>NW_006408573.1:16909159-16939372 GCF_000296735.1 Chrysochloris asiatica | reverse complement strand
CAACTTAGACATTGGTTACCTAAAATGAGGGGTGATAAAGCATGAAGTGACTGGCTTACAAGTTTTTAAGAGGGAGTACATTTTAAAGTGTGTCGGAGAAGATAGAGTCCCCACTGAATACTTTTTTATCATGTCTCTATGGGTCTGGTGAAAAGAGATGGGGATAAGATTCTTATGATTGAATAGTGAGTAATTTTGTTATCATGACGAATTACAACTGTCACAATTGTTTAAAGATAGAAGTTTTGGAACAAAATGAGGGAGTAGTTAATCTTACAATCCAGAAGCAGAGGACCCTAGGACCATCAGGGTAGAAGAGCTCAAGAGGAATATGGAATCTTATCCAGAGAAGCAGTGACACCAGAAATGGAAGCAGATATGGGAACATGGAGAGAGGGAGCCACTGAGGACTCTAGATTCATGGAAAGAGAGGGACTGAGAGCTGGTGGCCAGGAGGCAGGCTTGCAAAATATAACCTTTGGTGGTTTAAATTATTATCTATGTCTGAGTGTTTAAAACAACAACAACAACAAAAAGAGATAAATTGAATAGAGAGAAATATTGTTAACCTATGGTACATGGAGGAGATTATAATAATTGTAATGAAACAATGCAAAGGTTGGGAACGAAGAGGAAGGATCAGTAGTTGGGAAATGTGGCCTTGGTGATAGAAATGATGCTGGAGATAGCATGATAGAATTTTGCAAAATCAATGATTTGTTCATTTCAAATACCTTCTTTAGACAGCATACGAGATGACTATACACATGGACCTCACCAGGTGGAATACACAGAAGTCAAAATTCACTACATGTGCAGAAAGGCACAATGAAAACTCAATACCATAGTCAAAACAAGGCCAGGGGCAGATTGTGGAACACACCATCAATTGCTCATATGATAATTCAAACTGAAGCTGAAAGAAATGAAAACAAGTCCACGAGAACCAAAATATGACATTGAATATACGCTACCTGAATTTAGGAATCATTATTAAACATTAAGGACCAAAGACCAGAAGAGTTGTGGGAAGATATCAAGAACATCATACATGAAGAAAGCAAAAAGTCATTAAGAAAGCAAGAAAGAAGGAAAAGATCAAAATGGATGTCAGAAGAGACATTAAAACGTACTCTCCCCAGCATAGAGATGCTAAAGCGAGTGGGAGAAATGAGGAGGTAAAACAGCTGAACAGAAAATTACAAAGGTCAGCTCGAGAAGACAAAGTCAAATATTACAGCAAAATGTGCAAAGATCTGGAGTCAGGATACCAAAAAGGAAGAACACACTCAGCATTTCTCAAGCTGGGGGAACTGAAGAAAACATTCAAGCCTCGACTTTCGTTATTGAAAGATTCTCTGGGCAAATTATGGAATGATGCAGAAAGCATCAAAAGAAGATGGAAAGAATGCACAGTCACTGTACCAAAAGGAAATGGCTGATATTCAACAGTTTCAAGACATAGCATATGATCAAGAGTAAATGATACTGAAGGAAGAAGTCCAAGGTGCATTGAAGGAATTGGCAAAGAACAAGGCTCTAGGAATTGATGGAATAAAAATTGAAATCTTTCAAGAAAGTGAGGTGGCACTGGAGGCACTCACTAATCTATGCAAAGAATTTGGAAGACAACTATCTTGCCAACTGATTGGATGAGATCTGCATCTGTGCCTGTTCCAAAGAGAGGTGACCCAACAGAATGAGGAAATCATCGGACAATATCTTTGATATCCCATGCGAGTGAAGTTTTACTAATGGTAATACAGAAATGGCTGCAACCATACATTGACAGAGAACTTCCAGAGGTTCAAGCTTAATTCAGAAGAGGCTGTGGAACGAGGGATATCATCGCTGATGTCTAACGGATCTGGGCTGAAAGCAGAGAATACCAGAAAGATGTTTACTTGTGCTTTATTGACTACTCAAAGTCTTTTGATTGTGTGGTTCATGACAAGCTATGGACAGCATGGCAAAGTATGAATATTCTTGAACACTCAATTGTGCTCATGAGGAATCTGTACATGTACCAAGAGGCAGTTGTTTGAACAGAACATGGTAACACTGAATGGTTAAAATGGTTTAAAAGGGTTGTATTCTTTCACCATACTTATTCAACCTGTATGCTGTACAAATAATCTGAGAAGCTGGCTTCTATGAAGAAAAACATGGCATCAGGATTGAAGGAAGACTCATTAACAACCTGCAATATGCAGATGATATAGCCTTGCTTGCTGAAAGTGAAGAGGACTTAAAACATTTACTGATGAAGATCAAAGAGTACAGCCTTTGGTATGGATTGTATCTCAATGTAAAGAAAACAAAAATCCTCACCACTGGACCAATGAACAACATTCTTATCAACGGGGAAAAGATTGAAGTTGTCAAGGACTTCATTCTTCTTGAATCAACTATCAACACTCATGGATGCAGCAGTAAAGAAATCAAATGATGTATTGCATTCGACAAATCTACTGCACAAGACCTTTTAAAAGTGTTGAAGAGCAAAGATGTCAGCTTGAGGACTAACTAAGGTGTGCCTGACCCAATCCATGGTATTTTCAATAACCTCGTATGCATGCAAAAGCTGGACAGTGAATAAGGAAGACTGTAGAAGAATTATTGCTTTTGAGTTATGGTGTTGGAGGAGACTATTGAAAGTGTCATGGGCTGCCAAAAGAACCAACAGATCTGTGTTGGACAAAGTGCAGCCAGAGTGCTCCTTGGAAGCCAAGATGGCCAAACTTCGTCTCTCATACTTTAGAAATATTATCAGGAGGGACCAGTTGCTGGAGAAGGATATTATGTTTGGTAAGGTGGAGAATCAGAGAAAAAGGGGAATACCTGCAGAAAGATGGATTGGGAAAGTGGCAGCATCAATGGGCTCAAGCATGGCAACAATTGTGAGGTTGGCCCCGGACAGGGCAGTATTTCGTTCTGTTGTACATAGGGCCGCTATGAGTCGGTATCAACTCTATGGCACCTACCAACAACAACAATGAAACAAAGTATATGATTTGTTGAAATATATGCTACCTGTAAACTTTCACTCAATTCACAATATAAACTTTAAAACAAAACCCAAAAATCCCTGACTTTAGGAATTGTGGAATTCACTCAGAAAATGAGCTATCTGGGATAGCAGTCCCTTACATTTCCTGGGGGTGACACTAGGGGGAACTTAGTTATGTTCTCTGAGCTTCAGCTTTCTCTCCTGTAAAATGAAGGTAGGAAAGAAAACTGCTTGAGGTCCTGGTATGGTGCTGTAGGATAGGCACTGGACTGCTAACCACCAGGTCGGTCCTTCAAATGCAGCAACTGGTCCTTGGAAACCCTATTGTTGTTGTTGTTAAGTGCCGTCAAGTCGGTTCCAACCCATAGCGACCCTGTACAGAGTTTCTGAGGGTGTAAATCTTTATGGGAGTAGAAAGCCTCATCTTTCTCCCGTGGAGCGGCTGGTAGTTTCAAACCGCTGACCTTAAGGTTCAGAGCCCGATTCGTTACCACTACGCTACCAGAGCTCCTTATACAGGGTAGGAACTGACTTGACAGTGCTTAACAAAACAATGAAAACTTCTTGGGGTCGTGAGATCACATATAAAGCTCCCATGATCGACCACACAGAGAAGGGATTTTTATATTTAACTTGGAGTTCATGATCTGTTAGCTGGCTTTGTATATTTTAGGGAATTTTATCTGACAAGGTAATTATGTTTATTTTCTTCTCTTCAGGGACAGAATTGGGATAGATTGTGTAAATCATTGAGTCCTGGTGTGACGTGGCACTGTGGATTAATGCACTGGACCGCAAGGTCGGTTTGGACTGCATGGTTGGCAGTTCAAACTCACTAGCAGCTCCTTGGAAATGCTGTACAGGGTTGCTATGGGTTGGAATGAACTCGACCGCACTTAACAACAACAACAACATGTAAGTCATAGGGAAATGACATGTCTCACTTGCTGTAGGAAGTAGGCTTCCTAGTTTGTTTCCAGAGATGATTAGGCGAGGTTGCTGGTGGGGGTGTTACATAGAGGTAACAGAAGCCCAAGGAAAATCAGACCACGTGACCTGCAGATCCCTTTCTGTGCCTGATGTTTTACAACGCTCTCATTGACTAGATTCTTGGACAATGTAGAACATGAGCTTCAATGGTAGAATTCTCTGGAGATGCCCAGGTTTGATTCCCAGCCAATGCCCCTCATATGCAGCCACACCTCATCTGTTAGTGGAAGCTTATGGGCAGTTATGGTGCTGAGCATATTTCAACAGAGCTTCCAGATTAAGATGGACTAGGAAGGAGAATTTGACAATCTACTTCCAAAAATCAGTCAATGGAGAAACCCTCTGGATCACAGCGGTTGATTTCCAGTGATCATTACGACGCTACGGGCAGAAATGTGTTTCCAGCTTTGGGCAAAGTGTGGCCTGACAACACCAACAGTGTAGACTCTCATCTCAAATCAGATCCTCAGTGACAGACGTGTCACCCTTGTGACGGTTTTTTACTTGATCTCTGTGAATGGATCTCTCTTTCACCTTTCTGTTCACTTCCAATCTGTTTCTTCTTCATCTGAGATTCCTTGGGTCTTCTCTTTGCTTTGACAAATCCTAGCCCAGGGACTCCATTCATAGTTTGTCCCCTCCAGTTTCAACTTGCCTCCCACCATCCCTCTTCATACCCTCAGTCCTTCTTTCTCCTCTTAACACTTCTAACTCCCATGAGGGCCACAAATATCTGCTTTCTGGTTGGCTTCTATTCACTTAAGTTTGTTGTTGTTGCTGTTGGGGACCATTGAGTAGGTACTGACTCAAAGTGACACTATGTACAACAGAAGGAAAACTGCGTGATCCTGTGCCATCCTCACAATCATTGCTATGCTTGAACCCATTGCTGTTGCCATGGTGTCAATCCATTTCATTGGGAATCATCCTCTTTTTGGTTGACCCTCCTCTCTACCAAGCATGATATCTTTCTCCAGGAATTGGTCTTCCTAATAACATGTCCAGTGTATTGGACATGAATTCTCATCATTGTGGCTTCTAAGTAGAATTCTGGCTGTACTTCTGCCAACACAGACTTATTTGGTCTTCTGGCAGTCCATGATACTTTTAATATTCTCCTCCAGCACCATAACTTAAAAGCATCAATTCTTCTATGGTCTTCCTTATTCATTGTCCAACTTTCACATGCATATGAGGTTACTGAAAATACCATGGCTTGGGTCAGATGCATTGTAGTCCTCAAACTGACATCTTTTCTCTTGAGCACTTTAAAGAGGTCTTGTGAAGCAGATTTGCCTAATGTAATATGTCATTTGATATTGTGCCTGCTGCTTCCATGTGTATTGACAGTGAATTCAAGCAAAATGAAGTCTTTGACAACTTCCATCTTTTCTCCACTTATCATGATGTTAGTTAGTGGTGAGGATTTTTGTTTTCTTTACATTGAGGTACAACCCATACTGAAGGCTGTCGCTTTTGATCATAATCAGTATTTTAATTCCTCTTTGCTTTAAGCAAGCAAGGTTGTATCATCTGCATAATACAGGTTGTTGATGAGTCTCTCCAATCCTGATGTCAAATTCTTTATATAATCCAATTTCTCAGATTATTGATTGAAAAAGTATGGTGAAAAAATATAACTCTGATGAAAACCTTTCCTGTTTTTAAACCATTCAGTATCCTCTTTTTTTGGTCTAACAACTGCCTCTTGGCCTATGTACAGATTCCTCATGAGCACAATTTAATGTTCTGGAATACCCATTCTTCACAATGTTATCCATAGTTTGTCATGATCCACACGGCAAAAGCATTTGCATATTCACTAAAGCAGAAGTAAACAATCTTTCTGGTATTCTCTGCTTTCAGCCAAGACCCATCTGATGTTAGCAATAATATCCATTGTTCCATGTTCTCATCTGAATCCGTCTAGAACCTCTGGTAGTTCCCTCTTGGTGTACTGTAGCAGCCATTTTTGAATTATCTTCAGCAAATTTTTACTTGCATGTGATATTAATGATATTGACTGAGGATTTCTGAATTCCATTGGGTCATCTCTCTTTGGAATGGACACAAATATGGATCTCCTCCAATCAGTTGGCCATGTCATGTAGCTCTCTTCCAAACTTCTTGACAGAGATGAGTGGGTGCCTCCAGTGCTTCATCAGTTTGTTGAAAGGTCTCAATTTGTGTTCCAATAATTCCTGGAGCCTTGTTTTTTTGTCAGTTTTCAGTGCACATTGGACTTCTTCCTTCAGTATCATTGGTTCTTGATCATACGCTACCTCTCAAAATGGTTGGACATCGAACATTTCATTTTGGTATAGTGACTCTGTGCATTCCTTACATCTTCTTTTGATGCTTTCTGTATCAGTCAATGTTTTGCGTACATTGTTGTTGTTAACTGCTGTTGAGTCGGTTCCAACTCATAGTAACTCTGTATATGGTTTCCAAGGAGTGGCTGGTGAGTTTGAACCACCAACCTTGTGGTTCATGCTGATTTTGTTGTCCAGTGCTTATCCAATGATGCCAGCCAAGACTCCATTTTGCCTATGGTGGTGGTGGTGGTTATGTGCCGTGGAGTCGGTTCTGACTCACAGCGACCCTGTGCAGGGTTTCCAAGGCATAGAATCCTCCAATATTGCAAGTCGTGGCTTTAATTTTTTCTTTTGTTATTTTAGTGTGAGAAATGCTGAATTTGTTCTTCCCTTTTGGTTTTCTAACTTCAGGTCTTTAAACATTTCATTATAATACTTGACTATGTCTTCTGGCACTGCTCTTTGAAGTTTTCTGTTCAATTCTTTTACCTCCTCATTTCTTCCATTCACTTTAGTACTTCTAAGCTGGAGAGCAAGTTTCAGAGTCTCTTCTGACATCCATTTTGGTCTTTCTTTCCTTCTTGTCTTTTTAATGACCTTTTTGCTTTCTTCATATATGATATTCTTGATGCTATCCCACAACTCTTCTAATCTTCAGTCATTAGTGTCTAGTGTATTGAATCTGTTCTTGAGATGGTCTCTAATTTTAGGTGGGATATGTTTAAGATCATAGTTTGGCTCTCATGGACTTGTCTAAATTTTCTTCAGCTTTAGCCTGAACTTGCATATGAGCAATTGATGGTTTGTTCCACATTCTGTCCTTGACCTTGTTTTAGCTGATGATATGGAGCTTTTCTACCGTCTCTTTCCACACATGTATTTAATTTGATTTCCATGTATTCCATCTGGTGAGGTCCATGTATGTATTCATCTTTTATGTTATTTTAAATAGGTATTTGCAGTGAAGAAGTCATTGATTTGCAAAAGTCTGTCATGGAATCTCTTCTAGCATCATTTCTATCAGCAAAGCCATATTTTCCAACTTTTGATCCTTACCCTTTGTTTCCAACCTTTTAATTCTAATCACCAGTAATTATCAATACATCTTGATTGCATATTTAATTAATTTGACACTGAAAAATTTTGTAGACCTCTTCAATTTCATCGTCACTAGTTTTAAGGGTTGATTGAGTAAATTTGAATAGTGGAAGCATGAATAATTTGGCATTGTTTTTAGGCATTCTTTTAGCCATATGGATATTATCCTATCATAGACACCACTGTACTTCAAGTTTGATCTTGAAATATTCCTTTTGATGATGAATGCTATGCCATTCCTCTTGAATTTGTCATTCTCAGCATAGTAAACCATACGATCATCCGATTCAAAATGCCAATGCCAGTCCATTTTAGCTCACTAATGTCTAGAATATTGACCTTTGTGTGTTCCATTTCATTTTTGACAAGTTCCAGCTTTCCTGTTTTCATACTTTGTACATTGCACATTCCAATTATTAGTGGATGTTTTCAGTTGTCTGTGTCATTTTGAGTTGTGCCCCCTCAGCAAATGAAGGTTCCAAAAGCTTTACTCCATTCGTGTCATCATGGTCAACTCTACCTTGAGGAGTCAGCTCTTCTGCAGTTGTATTTTGAGTGCCTTCCAACCTGATTGGTTCATTTTTCCAACATTATGCCTGATGATATTCTGGTGCTATTCATAATGTTTTCATCTTCAGGATGCTCCTGCAATTCATCAGGTTTTCATTGCCTAAACATTCAGAAGTAATCCACCTCTCCTTCTTCCTGGTCTCTCTTAGTTTGGAGGCTCAGCTAAAACCTCTGCACTATGGCTAACCCTGTTGGTATTTCAAATACTGGGGGCCTAGTTTCCAGCACAACAACATGCTAGACATCACAGTTCAACAAACTAACAGATGGTGGTGGCACTCAAGTTTAAACCACCTTCAAGAAAGTCTGTTGTTGTTGTTGTTAAGTGCCATTGAGTCAGTTCTGACTTATAGAGATCCTGTATAGGGTTTCCGGAGCTGTAAATATTTATGGGAGCAGGAAGACCCTGAGGAAATGTAAACACCAAATTTGAGGTCACCTCTGTGGGCTTCTTCTGCAAAGTGGTGCAATGTTAGGAGTGAGCTTTTCATGCTGACCTGAATTCAAACCTTGCCTCTCCCATTTACTCACTGACTAGATAAGTCTCTTCACATTTCTAGATCTCTTTCCTTTTCTCACAGAATTACCAACCTTTTCAAAGGTTGCTGGGCAGACTGGAAGAACTTTATATAAGCCCCATACAATATAATAGATGCTTAGTAAATGACTGCCTGTAGCTCTCTCCCCTTTGCTTCCCTGCCTTAGCATTGCTATCCTGAATGGCTCACTGTCTTCCATGTCTTTTTCATCATTCTCCTTTCCCTCAGAAGTTTTCAGAGAAAGTTACATGACCATGAAAATCTCACATAACAGTCTACCTCCTCCAGGAAGTCTTCCTTGATAAAGGAAGTGAACCAGAACCAAAGCCTTGTCATCCAATTGGTTGCAACTCATAGAGTCCCTGCAGGACAGAGTGGAACCGCTCCATAGGATTTCCAAGGCTGTGAATCTTTACAGACGGAGTCCTGGTATGGTGCTATGGGTTAATGTGCTGGACTGCAAAGTTGGTTTGAACTGCAAGGTCAGCGGTTCAAGCTCACCAGCCACTCCTCAGGAACCCTATACAGGGTCACTATGAATTGCAAACACCTCCACAACACTTAACAACAACAACACATGTTTGTAGAAGCAGATGGCGACATGTTTCTCTTACAGAGTGGCTGGAGGGTTCAAACCTCTGACTTTTTGGTTAGCAGTTGAGTGCTTAACCACTGTGCTACCAGGATTCCTTATGTAAAGGAACTAGGGTCCTATTTTAACTGATCTGTAGTCTCACTGGGATGAATAGTATGGAAGAAGTCAGTCTATTTCTCAGATGCCTTCCTGGTACACATATCCTTGCCGCTGCCTGAACTTTGCTGCAGGGTGTGAAAAGGGGTGCTGTGGGTGTTCTTATGGATCAAAGCATGCTGAGGTCACTATGAGTTGGCTTCAACTCCAGAGCGGTGGTTTGGGTTTTGGGGTTTCAAAGGGTCACTAGAGGTCATTCTCCCTACATGCAGAGGATGCTCTCCATAGGTACAGCAGTAACATGGATGAAAAAAACAGAACAGAGATCTACTATGCATAACAAACAAACAAAACCCCATTGCCATTGAGTTGATTTGGATCCATGGCCACCCCATGTGTTACTGAGTAGAAACACTCCATGCGGTTCTCTTGGCTGTAATCCTTACAGAAGCAGATTTCTTCCACAGAGATTTTGAGGGGTTTGAACAACTCACTTTTGGTTATTAGACAATTGCATACCACCCAAGGACCTATTTAATATCCATAGCAGCATGCTGTTATCTGCAACCAGGAAAATTAGCCTAAAGCTAGGTTGGATAATCTTTTTCTGTAAAAGTCCAGTTGGTAAGTATTTTAGACTTTCTGGGCCATATAGTCTTGGTTGCAGTCCTTCAACTCTGCCATTGTGTCTCAGACAGAGTCATTAACAATACATACACAAGCGAGTGTGGTTGTGCTCCAAGAAACAGTACAGACTCTATTTGAGCCAGTAGTTGGCCAACTTCTGGACTAAATTCCTGAAACCTCAGTTTATCCATCTTCAACACGGGGAGAAGAGCATCTCACTGGGATAATGCCGAATAATGTTGGCAAAGCATCTCAACACCAAACCCGCGACAGATCTCTGCTAACTTACTTCTCTCCTTTCCCTTTCTTGCTCTCAAGTGTTTCTGGTTTCTCTATACAGTGAGGGTTTAGGAAAGAATGAATACCAGGGTCCCTCAAAGCCGGTGATTTCATGAAACTGCCCTTTGAAAAAAGAACAAGCAAGAAAGAGCATGCCAGAGAGAGAAACTGTAGGCATGTTCTGTTCCTCTGCAAAGTCTGACCACAAGAAGCATTAAATCAATCAGATGACAAAGCAGAATATGAAAAATAGAGCTGGTTTGCTCCCAAGTATTCAGGAGGCTTGTGCTGTTGGGATCAGAGCAGAAAGGAAAAAAACAAAGAAAAAGAAAGAGGTGATGTTTTCTACACATATGTGCATTGGTTACGCTGTGCCTCCCACATAATTCATCACAGGGAAACTTTGAGTGCAATAAACACTTCCCTGAGTTGAGTAGCTGGCTCTCTGATCTAGAACAAAGCCATTATCATAAATGCAAATAAATACAAGGCAAATAATGATATTCTCAATTGCTTCTGTGTCGACCAGCTCAGCCCATCAATCTTGCCTCACTGGTTGAGAAGCAATTGAAAGAATTTATAACAGAGGAAGCTTTCTTTCAGAAACATTTCCATCTCACAGAGGAGGGAAAGGATGAATTATCCAGAAAGTCCGAGGAATCCAAATGAGCATTCTCCATCTTTAAAGCTCTGGTCTCGGTCACTACTGCCTAATACTTGCCTTCGTGGGGCGGGACTACCGCAATGCCACCAAAGCTTATAGCTTTGTTGAATTTTTTCAGACTAATCTCTCTGATCTTTGGACCCCAGGACTTGGACTCTGTCCCCAAGCATCCCAGGGAGTGGTGAACGTGCCCAGCCTGCCTACCTGCCCATGTGGGTGAGGGGAGAGGACTTGGACCATGTTCCTGTTCTTGGCCCGGATGGGAACACTCTGTCCCAGTGGGCACTCCAGCTCAGTTCCAGTGTTTGCCTGTAGTGCTGCTCACTGTTCCTACGTTCATGTCACTGGCTTCACTTCCACGGTCCACTCTTGAACTGTGTATCCCACATCTTCTTCTTCAATGCACCCCTCCTACTCTGTGAACTTTCCCTCCTCATCTCAAGTCCTCTCAATTGTCCAAACCCACCTACTGTCCAGTGGCACCCATATCTTGATCCTTCTCCCACAGAAATCCTGGGTAGGTTGTGACTACTCACCTTTTGATTAGCAGCTGAGAGCTTAACCATTGCACCACCAGAGCTCCTATATAACCAACCTAAGATACTTTTCCACCGATTCTTTCTAATGTGCCCTGGGACTGGAGTTTTGCCAGAAACAACGACGTGGCCCTGAGCCTCCATCTTATGGCTTTACCCTCTTTTATACAGTAAGACCTGCTGAAGGTGGTACCTGGGTAAGCTGAACAACTGACAGAGAAGGAAAACTCAAATACCTCCCACTATAATGGGCCATAGGAAAGTGGTAAGCCTACACACTAATAAAGGCAGAAAACTTGGAGAGCTGGAAAACCAGGCAGTCCCATTGAGCTCTGCCTTTCACAGGTTTTACTGTTCAAGCCCAACATCAGAAATGAAGCTTTTCCTTCCTCGTTCTCTTCTCACTGGGTTTTGGATGGGTGTATGTCCTGGTGTAGCACTGTAGGCTAATGCACTGGACTACAAGATCAGTTTAAAGTGCAAGGTCGGTGGTCCAGGCTCACCAGCTGCTCCTCAGAAACCCTATAGCGGGTCACTTTGAGTTGGAACGGACTCAACAACACTTAGCAACAACAACTATGCCCCTCCATAAACCCACCCTAAGCTTCAGCTGTCGAGTCATTCCAACAACTCAGAGTAACCCCACAGGACAGACTAGAAGTGCTCCATGGGGTTTCTGAGCCTATAAATTGTTTTGGAAGCAAGCGGCCTCAACTTTCTCCCGGGCATGACTGGTGGGTTAGAACTGCTGGTCTTTTGGTTAACAGCCCAATGCTTAACCAACTGTAAGACCAGGGCTCCTTTGCCCCTATGTACCATCTTCTTCTCCATCTATCTCTGATCCATTCTAGTTGTAGAATTGTTGACTCATAGCAACCTCGTATCGGGTTTCCAAGGAGTGGCTGGTGAATTTCAACTGCCTACTTTGTGTTTCAAACCGACCTTGCAATCCTATGCTTATCCTACAGAACCACAGCAGGACTCCAGTTGTAGAATGTTGTTGTTAAGTGCCGTTGAGTCAGTTCCTATTCACAGCAAACCTGTATAGAGTTTCTAGGGAGTGGCTGGTGAGCTTGAACTGCCGACCATGCGGTTCAAACCGGCCTTACAGTCCAGCACATTAACCCACAGTGCTATACCAGGATTCTAGTCGTAGAATAGCTATAGTCAAAGAAACATTTTTCCTGAAACACCCCTAAGATTCCTCCACCTCTGCCTCTTTATCTTGCAAATTATCTCACCTGAGTATGTATCTCTGCATCTCTGGCTGTCCTTGTCTAAAGTAAAGTGGTGGTGGTGGTGGTGGTGGTGGTGGTGTGGAGTCAGTCCCAACTCATAGTGACCCTGAAAACTGTAACATTTTATAGGAACAGAAAGCCTCATTTTTCTTCCATGGTGTTACTAGTAGATTTGAACTACTAACCTTGAGGTTGGTTTGTTGTTGTTGTTAAGTGCCGTCAAGTCGATTCCAACCCATATCGACCCTGCATAGGGTTTCCAAGGCTGTAAATCTTTATGGGAGCAGAAAGCTTCCTCTTTTTCCTGCATTATAAGATGGGCTACTAACTGCAAGGTCAGCAGTTCGAATCTACCAATTGCTCCATGGGAGAAAGATGAGGCTGTCTGTTCCTGTAATGATTTGCAGCCTCAGAAACCCTGTACAGGGTCACTGTGAATCGGAACCAACTCGGTGACACACAACCACTCCTTGACATTTTGCTGACTAGTAAACAAAGCCCACAACAGAGGACCTAGCATCAAGTAGGTGGTCTCTACACAGGGGTTTCTTTCCTGCACCATCCCCATACCTTTATAAACAGTATCTGCTTTTTGGTGGGATATACGAGCCACCCAATTCAAACCACCACTCAGGGAAGGGCACGGTAACGTGACTGCATTCAGTTGGATCACCCCAGCCTGGCTGCTGGGTGCCTGGCCTTTGACCAGTGACATTTGGAGCAGTCTCCCTGAATGTCAGTCACCTCCCAGATGCTCGACTAGAGATGCCAATCACAGCTTCCCAGGGCTGGTCCACATGCTGTGGGCGAGTGCCCGAGAGACTCTCTAGACAGAAGGGGAAGGAGTGAGCTGACCCAACATCATCTGTCTGGCTCCATGCACATTTTTCTTCTCCTGCCTGTCTTGTTCATTGCTTAAAACGTGTCCTGTGCACTTTGCCCTGGTGTGCTCCATCCATTCACTTTGCTTCCTCGAGGCGGCTCCAAATGTCACCCCGACCTGACCTTCTGTCTCAATCACTCATTTCCTCCACCCAGTCCTCCATTCATTCCCTGTTTTCTCGTTCTCTTACATTAACAATGGTTCTAGCATACATTGTTCATATACGGCACACCCATGTAAGTAACACATACATGCATACAATGCGCAGTGTGCATACGAATCTAAAACAACAAACTATATAATGCACATGTAATTTTTGCAAAAAATATAGTATCTCGTTCCTGGACAATTTTTAGAATAATTTTCCAAAATCATGGTTGCTTTTACATTCCAGAAAGAGATGGTGACAAAAACCAGTGAGTCTTTGTCCATATTCAGAGATTTCTATTGTGATAATTTAGTCTCTGGCTAGTACAAATGGTTTGCTCTGGATTACTAACCTGATGTGAAGTTCTGGTGTGGCGCTGTGGGCTAATGCGCTGGACTGCAGTCAGTTTGAACCACAAGGTCGGCAGTTCAAGCTCACCAGTTGCTCCTTGGAAACCCTATACAGGGTTGCAATGGGTTGGAACTCAGCAACACTTAACAACAACAACAACTAACCTAATGGTTGGTGGTTCGAACACACCCAGTGGCACTTCCATAAAGAGTGACAGCCACCTTACAGAGTAGTTCTACTTGAGTTGTTGGCCCTATTCTGTAACGCATGGAGCTGCCATGAGTCCAAACTGACCCTACACAAGGGGCTATTGGGATTGCTACTTGTCATGTGGTTGAAGGCCTTGACCTGGGAGGGCTGAGACTCTCCTATTTGCTGTGGTGCTTGTCCAGATCTGCCACCGAGTCTGATTTCTAGATTCCCCAACATCCCTGCATCCTTCCACCCTCATCAGCAGCTCAGAGACATTCTCATTCCCATGGTTCTTGCCACGTCTGCAACCAGGCACCAGCCTTAATTCAGCCTTCTCCTGCTCAGCTTTGCAAATCAGAGCTGCCTCTTGGGTCACTTTGGAGGGTTCGCTATTAAGGATAGATTTGCTCTTTCTCTGAATTCACAGAATTCTACAGTGAGTTCTTCAACACTGGGTTGGAGCGAAGCTTTACCAGGTAGTATTCAATAGCATTACATTCTGACTGTGGTCCCCATCTTATGGGGAGCCATGTACCTCCAGCTACCTCCAAGGGACTTCCCTTGTTTCCTGATATGCCTACAGAGACAGTCAGCCTTTGTGCCCTCTCATTGGCTGACAGCTGTAATTCCCAATGCAGAATGTTCAGGACTTTTCCTATGAAGCATCAGGATCCATTCCCAAAATGGACTCGGGCAAGATCTCCCAGATTCCTCAGGATTCAAGCCATGCTATGCTAATTCAACTCCCTCCGTGGCCCCTGCTTTCCTCCACTATTGGGGAGCTTTTCTTCACAGTAATCAACATCTCATCTTAATTGCTTTTGTTTATGGTTCAATAAGTGCCTCATTTTTGGCAACACCAGCTCACAGCAATATCTTAAATTACCCAAGGCTGCCCACTTTCATTTATGAACTCGGGCTCGTGTCTGATGAGTGGTTAGGTTTTTAACCATTTATTTCCTCCATGTGACAGGGAATGAGGCACATAAAGCTGATGGGAACAGTAAAATAGGGGGAACACCAGAGACTGGGGAACCATAAAAGGAGTGTACGGTGCGCAAGGCCAATATAAAAGCAATGAGTTTTTAATATACGGTGTGTGTAATACATTCACATTCCTAATAAAGTCAATTATTGTTGAATCTGCTATTTCTCAATTTTCCACCTCAGCTCAGACAAAACAAATCTGGAGCTACTCAGAAGGAAAAAAAACCAAAAAACTACACTACAGTAATTGCAAACACAGCAACTGTCAAAAAAATATGTCTAATAAGTACCTATTTTACACATCCAACCTCCCAGGAGCTGGGGGAGATCATGTTAGTGACAGTGTTTTGCCACGAATAAAGCCTGAGACAGACTTGTGAAGTTTTGCCCTTTATTTGTGTAATTATCTTCCACTTTCATAACCCCTTCCTTTATAATTTTAACTGTCCTGAAAATGGTAATGAGATGGAAAGTGCAGGGTCACTGGGGCTGTGTGTCTCAATGGCATATCTATGACCCATGACATGTGTGGCCTGGCCTAGGTTGCTTAACCTCTCTGTGCAGTGGTTTCCTTAGTTGCTGTTAGGACGTGTTGGACTGAAGACATTGTTCTTAAATCTTATTGGTCAGCAGAATCACTTGTCTTCTTGAACTTATTTTTAATCCTGGAAAACCATTGTTAGTTGAAAAAAACTCAAGTTGTCATCATTATTACTATTTTTAATTATAAGGGTGTATTAGCTCTCTATTGATGTGAAACAATACTATCACACATTTAGTGACTATAAAACCCCACATTTATCACCTCCCAGTTTCTGTGGGTCAGCTGAGCTGAGTCCTCTTACAAGGCTTCAACCGAGGTATTGGATAGAGCTGTGGTTTCGTCTGAGACTGGACTAGGGAATGATGTTCCTAAGCTTCTGGGCCTCCAAATTTCTTGCCTATAAATTGGTCACAATAATAGTAATAATACCTGTTGGTTTTTAGAGTTGTTAGAAGATTCTTACCAGTGACTAGCACATAGTAAATTCTAAAACACAGAAATCAAACTCATTGACAGTGAGCTCATTCTGCCTCATAGCCATCCCACAGGGCAGAGTAGAACTGGCCCATTCGGTCTCCCAGGCTGTAAATCTTGACTAAAGCAGACTGACATATCATTCTCCATGGAGCAGATAACTCCAGCAAGTCTCTTGCTCTTTCTCCAGGTTCACAGAATTCGATCCAAGCAATTCCTCAAACACGTGCTACATTTTCATATATGACCTAGACCTTTTCTGAGTATATGTGGTGGTAGTTATGTGCTGTGGAGTCGGTTCTGACTCACAGCGACCCTGTACAGGGTCTCTGAAGCTGTAAATCTTTATGGGAGCAGAAAGCCTCATCTTTCTCCCATGGAACAACTGGTAGTTTCGAACTGCTGACCTTAAGGTTCGCAGCCTGATTTGTAACCACTACACTACAGGTATAATTTTGTTTTTCTAGGAGACTCCTTTAGTATTTTCTTATGATAGAGAAAATCTCCTCCTTCCTTTCGTATCACGAAGTTTCAGATTCTTTAGCACACAGATGAAAGGACAGAGTCCTTGTCCCCAGAAGACGCCTGTTTCCCACTGAATGACCTCTTGCTTCTGGTTGCACTGGCTGCCACCGCCTGCACACAAGTCAGCCTGGAAGCTCATTTTATTCTCCTCCTGGGTTTTGTTCCCATTTTTCTTGCCTCTCCTGATCTCAGTTTCTATTCTTCTTGAATCCCTTTTCCATTTGGCTGAAGCTTACGCTCATGTATACTACTGTTGGAGTCTCAAGGTAAAACAGGAAGACCCCCTAAGATGGCAGCAGCAATGGGCTCCAGTGTAAGACAAATTGTGAGGATGGCACAGAACTAGGCATAGCTTCATTCTGTTGTGCACAGGGTCACTATGAGTTGGAAACGACTCGATGGCACCTGACAACAACAACTCGTTGTTTTGCAGAAAATATTCTTTGCAGAAGCATTCGTGAACTTGTATGCATGTTGGTTAGGTGTGTAATTGAAATACATTTTCCCTCAAAGAGTGAGAATCTAATGTGAATCTGATTACTGTCCCATTGAAGATCACTCCTTTCTTCTCAAAGCTTTTAGGATTTTCTCTTCATCTTTGCTATTTTAGACTCTCACCAGGATGTCTTCAGTCTGAGTTGCTGGATTGTTCTTCCTCACAGTACACTCCAAGCATTGATCAGTCTGAAGATCTGAATTCGCCTTTCATTTCTAAGATTATTTCTTTGGGAAGCTGTATTTAAAAAACAAAATGATCAATTAATATATTTATCAAGTATAATGATTAATATGTTGTTGTTAGTGTCGTCAAGTTGGTTCTGACCCATAGCAACCCTATATAGGGGTTCCAAGGAGTGACTGGTGAGTTTGAACCACTAATGTTGCAGTTCAAACCTACCTTAAGTTGATTGCTTATCCTACAGCACCACACTGGTATACATTACAAATGTAAATAAATTCAAAATAACATTGATCAATATGAACATACTTACAAATACAGAAAATCTTTAAAGGAGCAGAAAGCCTCATTTTTCTCCAGTGGATTGAGTGGTGGGTTTGAACTGCCGACTTTGTGGTTAGCAATCCAGTGCTTACCCTACAGCTCCACCAGGGCTCCTTTTATAAAATATGATAAATAAATATATCTTATGTTGTTGTTTTTGTTGGTAAGTGTCATCAAGTCGGTTCCGACTCGTAATGATCCTGTATAGGGTTTCCATGGAGCAGCTGGTGAATTTGAACCATCAACCTTGTGGTCAAGTGCTTATCCTACAATGCCACACCAGGATTATAAATACATATAACAATATATACCCACCTATTGCCATTGAGTATATATTTATCCACTGAGAGTCCTAGTGTGGCGCTGTGGACTGCACTGGACTGCAAAGTCGGTTTGAACTATAAGATTGGCAGTTCAACTTCACCAACCATTCCTTGGAAACCCTATGCAGGGTTGCTATGGGTCTAAAGCAACTCAACGGCACTTATCAACAACAATCACTGCCATTGAGTTGATTCTGACTCACAGAGACACTATAGGACAGTGTAGAACCGCCCCATAGGGTTTTGACAGCTGTGAGACTTTACAGAAGTCGAATGTCTTATATGTTAGCTGTGGAGTAACTGGTGGGTTTGAACCTCCAACCTCTGGTTAGCAGTCCAGTGCTTGATCCCTTGCACCACCAGGGCTCCTAAATTTACTAAGGGTCTTCAAATAGTTCATGGATAAATTCCATTATCTTTTAATTCCATGAACTCTTTAAAGTTCTCTCATAAATAGAATAAAAAAAATTAGATAGTGTTGCCCGGACCTCCTCAAACTGCTCTATAAATCATTGTTATTAATAACTGGGATATAATTTACCACGTTTCTCTAATGACTATCAGTCAAGGTGTCTGTGAGCTGCTGAGCAGAATGACTCCTTGAAGCACTTTTCAGCTCCTGTACTTCCCATGGTCGGTAGACTGGCCTTTGTGACGGTCCCATGGTGCTGTGTTCCCATAGGTTTAACTTCTTCACTGGAAGCAAGACAGGGGCAAAGGTGTAAAACAATGATACCTTTGCCTAACTCCAGCATTCTAGATAAGGTCACATGTCATCTTATTTCCAAATCTGCTTTGAAAACTCTCTCAGATATCTGTGAGCCGGAAGGTAACATGGTGATACGAGAGACCCACTGGTGGAGCCCAGTGAGCTTCAGCCGACTGCATCTCTTCAGGGCAATCTCAAAGGAGGTATCTGTCATTGGGTTCCATCGTTTGCTGAAACTCTCCTTTGTGTTACATACTTTTCGGCCCCTAAAGATAGCTGTCTGCCCAAGGTAGAGCTGTCTGTCTTCATTTCTCCCCTCACCTTCTTTTCTCAGGCTCTAAGTGGTAGCACCTCTTCAAACTGCTCTATAAATCATTATTATTAATAACCAGGATTATAATGATAATACTAAATAGCACTCAGGTAAAATCTCCCATTACAAAATGCTTTCAGAAATATACCTCTGGGCTGCTGGTTTATATAGAAAACACAAAAACTGATGAAAAAAGATGACTGTTTTATCCAAAATGTGTTTGCTTTTCTAGGCTGAATTCATTTGTTTGATGGAAAATTTCATAAGGAAGGTGTGTGCTTCAGAGACCTGGGATGGTGGAAATAATCACAGTGCTGAGTGCTAAAAAAGCTCATCGATAACCTGACTGTTGGGGTGTTCTTGGGAAACAGTGCTCGGTTCTTCTGGAAGAGTCTAAAATAGGGGCATAGCAGATTCTATGCCGTAAGGTGGAAGGTTTTTAAAATCAGTCTTGTGGCATCATGAAGCTGTAGAATGGAGGGATTCCTGGGTTCCCATCTAGCTCTGTTCCTGAAGAGTGATACTGGTTTTACACAAGTTGTTGAACTGCTCTGTGCCCCTATTTCCTTAGCTATAAAATGGTATTTAACATCTCTGGGCCCCTCATATTTCCTTGTCTGTCATTTGAGGGATTAAGGTCTAGCTCACAAACTTTCCATCAACTGCTAGCCGTCTCTAGTACATAGTTGTTGTTGCTGTTGTATAGAGCTGTCAAGTTGGTTCAGACTCATGGCAACCCTGTGTATGGTTTCCAAGGGGTGACTGGTGGGCTTGAACTGCCTGCCTTACAGTTAGCAGGCCAGTACTTACCCTATAGCTCCACACCAGGACTCAAGCACATCGGATGTTGTTGTTGTTGTCAGGTGCCATTGAGTTAATTCTGACTCATAACAACCCTGTATAGGGTTTCTGAGGAGCAGCTGGTAGGTTTGACTAGCAGCTGATCTTGCGGTTAACAGTCCAGTGCTGATCCTACAGCGTCACACCAGCATGTAGGACGGTGGTGGGGATGGTTATGTGCCATTGAGTTGGTTCTGACGTATAGTGACCCAGAATAATGTTTCCATGGCTGTAAATCTTTATGGGAGCAAAAAGCCTCATCTTTCTCCCACAGAACATCAGGTGGATTTGAACTGCTGACCTTGCGGTTAGCCGCCCAACATGTAAGCCCTTATTGATGGCACACAACAACAACAACAAGGAACCCTGCTGGCACAGTGGTTAAGCATTCAGTTGCTTACCAAAAGGTGGTGGTTTGAGTCCAGTAGTCACTCCATGGGAGAAAGATATGTCAGCCTGCTTCCATGGTAGTACTGTCTCGGAAATCCCATGGGGCAGTTAGTTCTATTTCATTCCATATGGTCACTCTGAGCCAAAATGGACTCAACAGTCAAGGGTCCATTTGGTGTTTTCTAGAAGACATTTGGTGCTTTCTAGAAGCACATAAAGGAACATTTCATTGTATGAATCAGTGGCAACTTATTTTTTCATTAACTGCCATGGAGTCATCCCCAACTCATGACGACCCCATGCACAACAGAACTAAACGCTGCAAGCTCCTATACCATCTCCACGATCAGTTGTGGATGGAACCATTGTGATCCATAGTGCATCGGTTGATTTTCACCAATAGATCACCAGGCCTTTCTTCCTAGTCTCCCTTCATCTGGAAGTTCTGTTGAAGCCAGTTCAGCCACCTAGTAACCTGCAAGCTTCCGCTGATAGATCGGAGGTAGCTGCCAGTAGATGTATGGGTCAGGAATCAAACCTGGGTCACTTCCCTAGAAGGCAAGAACCTTACGACTGAATCATTACTGCCCTCATGTGCAACACCTGTGGGGTTTTAATCACCAGTTCCCACACAGTAAGATGGCCTGGCATTAAGATATCAACCAAATACCCATTTAACCTCAATGCTAGATCCTGGAAGCACAGTGGTGACCAAGTATTTATTTCTTTATTCTCAAGGATCATATACATCCCCCCGGGTGAGCCCAACACAACAGGAAAAAAGCAAGTAAACAAGCAAATGACTTAAAATGGTTCCAAAATGTGACAATAATAAGATAGAATTTCATTGATTTTAAGACACATTTCTTTTCACCTTTTGATATTGTAGAAATTGCGATGTCTTAGAATGAGAATGTGTGTTTAATATATTGCTTTTTCCCCCTGAGAAGTTATTAAATTGATGCTTTGACTTTGGATCGATGGTTCCTCAGAATGGAGGAAATATGGTAATAATAAAAGAGCACATTTATTGAACACTAACTATGAGTCAGGCGTGGAATGGCACGTGCTGTAGAATATTGTCTCTTTTATTCTGGATGACAACCAGGTGAAGCACAGAGCATGCTCCTACTTCATAGGTGAGAGGTGCAACACCTGGGCTAATGTGGAACATCTGCAGGGACCAGCATTTGAACCCATACATGCTAGGCTGTGCAACTCTGCCCTCTGCTGCCCCTGAAGTCCTCTGGGGGTGCCTGGTGCAGTAATGTCACTAGGATGTCCCCAGGTTCTTCTAGGGAGGCTATGTGGTCTTCATATCACCAGGAGGTGCCCCAAGAAACTGTGGACCTGTGGATAGAAGCACCCTAGGAAGAAGACACCTTTAGTCTTGACACAAGGATTGGAGACCCACCTTGGTCAGAAATCTGAGCCCCTCAACCTACTCTGGTGAAGACCGAGAAAAGGGGGCGCAAGCTACCCTTCTGCTTTCCCCTGCTACCTGGGGACCCTTTAGGAAAAAATGTGTTATAATGACAGGAGAGCACTCTGGATCTTATTGTAGAACTTTGCCTGCAAGAAGATGATGGGGCTGTCAATCCCAGAGAAGTTTCCCTCACATGGTCAGGACTCCTAGGCCCAGTTGGAGAATCAGAACTGATTCCCTGGTTTTCCAGGACCCACCGAGGTTCACCTTCCTTACCTGCTTCCTGCTTCTCATCCTTCCCCCTTTCTTCCCTCCCTCCTCCTTCCCCATGCTTCTGCTTTCCTTCCTTTCTCCATCCTTTACCTTCCTGTACTCCTCAGCTAAAGCAGGGCCTGATGGTGCCATGGAGTCAGAGTCGGTCCCGACTCATAGCAACCCAACATAGGGTTTCTGAGGCTTTCCATCTTGATTGGAGCAGAAAGCCTCGTTTTTCTTACATGGAGAGATTGGTAGCTTTGAACTGCTGACCTTGTGGTTAGCAGCCTAATGTGTATGCCACCAGAGCTCCTTAAAGAAGGGCCTAGAAGCTGGGAAAGTTATTGAATAACTTTGAATACCATAATAGTGAAGAGTGGTAGCGAAAATGGAAAGTTCTGGATCGTGTGAAAAGAAGATGAACCGCTAAGATTAGTTTAGGATTGATTTATGTGGCTAAATAGTTAATATGCTCAAAGGGGTTTTTAAAAATATGAGGCTTGTGATTAATATTTATAGATCTAACTGATGAGAAATGACCAAAAAAGAAGCCTGCTGGACTGACTTAAAGAGCTGAAAATCTCCCCAGATATTTCAGACGAGGAGAGCACACGGCCATGGAAACACTTTGGAAGATTCACTTTATCTGTTAATGCAAAAGGGATCCAAACTGTGTTTGGCACTGGGGGCATGAAACACTAGCCGGCAATTTACACTTTCATTGAATTCATCTCACAGGCTAGGCCGATTTGGGTTACACTGAGCTGGAGAATCGCAGACAGAGCACAAAAACCCTTCACATGGACTAGTAACCTATTTAGAATATTTGTGGAAAGAATCAGAGATGCGAGACCTTGGAGTCTCCCCAGTGAGGCTGAAAGAGAGGTGGAGGCAGAGAAACAAACCTAGAAACATAGATGTTTATCCATAGTGCCTGGGCAGAACCCAGGAGGCTGCATCATAAGAAAAACCAGCTCACTTGATGCCCCAAGAAATGTTGTTAAGTTCAGACTCCTAGCAACCCTGTATAGACGTTCTGAGGAGCAGCTGGCGAATTTGAACAGCCAATTTTGTGGTTTGCAATCCAGGGCTGATCCTACAGCCCCAATGTTTGTAGCTTCATTTAATGTTCCTAAAGAGCTACCTCGCTTTAGTGTGGGCAATGTATAGTTGTTATTGTTAGGTGCCGTGAAGCTGGTTCCGACTCACAGCAACAACACAATGCTTCATTCTGCTTCTCAGTCTTGTGCCATCCCCACAATTGTTACATTTGAGCCCACTGCTGCTGCCACTGTACCAGTCCATCTCGTTGGGGTCTTCCTCTTTTTCCCGGACCCTCCACTTTATTAAGCATGATGCCCTTCTCCAGGGACTGGTTCCTCCTGACGATTTGTTGAAAGTATGAGAAACAAAGTCTCACCATACTTGCTTCTAAGGAGCATTATAGGGGTACTTTTTCCAACACAGATTTGTTTGCTCTTCTGGCAGTCCATGGTACTTTTAATATTCTTCCCCAACACCATAACTCTAATTCATCAATTCTTCTACAGTCTTCCTTTTTCATAGTCTAACTTTCATATACATATGAGGCTATTGAAAATACCCATGGATTGGCCAGGCACACCTTAGAGATGTATAGAGATGTATGTTGTTATTGTTAATTGCTGTCACATTGGTTTTGACTCACAGTGACCCTGTATAGGGTTTCTGAGGAAGACCTGGTGAGTTTGAACTGCCGATCTTGTGGTTTAAACTGACCTTGTGGTTCAGTGTTTTATCCTACAGCGCCACCCCAGGACTCCTTAGAGATGAGCCAGTTAGACTGTTTTCTTCTAACCAGAATATGACCTGCTCTTTTGGCATTTTCTCATTGCTAAGGAGTCCTGGGGTGGCGCTGTGGGTTAATGTGCCAGACTGCAAAGCCGTTTGAACTGCAAGGGCGGCAGTTCAAACTCAGCAGCGGCTCCTCGGAAACCCTATACAGGGTCACTATGGGTCGGAAACGACTCAACAGCACTTACCAACTACAACAAATGAATACTTTAGAGCTTGTCCTAGTTTATAAACATTGATATGGAAAGAGACAGCCATTTTAAAAAGCCCTGGCTTTCTGGTCTTCATGAAAAATAAACTAAGTTACATTTCACCCAAGGATTTGTTCAAAATGCTCAAAGAATTTACAGATGTTTTCGCTACAAGTATCTCAAGAATCAATCAAACAAAAACAGCAATTATAGCAAAAAAACCCCCACAAAACCACCAACATCAAAAACCCACATCAGTGCTTTTAAACTTTAAAAATGTATGTGGTATGTAATCTGGGGTTACCCTGCCTACATATGTGAAATGAACTAACTGTCCTTTGGTCTCATCCTGTCACTCATTTGATCAATATTTCAACAATATAAGAGATCTTCGAGTGGGTTCTGTGAAGAAAGCAAAGAAGTAAAATACTGTTTTTGTCTTCAAGAAGAAGAAATGCTTCCTGACTTTTTTTTTTTTCTTTTTTATGTAATCTTACTATCATGAAAAATAGTGTGTTTGCTCTAGTAGACTTGTTAAGTGCTGTGAAGTCGGTTCTAACTCATAGCAACCCTGTAGAGGGTTTCTGAGGAGCAGCTGGTGAGTTGGAACCACTGATCTTGCAGTTCCAATCAACCTTGAGGTCGAGTGCTTACCCTACGGTGCCAAAAGAGTCACACCAAAGGGAAGAGATCTTCCCCGTAGCCCACTACCCAGAAATATCCACTGAGGAAATGTACATCCATTTCCTTCCTGCTGCTTTTGGGTGTGTGTGAGTGTGGCTGGGCATGCCTGTCTAGGAACAGGAGTTGAGGAGAGTGGAGGCTGGAGATGATGCAGAGGGGATTTCACCCTGTGCTGATGGGGTGTGTGGAAGACTTTATGGAACGTGAGTGGTGGAGTTTGAGGGCTTGCAATCCTTTCCTTCTGGCTCATGTCTGAAAGGGGAGTTCTGCTTAGTTGAAAGGATAGGCAAACCAGCGTAGACACTATGGGTGTTGTTAACTGCAGTCCGGGCTGTGACTTATGATAACCTCATGTCTAACGTGTACATCTTCATGATGACTTGACTCCATTGTTGCCATTATTGTGCCAATCAGTCTGTCTCATCGAGGGCTTCCCTTGTTTTCATTTTTGTGAACCTTCTACTTTAATAAACATGATGTCCTTTTCTAGCCATTTGCCTTTCCTGATGACAGCTCCAAAGGAAGTGAGTTTTGCCCTCCTTGCTTCTAAGGACCATTCTGATTGTATTTCTTCAAAGAATATCACCGTCTGTCAGTTTGTCCAACTGTAGAGGCCTGAGCATTGCTGTGATGCCGGAAGTTATGCCACTAGCATTTCAAATAGCAGCAGGGTCAACCATGGCAGATGGATTTCAATGGCATTTCCAGACTAAGGCAGACTAGGAAGAAAAGACTGGCAATCAACTTCTGTAAACCAGCCAATGAAAACCCTATGGAGTACAGGCAACGGTAGCTAAGGACTATCGATCTTTTGATATATGACGTTTCATCAGGAACTTTGCTAAGTATTAGACAGACTTTTCATTTCATCTCTTTACACTTCTGGGTAGAAAGCTCCCACTATCTCCATTTGCCAATGATCCTGCAACTGATGGATAAGGAAATTAAATCACCCTCAAGAAGGTCCTCCAGCTAGCTCATAAATGGTGGTGTTAAGATTTGAACCCCAAACTTGCTGGCTGTAGCAGCCCATTGCAGTTATCTCCTGCTTGCAGACCAAACCACTTGGAAATGGAGCAACTTAAAGCAACAGTCATTTTATTACATGAAGAATTTTTCAGGTCAGGAGTTCCTAGAGGAGTCATTTATGTTCCTCAAGTCACTGACTAGGGTTACTCTGTAATCTTCCTCTAGTGACTGGGCGTCTCTTGGGGGTGCAGAAAGACATCTTTCACTTATTTAGTGCTTTGGTGGGAATGGCTTGAAGGTTGGATGTAGCCACATAGGCCCCTTCTCATGGCTTCTCCTGTACTTTGGTCATCATCTCAGGGTGGTCAGACTGCTTAATTGTCAGCTCATATGTCATCTGAGAGAATTCCAAGAAGCTTGATAATTGCTCAAGTAGAATTCATGTAATCCACCCAGATTCTCAGAAGGACAAAGACCACTCTTAGACAACTTTTCAGCTTCTTTGAACTAGCACATATCCAAATTAAGCACTCAAGAGACAGTAAGAGGCTATCTTTGAATTAATTGTCTAACTGAGTAATTAATTTATCAAATATACATTGAAATATTTTAATGTGTTGGGCATCAGGGAATTAGCAAGTTAGCAAGACAGACAAGGATTCCACCTTCAGGTACTTCCATTCTAATAAGAGAGTAACAAAGGGAGGAGATCATTCGAGATCAAGTCTTAGGGAGAACCTAACACTCTGATGAGTAAAAGGGAGACGGGGATTGGATCTCAGGACAGATTTGACTGAGAACACAACAGATCATCTACTAATGAAGTGAAGGAAAAAGGGGAAAACACATCTTCCAGGCAGGAGGAAAAACAAGACCCCAAACTCAGGAATGGAAAGAACCTTCTGAATCTCCAGAACAAAGATGAGGCCAGGCTGCTAGGAGGGAGTGAGGAAAGTGGATGTGGTCCTCACCAACAGAGCAGTGGGCAGCGGCCAGAGCATCCAGCACCCCGAGACCAAACAAAGCAGTGAGTGGACAAGCTCAGCCATTGAATTTTGAGTAGGAGTGTGGCATAATCTAAATATGTCCACCCCTCCAGTGGGTCAGTCTACTACATAATGTGTGCCTTTGAGCATTAAGTTCTCTGAGCCAATTTTCTACACTCATGATGAAGGGGTTTGAATGATTTGAAATGATCTTTTCAGCTCTACTCTTCTCTGGTTCTTCTATATGTCCCTTCTTTATGTTTTCACCTCGGATAGGCCTCTTTGTCATTTTGCCAGGAAATAAACACCCTCTGACCAGCTTCTCTGGAGTCCTGATGTGGGCTGTAGGATGACCACTGGACGACTAACTGAAAGGTTGATGGTTCAAACCCACCAGCTGCTCCTCAGAAACCCTGAGTCAGAACTGATTCGAAGGCACTTAACAACAACTAACTTCTTTATCATTGACTTTATGAATATCGCAGCTTCATGGGCCCACTTGTCAGCCCCTGACTGAGATATCCTGGTGACCAGAGGGAGAGACACAGAGGGGCTTGTGCATTCCGATGGTTCTTAACTCAGTTTCAACTTTTGACCTGTAATACTTCCCAGCTGTTACGAAGTTAGACATCTCGTCTTGATTAGATTCTCCCCCAAAAGAGATCCAACCAGAGGAGGTTGCCTCCGGGAACCAACACCCTACCTCATTCCTAGCTTCTTCAGACCCTGGTTGAACGTAATCACTCCCTCCCGATCCCTTTAGGTGGTCCAGCTCAGAAGGAGCTCTATTTTGTTTTTCCTTGTTCTTTTTCTCTCTCCCTCTCTCTTGGCAGACAGAGCACCCTCTTTAACAATCTGTTTTTATAGCATAGAGAAAGAGGTGGGAGCATGGGAAGGGACAGCCTCCCTGCCCCCTCAAAATAACATACCCCAGGTGGTGGGAGTTAACGGGTAAAGCAGAGAGCTCTGGTTCCAAAATACACATAGAAATAAATGAAAAACAACTGCAGTTGAGCGGGGCAGAGGTTAAGGAAGAAAATTCAGCCCTGGGTTTTCTTGGTATGAAACGCTAATCAGGGGGTTGAACTCGGAAGGAATGTGCTTTCTCAAGATGAATTTCCAAACATGGCGAGAAATGGACAGAGTCCAGGAAGCAGGTCTGCTGGCCGCTGGCAGACGGGATGTCTGCTTGAGGACATTAATGGTAACCTCTCCATCTGTCACTGGACCTGGGACCCAGGTACCTGTCTGTGGCCTACATGAATGGGAGACGACCGACAGCTGCCCAGGTCTAGAGCCCTGGGTTCTAAATTTGGTTTCTCTGAAAACATGCTTCCAGAAAATGTCTTAGGAGCCACAGGGAATTTTGTTTTGTTCATCTAATTCATATCCACACTTTCACACAAGTTTGTACGGATTAGTAAACCAAGGTTTCCTACTGTGTCCATGACTCTGTTTGACTGGTCTTGCTAGACATTTACAAATGACATCTCTGGGTGGCACACAAGGTTCAGGGCTTGAGAACTGATTGAAAGACCTGTGGTTTGAACCCACCCAGAAGGAGACTTGGAAGTCAGGTCTTGTGATCTGCTCATGAAAGGACTTGGAAACTGAGCAGAGCAGCTCTACTCTGCACACAGGAGTCAGGGTCCACCCCGGCAATCGGCGTTTACAGAATCACACCAGTGTAGCAGGTCACCCAGTTATTAACCTCAAAACTCACCACCACCAAGTCGATTCAGACTCATCTTTCTCTCATGGAACAGCTGGTGACTTTGAACTGCTGACTTTGTGGTTAGCAGTCCAGTGTTTATACTACAGTGCCACCAAGACTCCTAGGCCATTGTTAGGAGACAGCATAGGGGGTACTTGATTCAAACTGAACCTCCAAATGTGCTGCGTTTTTTCTATCATACCCTATGGAACTTCCGACCCATTGAAAGCTACCTAGGGGTTCACTGATAAATCAGATTTTACTTAAATAAGAGCGTAGAGCACAGAGGTACCGGCTTCAGAGCCTCGCCTACAAGGAAAGGCTGTAACGAGGAGAACCGGAAGTGACGAGGTTGCTGACAGGGAGCGCTCATCCTCAGGCGGAAAGCCAAGATTTAGCCAGCATGTCTGGGACTTCGTGGCACTCCATTCACCTACTGCTCAGACTGTGCATTTCTGTGGAGCGTTGTACTCTTCACTAGTCAGTCCATTTCAGGTGTGTTGTTAAGTGCTTTTAAGTCAGTTCTGACCCATAGTGACCCTGTATAGGGTTTCCGAGGAGTGACTGGTGAGCTTGAACCGCCGACCTTGCAGTTCAAACGACTTGGCAGTCTGGTGCATTAACCCACAGCGCCACACCAGGTGCCAATGCATACCAATTAATTCTGGGGGTGGTATTGATAGAATATGCGATTCATTGCTCAGAGAAACTGCAGTTGAGAAACTACATTAAAAGTCGTCATTTTAAGAGAGGAGAAAATAATATGAGCGATTTGATCATTTCAGCTGTTCAGGTCCCGGGCACTGGCTAGAGACCATGACGCTGTAGTGTCAGCATGGATTTTCTCATTTTAATGCTTGTTTGAAATTACCAATCACCTGGAAGGAGGGCTCTTGGCCGCTGTGGGAGCACACATTTATTGGGGGGATGCTTCACTGCCTGATTCGCTCACTAGATGGCAGATCAATGGCCAGCTGAGCTGCTCAGATCCAGTTGGGCTAAGCAAATTCTCTGAGGGCTTGTGTCAGGTGCCAACTGTATTTTGTTCATGTCCTGTGGGACAAAGAGCTGAGCTTGCCCAAGGATGGAGTAGGAAGGCTCGTAGATTTGCATCAGCAGTTAAGACTGAAGGCACAGTTTCTGAATCTGGGTTAGGAAGATCCATAGAGCCAGACAGTGCCTTGTAGCTTATCTTGTCTGGTCATTTGCCAACTTGTTTGAAACAGTAAAGCACTGTTCTCAATAAATTGCTTCACAGACCCCAGCAGGTAACACAGGTGATGGTAGGACTGCTGTGCTTGCTTTGGAACCCCTAAGGTCTAAGAAATGTCAAGTCTCTCTTTTTTGCTCTTTCTTTTAAAAATCTTTTTACCTATTATGTTTATTTCTTTATCTGGAGCCAATATTCTTTCTTAAAAATGTAAAATATATATGCAACACACTTGTCAAGTCAATATTTTTTCATGCGTATAATTTGTTGTTGTTGTTGTTGTTGTTGTTATTGTTAGGTGCCATCAAGTTGGGGCCAAATCATAGTGACCCTATGCAAAACAGAAGGAAACACTGCCCAGTCCTGCGCCAACCTCACAATCGTTGTTACACTAGAGCCCACTGCTGCTGCCCCTGTGCCAGTCCATCTCGTTAGGGGTCTCTCTCTTTTTCACTGACCCTCCACTTTACCAAATATGATGTCCTTCTCTAGAGACTGGTCCCTCCTGGTAATATGTCTGAAGCATGAGAGAGGAAGTCTTGTCATCTTGGCTTCTAAGGAGCATTCTGACTATACTTCTTCCAACACAGATTCGTTTGTTCTTCTGGTCGTCCATGTACCTTAGATAGTCTTCTCCAACACCATAACTGGGATCACTTTTGTGTGTTGTTTTTTTCTCTCACTCTTTTCTGGTTTTGTTTTTTTT
>NW_006408573.1:16902408-16909059 GCF_000296735.1 Chrysochloris asiatica | reverse complement strand
CCTCTTTTTTTTTTTTTTTTGGAGCAGTGGAAACTGAGGCCACATCTTGACCCAGTGCCAGGGTCTTCTGATTCTCAGTCTGCTGAAGGCTCTGTCGGTGAAAGTACTGCCTTGCTTGTTTAAATTCCACCCGTTCCTATTAAGGGGCTTTCCAAAGCAAATTGTTTTGGGTTCTCTGGAGCCACAACACTGGTGAATATATACATGACTTTGCAGAATTCCCTGAATGTTCTGTTTCCATCCTGTGTGGTGACACTGATCATAAAGTCAAAGCAGGACACAAGTGACAACGACAAGTCTATAAACTCTTTATCACACATTGGACCAACACTTTTCATGCCATCTTTCATTTTCCTTCAGCTCGTTTTCCATAGGTTGGTGTTCCTATCCCCATTTAACAGATGCGTAAAATTAGATTCAGAGGTGGAACTTTCTCTAACAATGATTATATTAAGGTTCTGATGAAAATCTTATAACAAAGAGACCCTAAGATCCAGTGAGGTAGTACAGTGGAAGCTTACTTCCTCCTCACTCAATAGTCCACAGGAGGGTGATGCAGATCTTCAGATTCGGGAGATGGTGGGACCTAGCTCAGCATGAGGCTCCCATCTCCGCCTCCAACACGGCTGTGTCAACTCTTACTGGTTTTCAACCAGACCAGGGGCCAAGATTTGAGCTAGGTCTATGCGATTTTAAAGTCACATGTTAACTAACCCTTACACTAAACTGACCTCATTACCTCCCCTCCTTGATTATAATATAATCACTAATGTCCAAAGATAATAACAAACAGCCACCATTGTAGATGCCCTCGTTAGTTGTGGTAGCCAGCCTCCAAGATAGCTCCCCATGATTTCTTGCTTCCTGATATCCATACAAGAATTCTTAGTGGTGCGGTGGGTTAAGTGTTGGGCTGCTAACTGCAAGGCTGGTGGTTCAAGGCCTCCAGTTGCTCATTGAGAGACAGATGAGGCTGATTGCTTGTGCAAAGATGTAGAGTCTCAGAAATCCTAAGGAGTAGTTCTATGCTGTCCTGCAGTGTCAATATCAGGCCAAACTGATGAGGTGACAGTGTGCATTGGTTTGGTAGTCATACCCACGTGAAGTCTTCTTCCATGCTGAACAGAGCTGATCTGTGCAGTCAATTAAATATAGTGCAAACGACGAACAGTAAGTTCGGAGGAGTTTCTTCTTACCTCTTTCTTAGAAAACTCCAGTCACCATGGAGGGGGGGCAGGGCAGGGAGGTTCACATAGTGAGGAAAAGAAGCCTCCCATTACCACTCAACACCAGCTTGCCATTCACGCAAGTGTGCCACTTTAGAAGCAGATTCACCAGTCCTGGTCAACCTTCAAATGACTCTAACCCTGTCCTGTGTCTTGATTGTAATTCTTGACAGATCTTGAACCAGAACCAACCAGCAAAGCTGTGTCCAATCTCTGACCCATGAAAGGAAACTATGTGAGAGGATAAATATTGATTTTTTTTTATGCCACTGAATTTTGAGGTAATTCGTTATGTAACAATAACTACTACATTCATATTGGTGCTTTTTTCCTAGACCAAGAGAATGCCTCTTTTCTAGGTCAAATTCAAGTCACCACCTCATGAAAACCTTCATGGATTCCATCAGGGAGGAAGTTGCTCCTCGCTCCCCTGTGCATTGGTTCCTGTCCTAGCCTGTGGCACTGAAGCTGAAATTGCTATTTGTACAAGTCCGTTTTCTTCTCCAAACTGTATATTCCTTGATAACAGTGTCTGTGCTCAGATTTATGTCCCTGGTGCCTCACAGGGCTAAGTCAAATCTGTATTAAACGAATGACTGAAACTTTCTAAGTTTCAACTTACTGGTTTTATATTATGCATTTTATAAAAATATTCAGACTCGTCCTCTTCTTCTTTCTGCCCTCTCTTCTTCCTCTTCTCTCTTCTCTTCTGCCTCCTGCCTTCTCTCTCCGGCAGAGGTCACCTTCCTCTTCCTCACCCTGAATAAAAGTCTCTATATGGGCAAAAAAAATATATATATATATTGAGACTCGAAAAACACTGAGCTGCCTTTCACATGAAGTCTCTCAGTCATTCCTTTGTTACAATAACAAGCTTTTAAAATGGCACAGTGTAAATAAAAGATAAATCTCCTAAGGGCCAGAGATCGTGCTGTTTTAGGAGCACTTATGAACGGTTGGTACCTCCTTATTCTTGGAAATCAAGCCTAAAATGTCATTAAAACAAACTCCCCTTGGAGGCCCCCAGAGCTGCAGAGACTTTTTTCCTCTCCTTGTCCCATTTAGAAGATGGAGATGGGAGAATGAAGTTCTCATGAACTTGTCTGTCCAGCTCACCTTGCCTGCATGAACTTGCTCTATGATGGACCCTCCTCTCCCAACAGACATCCATTGCATAGGTCACTTCTTGCAAATGTATCCAAGATCCGCCTCATCTAAATTTCCTTTGGCTGCACTTAATTTAGAAACACTTCAGAGGGGAATTGGAATGCACCCTTCATCCTTTTAAAACTTATACATTGGTCCCAATTTTCAGACTCTGAGAAGTTTGGGGGAACTTGGCTTCCTTTTTTTGTGTAAGTTACATGACATTGAGTTTTGGTTCAACAAAGGAAGAGGTTGAAATGTTTTCAAGTAAGCTTGTGGCTTAACAAACAGAAAACCAAGGCATTTTGAGATGGTCCTGTGGTTCTGGGGACACAGGCCATGGATCAGAGATTGGAGACTGGATTGGTCCCTAATCTCCCTCCTCCAAGAGTGTGAAGGGAGAGTTGCATTGTCATATGAAAAACCCTGGTGGCACAATTGTTAAGTGCTTAGCTGTTATATAAAAGGTTGAGGGATCCAACCCAACCAGTGGCACCATGAGACAAAGACCTGGTGATCTGCTCCTGTATGCACAACAGTCAGAATGACTCAAGGGCACACGGCAACATTAAGGACCAGATTTCCTTTCCCCCTAGTTTTTCACAGTGATGTTTCTTAATTCAGATGGGATAATTCTGATGTGAGTATATGGCAAATATCATGTCTCTGGAATGGCCAGACATCAATATGTTATCCAAGAAAGGCCTATGACTTTTATCTGCCATTGTTGCCCCCTCACACATTCTATATCAGGCCTTCAAACCGGGGGTATCCACAGTCCAATGACAAGCAATTTTCATGACTGCTCAGATTTAAGACTCTATCCATTTGCACCATTAACTGAATAATGCTGTTCGTGTTGTTCTTTTTTGGGGGGAGGGGGGTCCACTATTTTGATTGCTGTAAGATGTCCCCAGATTTTCAAAACATAATGATAAGTGGAAGATAAATATTTGCTGTAGATTCTAGAAAGTTTGGAAAATTCATTGAGAGGTAAAAGTTCCTGGATATGGTTTTTGTTTTTTTTTTAATGTTTTATTGTGAATTATGTGATAGTTTACATGGGAGAACATTAGCTTTACATTCATCCTATCGTATATTGTTTCATTGCCATGGTTACAATTCCTTCCATGCATCATCAGCCAACCAAAGGGTATACCCTGCAAGCCTGCCCTCGGTTATCAGCACACAACCCCTCTCCCTCTCTGGGTCTAGAGTCCCCAGCTGCTCCATGTCGTAGTATCTGTCTCCATCTCTGGTGTCACTGCTTCTCTGGGTAGGGTCCTGCTCTCTGCTCTTCTCCCTTGATGGTTCCAGAGACCTCCGCTCCTGGACTGCAAAGTCAATCACTCCCCTCCTTTTGCTACAAAACGTCCACCTTTACATTTCCAACCCTTGCAGTCAGTCCTTATAACAGCTGCTTACTATTGTATTACAAGAGACCTATCCACATTTCCTTTCATTAGTCCCACCTAGAAAGATTGGATACTACTCAGTGGAGATTCTACCTTCCTCCATACCCTCTGGATTTAGGTTCCCTCTTGAAGATGAGGCTTTCTACTCCCGTAACGATTTACAGCCTCGGAAACCCTGTACAGGGTCGTTATGAGTCAGAACCGACTCCATGGCACATAACAACAACAACAACTGGAAAGCTTGTAAGCCAATCACGTCTTGCCTTTGTAGCCTTCCCCCACCCCTTCCATTTTGGGTAGCCAATGTCCAAGTTGCCTGTCTACTCTGTGTATGGAGAGGGTGGGAATGTTTCTTGCTGTAAAGATTTGTTCCCTCTTTTGAGTTACTGCATCCATAGGTGTAGGTCAAGTTCATCAAATTGTATTAGATTACTCTTTTTTTCCTCTTCTTTCTTCTTCTAGTTGAGCTCTGATCATCTAGTCATTGAAGCCAAGTCAAGTGGGTATTATCTGCAAGTGTGGGTGTTCTTGTGCATATGCCGTCTCTTCTTATCAGTTGGATGCTTCACTCTCCACTGTAGTCCTTAGTGGCTATGTCACTGTCTCTGGGTCTTGCCACACTTGCTGGCTGACCATGTCTCCACCGGGTTCACAAGAAGCTACTGAATGTTGTAGGGGTTACCTCACAGCTTCATTGCTGTTTTTCCCTCACTTCACCTTATATGTGGTCACCAATCAGAACGTGTATTCCCATTGAGTCTTAGTCTTGGAAGGGGGTTTGCTCTGAGGGGACCTGACCACTTGCCTTGATGGCTCCTGGGCAAGCAACTTGCTTGTTCTTGTAGTAATCAGTCAGACTGTCTGTATTGTTTTGTATTTTTCCTGTTGTTTTTTCTTTCAAGAAGTATCTTCTGTTTTTCTAGCTGCCCCAGGAAGGTCTGCTTGTCCTTTCAAGTGGAAATTTCCACCTCAAAAGATTCCGGATGTGGTTTAGCATTCTACCTATGGTCTTATGTAATGCAGAAGCTCCGCAGGAAGCCTCCTTTACTGGGCACATTGTGGTCCCATTTTAGATATTCCAATCAGTTATAAGCAGAAAATGGACTTACAAGCTTTCTATGGTGATATTTCTGGCTATTCCTTTCTCTCCCCCTTAAGTGTCTATTTTATAATGGTATGCCAGGGAAACCAAGATGCAAAAGACAGCCAAGCATCTTAACATTATTTCCCCCTTTTGCGCATTCCAACCATGTCTCAATCTCTGTATCCCAGAGCCCTGTTGTTCCAGTGTTGTGCATACATCATTATTTACCTCTGTCCCACTTAGTCCATGCAAACCTGTCTGATTGTTTTCCCTTCCACTTTGTTCTTCCATTCCTATCCCCCTTCTTGTGTATTGCCCCCCTCCATAGCACCCAAACTAGCCTGTGTCTAGTACCTGCCTTGTGCTCAACTTTCCCCTTCCCCCCGCCCCCACCTCCCACATCCCAGTAACCAGCAAAGAATCACCCCCCACTCTTTAGTATGGATTCTTTTCCTTTGTCTTTTACAGTAATTGTCCTATGCAGTTTTTCTCCATTTGTGACTAATTTCATTCAACATAATGTCCTCAAGGTTCATCCATGTTATGCGGTGGCTTGCAGCTTCCTTGTTATTCTTCAAGATAGCATAATATTCCATTGTGTGTATGTACCACAGTTTGTATGTACTGACTTAATGGCACCTAACAACAACAGCAACAATCTTTATTATTTCTTTTCATTTGGTGGCTGTAGGTTCCCTCTGTTGGTCTGTTTCTAATTTTTGTAGATGTTGTGTTAATGTGTTAATTTTGATTATTTCTTCTTTTTGGATGTCTGCATTTATTGCAATAAATTGTCCTCTCAGCACCACTCTTGCCGTGTCCCAAAGATTTTGGTATGTTGTGTTTTCATTCTCATTTGTTTCTAGGAACTTTGTGAATTCACGTTTAATTTTTTCTACTACGCAGTCGCTTTTCAGCAGGGTGTTATTCAGTTTCCATGTATTTGACTTGATTTCCTTGGTCTTCCTATTGTTGATATCTAATTTGATAGCATTGTGGTCTGAGAAGATGCTTTGTAGTATTTTGATATTTTTTAATTGATGGAGATTTGCTTTGTGGCCTAAAACATGGTCTATTCTGGAGAATGTTCCATGTACACTGGAAAAGAATGTATATTGTGCTGTTTTTGAGTTGAATGCTCTGTACACATCTATGAGGTCCAGTTGGCTGATTGTGTTGTTTAGTTCTTCTGTGTCTTTGTAAAGTTTCTTTCTGGTTGTTCTATCCATTTTTGAAAACGGTGTACTAAAATCACCCACTATTATTGTAGATTCATCTATTTCTTTCTTCCAATCTATTAGAGTTGGCTTTATATATTTTGGAACTCTTTCATTGGGAACATAGATATTTATTATGGTTATGTCATCTTGTTCAATTATCCCTTTAATCATGAGATAATGTTCATATTGATCTATTATGCTGATTTTTGCCTTAAAGTTTATTTTATCTGAGATTAGTACTGCCATTCCTGTTCGTTTTTTATTGCAATTAGCTTGGTGTGTTTTTTTCCATCCTTTGACTTTTAATCTGTTTTTGTGTCTGTAAGATGTGTCTCTTGCAGAGAACATATTGAAGGATCTTGATTTTTTTTTTTTTAATTCATAATTCAGTCCGCCACCCACTGTCTCTTAATTGGTGCATTTAATTCATTTGCATTCAGTGTAATTATAGATGTTGTTGTTGTTGTCGTCAGGTGCCATCGAGTCAGAACCGACTCATAGCGACCCCATGCACAGCAGAACGAAACAATGTCCGATCCTGGGCCAACCTCACTTGAGTC
>NW_006408573.1:16885793-16901903 GCF_000296735.1 Chrysochloris asiatica | reverse complement strand
AGTGGTGAGGATTTTTGTTTTCTTGATATTGAGATAGGTATGGATTAATTGCTGCCATTATTTATTTTTTTGTGTGTGGTGTTTCTGTTTTCTTTGTTCTGCATGTTTTTCTGTGCTGTATTCATGGATTTTGTGTTTTTTCTTGTGAGTTTCCTCAGTTTTAATGTTTCCTTGTTTTTCTTGGATTTTCATTTTGTTAGTATGTTGTGAAGTGTTAATTTTCTTTGAGGTTAACTTATAGTCCATTAACTTTCCCCTCCATTTAGTTCAGTCTATTTTATCCTGCAATCTACCTGAACTTCTTATCATCTGGATCTCTGTACCTACGTGTTCACCTTCTTTTATATTGTAATTGTTTTGATCATAGTCTGACCTCCCAGATTCTTTGATTTTGTTCTTATAGTTTTGTTCTGTTCTTGACTCCTCCATCTGTTGATTTAGTTCTGGGAGGTGCTGCCATGTATGTCAATCTCTGGTTGTTGTCTGTTCTTATTGGTTCTCAGTCTACAGAACTCCCTTTAGGATGTTTTGTAGCACAGGGTTGACTTTGACAAAATCCCTTAGCATCTGTTTATCCTGGAATGTTTTGATTAAACCGTCATATTTCATTGATAGCTTTGCTGGATAAAGGATTCTTTGTTGGCAGTTTTTTTTTTCTTTCTTTCAGGGTTTTATATATGTCTCCCCATTGCCTTCTTGCTTGCATGGTTTCTGCTGAGAAATCTGAGCTTAATCTGACTTACTTGCCTTTGTATGTAACACTTCTGTTTTCCCTAACTGCTTTCAGGAGTGTCTACTTATCTTTGATTTTGGAGAACTTGATTATGATATGTCTCGGTGATTTTCTTTTGGGGTCTATCCTTCCTGGGGTTCATTGAGCTTCTTGAATGTTTATCTTTTCACTTTTCATGATGTTAGAGAAATTTTCTTCCAGCAGTTCTTCAACTATTTCCTCTGTGGACTTATGTGATTCTTCTTGTTCTGGAATATTGATAATTCTTGAATGATTCCTCTTCATGTTGTCCAACATGAATCTTAGACCTTCTTCAGATTTTTTTAATCTTTTTTTCTGTTTGCTCTTCTGTCTTAGTGGTATTGAGAGATTGTCTTCCATCTCACTGTTTCTGCTTTCCATCTCTTCTATTCTACTCCTTTGCCCTTTCAGTGTATTGTCTATTTCTGATATTCTATTATTGATCATTTGGCCCTCTTTCTGTAGGTTGTGAATTGTTTCCAAAGCTGTATCTATCTTATTTGATTGTTCCTGTAGCGCTTTCCTGACTTTTTCCTTATTTTTCTCAACTCCATTGTAAAGTGTTTTGAAACATTTTATAAACATTTTTCTGAATTCCTTCTCAGATATTTCCAAGGCCTGCTCTTCTCGAGAATGTAGTCCAGATCTACTTCTAGGTCATTTGTCTCAGACATTTTATCTTGTTTCTGGACATGTGCTGATATGATCATCTGCTTTTGCTTCTTGGACACGTTTAGTGTTTATCTGTGGCCTTAATACTTAATTGAGTATGTGTTTTGGTATTTTGTACGCTTTCTGATTGCTTCCAGGTAGTTGTGATCATGATGTGGGCTTCCCTTTTCACTCTTCTTATTGCTTAACTCAGAGTAACTTTCACAGGTGTTGTCTGCCTCCCTGGTATATGGCAATTGGTATTGGTTCTTGCCTGGATTCTGGTGTTTTATAAAGTGTGATTGTAGCTTGACTATATGGCAGCAGTTGTTGTCTCTTCTTGGGTAATGTAGGGAGAGAAAGAGTCCCCCCAAAGGTAGAAGGGGAAGCATAAAACAGCAAAACAGCAACAGCAAGAAAAAAAACTAAGAAAAAAAAACACACACCAAAACAACAACAAAAAAACGAGACTGGATACTGTAGTCTATAATCACAGAAAAGGGAGAGGAGGGAGAGAAGCACAAAAACAATCTGTAGCCTAATATGAGTATGATTTCAATGTCCTCTTTCAGCTTCTTGCCTTCAGAGCTGCCTGAGAGATTTCAAGATGCTACTGTTGGTTGTTTTACTGTACCTCAGGATTTAATTTAATTTTCAGAATGTTTTGTTTTTAAACTCTCTTTCCCTCTTCACACCCCTTGTTCTGGCTTTTACTTATTAAAAAACAACAACAGCTCAGTGCCAGCTCTTGGACTGAGAGTATCTGTGCATATGCGTGGCAGAAGAACCCACCAGTGATGAGGGTGGGGGGTGTCCACTTGCTCAGGCACCCCCTCTAGTCACCAGAATGGAGGTGCACAAACAGTGGTTGGCCAATGAACAGATATAAAAAACAAAACAAAAACAAAAACCCAGAACAAAACAAAACTGACAAAGTGTATTGTCCATCTTTGCTCCATAGTTTCCAAGCATTTTTCCGTGGTGTGTCTACTCCCCCGCTTGGTCTTGCCGTTTGGTCTCACCCAAGTTGTCAGCTCCGGCCTTCCAAGACTGGCAGATTCAAATATTCCTATCTATGCAGTTCCGAGTTTTGGAGCTCTGCCCTGAATCTGCTTTGCCTGGTATTCTGTGGTGTTGCTGATGGCAAACCTCACTGCACCTGCACTCTAGTCACCATCTGAAGATGCTTTTGTTGTTAAGTGTTGTGGAGTTGATTCTGACTCATAGCAGCCTTGTATAAGGTTTCTGAGGAGTAATTGGTGTGTTTGAACCATTGAGCTTGTGGTTAGCAGTCCAGAGAAAATGGGGATGGAGATTAAAGTCCTAGAGAAGGACTTTAAGAGCCTACCAATTGTCTGTTTCCAATACAAAATGGACTTATCTTTGAGGAAGGGACAGCATCATGTCCACTGCACCTGGTTCGATGCCTCAACATTAAAACTCAAACCTGTTGCCTTTGAGCTCATGACGACCCCATATGCTAGAAAGTAAAAGTACTCCATAGGGTTTCCCATAATCGTATGGAAGTAGATCTCTAATTTTTTCTTCCAACATACCACTGGGTGAATCTGAACTTTCAATCTCTATGTTACGTGGCGCACACGACTTCACATACCCAGAGTCATTTGATAATACTGGCTAAAGGAATCAGTATTAGAGATCAGAGCTTCCCTGTTCCCTTCCAGTTTTCACTCACACTCTGATATCTTGTCCATCTCCCCACTGTGGCAAGTACTGAATGAGATTATACATCTAAACATCCTGGTACCTGGTAAATTCTCAGTAAACAGATGCCAGCTCCTTCAGTCCCTCCTCACTCCTTCTCCTTCCACCTTCTTTGCCTACTCAGGATCCTTCAACAGAAATTAAACTTAGCAGTCACACTCCCCAGGGCCTTCCTGAGGACAATCTCCTTCTGTGAGAAAATGAAATCATCGGCTTTTCTGCCTCAGAAGAGCACAAGGTTCAGCTCTCAGTTGTAGGGGGTGTGGATGCAGCCCCACTTGGGTTTGGCAGAGGCCGAACCACCACAGTAGCAGGATCCCTGGCCTCCAGCTTCCTTCCTTTTTAGGCCATGTCACAGTGGACAGAAAGGAGCTTCCTGTCCCACAGCTAGACTTACACTACCTGTCCCTGAATTAAGTCCAGGGTCCTGGTGTTGACTCAAGGGCAGGGTCCTATGACCTTGGTTACACTTCCAGCTTTGTCCTGTCACAGACTTGTAATGTGGGAGATGCTTGATGTATCTTTCATAATGTGAATAAACAACTTCCTCTTCCTAAGACCCCACTCAAGGCGCCCTGGTGGTTAAGCCCTTGGCTTCTAACAGACATTCTGGCTGTTCAAACACAAGAGCTCTCATCAGGAGACAAGACCTGACTATCTACTTCTGTGAAGATTACAGCCTTGGAAACTGTATCATATGGGGTACCTATTAGTGGAAAGTGACTCAATGGCACCTAACATCAACAATAAGACCCCACTCATCCATTTTCTCATTGATGGGATTTGGGATCAGGGCGACTGGGGTTTGAAGTCCTACTCTGAGTCCTCATCGTATACACTCTTTCCTCTCTGCATTGGGCCATCTTTCTCCAGCTAGAATGGCTTCCAAGTACAGTCTTCATCATCACTTCTCAGCCTGATGCAGCCCACACCACACACATCCTTCCTGAAGCTCAACAGATTTGCCAAAGCAGTATACACACATCAGCAGTTTTGGTGTGCCTGAAATTCATCCAGATGTAGATGAACCTTGTATGCTGTGCTGGAGGTGAGGGCCAGTTCCCTAAAATGCAATAGCAGCCACCGAAGAGTTTAAAACAGGAGAAAATGGCATAATTGGACCTGTGTATTAGATCACTCAGGCATTGCTTGGTGGGCAGATTCTGCAAAGGAGAAACTGAAGACAATGAAAGGACTTAGAAGTTGAACCAGTACTAGATCTGTTGGCAATTAGATCCACTCGTTGCCTTTCCTCTGATCTTTGTTGTTGTTGCTGTTTTTGTTAGGAGACTTTGAGTCAGTTCTCACTCGTAGTAACACTGTAGACAACAGAATGAAACACTGCCCAGTCCTATGTTTGTTGCTCTGTATAAGTTCATTGCTGTAGCCACTCTGTCAATCTATTTAATTGGGGGTCTTCCTCTTTTTCCCTGACCCTCTGCTTTACCAAGCATGATGTCCTTTTCCAGGTATTGGTTCCTTCTGACAACATGCCCAAAGTATCTGAGATGAAGTGTTAGCATCCTTCCTTCTAAGGAGCATTATGGTTGTACTTCTTCCAAGGCAAATACATTTATTCCTCTGGAAGTCCGTAGCACACTCAATTTTCTTTGCCAACGCCATAACTGACATGCATCTGTCCTGCCTCGTTCCTCCTCGTTCGTTGTCCAGCTTTCACACACACATGAGGTAACCAAAACACCTTGGTTTGGGCTAGGCACATCCCTATCTCCAAGGTAACACACCTTCTTTTAATACACCAAAGAGGTCCTTTGCAACAGATTTGCCCAATTCAAAATGTTGCCTTGATCTTCTGATGGTCGCATCTGAATGGACATTGACTGTGGATCCAAGTAAAATGAAATCTTTGAGAACTTCAATATTTTCTCCAGGATGTTGCTTACTGGTCTAGTTTTGACAATTTTTATTTTCTTTATGTTGAAGTGTAATCCAGTCTGTAGGCTGTCGTCTTTGATTTTCATCAGTTTGTTTTTCAAGTCCTCTTACCTTTTAGCAAGCAAGGTTGTTTCAAGTTGTGTCAATTGTATATGACACGTTGTTAATGAGTCTTCCTCTCATCCTGATGCTGTGCTCTTCTACATATGGTCCAGCTTCTTGGATTGTTTGCTCAGCATACATACCAAATAAATATGGTGAAAAAATACAACCCTAAAGCAAGCTTTTCTTGATTGTAAACCATTCAAACTGTACCCCGTGCTCAGTTTGAATGACTTCCTTTTGGTCCATATGCAGGTCTTACATGGAAAGAGAACTGCCAGATGTTCAAGCTGGATCAGATGAGGGTGTGCTAATGTCAGATGGATCTTGGCTGAAAACAGAGAATACCAGAAAGATGTTTGCCTGTGATTTTCTGACTTTATTTATGGACCCTGCCTGAGACCACAGTCTGTTGAAGTTGTAAATGCCATAGATTTGAAGGACTAAATAAAGGTGTAGCAACAGGACTGCAGAAGAGGAGATGGTGTAGAGGTCTTCTCAACCAAATTCCTGTGCAGAGAGTTGTAATCCCTGCCTCCTTGCTCCAAAACGTATTCTTGCCATGATGGCACGTCATCATTTAGAATAACGTTCATAAGATAGTAAACATTTCTGGTCTTTTATGAACCTTTGTAGCAAGTCACTTGACTTGTAGAGAAGTTATGCCAAGGAATGAATGCTTTAATTTATGACCAGCTTTCATGTTCCCATGAAGTGAAGCACAAAAGACAAGAAAGCAATTGAGGGGAAAACAACAACAACAACAACAAAACAACAACAGAAAGCAATTGAGGAGAAAGAGCATTAACCTAGAACTCAATTAAAACACCAAAAAAAAAGTCTCTGTTGAGTTGATTCCAAATCATAGTTACTCTCTTTGTTAAGTGCTGTCGAGTCGGTTCGGACTCATGGTGACCCTGAAACTGCCCCGTAGGTTTTCCAAGGCTGTAAATCATTAGGAAACAGACTGTCACATCTTTCTCCTGTGGAATGGCTGGTGGTCACCAGTCTACCACTTCACCACTGTGCCAGCAGGGACCCTCAGCAAGGCATTAGACCGGGTATTTTTAGTTTCCAGCTAGCTGAGTAATCTTGAGCAAGTCACCTACCTTCTGTGGGTCTCACTTCCTCATCTGAAACAATACAGGAGGTCCTCAGATTAAAGCGGGGTTTCATTCCAATGGTTCTGTCCTCAGTCGATTCTCATATCAGTCAAGTACGTTATTAAAAAAAAAATTATTATTATTGCCTTCTATTATTAGTATCTTTATAAATCTGATGTTTGTCTTTGGGGGCTGGTAACATTACATATGAAATTCCAGACATTTTAATACATATTGTTATTGTTGCTAAGTGCTGTTGAGTCGATTCTGACCTATAGAGACCCTGTATAGAGTTTCCAAGGAGCAGCCGGTCAGGTTGAACCACTGACTTTGCAGTTCAAACGACTTTGCAGTCTGATGCATTATCCCTCTGTGCCACACCAGGATTCCATTTTAATTGTCAGCGTAATTTTATGATGTGTATTTTTTATGTATGTATGTATTAAAATGCATATATTTTTTACATCATAAAAATTACTCTGCCAATGAAGAAGAATTGGCCAACCAATGCTGGCATTTTGTCAGCTGTGGCAATCACTTCACTTGTGGGAGGTTCTGGATCGCCCAGATTATCCTTGGGAATCAGGATGGCAAATTCTAGCTAGAACATTAGTAGAGCTGTCTGTATGGTCCTTTTCTTTTCTTTGAAATAACACCTCACTGCTTCCTGAAGCTGCCTAGTGATTTTAGCAAAGTCATCAGTGTTCGGGTCCATATGTACAAGCAATTGATGCCCCTAAATTCACTTAGAAAAAGCTTCAGCGAATTCTTTCAAGAAGTCCTAGTGTGGCGCCATGGGTTAATGTGCCAGACTGCAAAGCCATTTGAACTGCAGGGTTGGCGGTTCAAGCTCACCAGCTTCTCCTTGGAAACCCTACACAGGGTCGCTATGGGTCAGAACTGACTTGACAGCACTTCACAAAAACAACAACAATTCTTTCAATGTCATATTACTAATGATGAGATGTAAAAAAAAAAAGGTTAAAATTAATGGAAAAGAGTGGTTATAAGTGCAATTTGTTTTAACTTGAACTCATTGTATGGAATGAATGACTTGAAATCCTAATATGCCTTCCAGCTCTGGCCCAAATTCATCACCCGTTCTGTTGTTCCAAGAGTCTATCCGTGGGATCCACGCCATTGACTTGCTGAGTTCTTACAATTCCCCTGTCTGATCCATGATATTAAAGACTGCATAAGTGTTAATAACCTTGTTTCCCTTTGAAAAGCTATGTAAGTACAGATGGATTTTTCAGACCCCATCTGAGCTTTGCACCCAGAAAATCAAATATCACACGTTTAAATGTCTTTGGCATTCAGTGTAGACATAAACGTTTGCCAGCGATTGCAGAGAAGGTTGGTTCCTTCACCAGCAAGCAGTTCAAAGTCAAATCCCCTGTTTTTGAAATTAACCAACCTGCCTCTCACCGTCTGTTTTTTAGGACCTGGAATGAGACACACGTTTATTTCCATTTACAGCCTAATCTGTTCCCAGAAAAATGTATTGGTAACCAGGAAAGAAAGGCCTTCCTTTGGCTGGTTACCCTAAGATACCATAAAGTACCTTATTTTAAAATTTTCTTCTTTATTTTAATTTATTATAATCTTTTATAAAAGAAATATATCTTTGTTCAAATATATTCTTTTATCTGGTAGAATGGAAAAGTACACTTATTGCTAGGTCCACTATAGAAAATGTGTCTCCTTTTTATTCAGTAAAATCTCACTGAAACCTTAGAAATACCTTTGTTATATAAATTTTGTTGAGCCTTAAAATTTCCTCTAATAGATATTGATGACGACTTATTAAAATACTTTTTTTTTTTTTTTTTTATCATTAAGTTCTCTGGGGTCAAAGATATGTGGTCTCTTCCCTTACGGATCTCAAATCTGAACACCAAAACAGATTGCCAAATCTTTCTGTTTTTGTTTTCCTTCAGAGCCACTGGTGGATTCTAAGCAGCATACTTTCAGTGAGCAGCGTGACTCTTTAACCACCACACCTTCTGAACCTCTCATAGCTCTCGTTTTTATTCAAAGTCAAAGAGTGACGACTGGATAAGTCATTGTCCTGGCAAAATTCTGTAATGTGATCCCTAGCATCATTCATATCATATATGCACATGCATATAAAAGCAATGGTGGCTCTGTAGGATAAGCGCTGGACTGCTAACCACAAGATAGGTAGTTCAAACCCACCAGCTGCTTCACAGGAGAAAGGTAAGATTTCCTGTTTCTGTAAAGATTTACAACCTCAGAAACCCTTTGCAGGATCACTGTGAGTTAGAATGGCACCTAAAAGCAACATACGCATCTTTATCTACCACTATGAAATATACACAACAAACATGAAGAAAAGATGGAAGTTGTTAAAGACTTAATTTTGCTTGGATCCACTATCAATACTCACGCAAGCAGCCATCAAGAAATCAAATGATGTATTTATATGAGGCAAATCTGCTGCAAAAGACCTCTTTAAAGTGTTCAGGAGCAAAAATGTCAGTATGAGGACTAAGGTGCACCTGACTGAAGCCATGATAGTTTCAATTGTATGCATGTGAAAGTTGGACAGCGAATAAGGAAGACCTTAGAAGAATCGATGCATTTGCACAGTGGTATTGGCAAAGACTGCTGAAAGTACCATGTACCGCCAGAAGAGCCAACAAGTCTGTCTTGGGAGAAATACAGCCAGAATGCACCTTAGAAGCAATGACAACAAGACTTCATCTCTCATACTTTGGACATATTGCAGGGTGGTGCCGGATCGGGCACTATTTCACTCTATTATGCATGGGGTCCCTTCAGAATGATTTCTGACTTGGACATCATTTGAAAGGGCCATTTAAATATGGGCATTTTAAGTACATGTCTGTATGGTATTCTGAGAATTGTTATTATAAAAAAATCCCGATCTCCTTGAATGAAAGGAGATATGTGGTTGGGAAGGAAGATGGACAATGGAAAGTCTTAACCAAATGGAGATCATGGGACACAGCTTCACATTCTTGTTTCCATCTACTTGATCCACTTCAGAGGCATGGCTACAAGTGGATCATCTTTTTTTTAAGAAATATCTTTAAGTAGAATAACTTTGAAGCAAGATCATAAACAAGTTACGCGGATCCAGCCATCACACTCCAATGCAGGTTTTCTGAAGAAAGATCATGCATGTGGGAATGCTCCTGTATGATTCATGAAGGCAGCTCTAAATTAGGGACACAAGGGTGACAATGTACTCCCCGAGACCAGGCAGGAATACACAGGGAAACATCTAAAAAGATGTGGCCCAAGAGACAATTTCTAGTGGACTGAATTAGTTCCTCTACAAATCATTCACAATTATATACGGACTTTGGGTTTCTTTGTGATTAATAGCAGATTTCTGTGAGGAGTCTCCTCAACTGCCTTCCTTCAAGCTCTTTTCACCCCACTTGTGAATCACTAACAGGCAAGAATGAGCTGCTAATCTGAGCAACCTCAGGAGAGTCACTGGGCTTTATTTTACTAGTGGGTATGGTGACTATATTGCAAAACCTACCTTTCCCTAAGCCATTCTTTTTCTTCAGTTTCTTGCACAAGGCCAAGTTTTTTCTTCCTTTCTTCTTTTCTGTCTTCCCTGAGTATGCAGGATAATGAGTTAAGGACCTTGGTTTCACCCTGTCCTTGTTGTTAAGTACCAATGAGTCAGTGCGGACACATAGAGACCCAGTAGAGATTTTCCGAGGAGTGGCTAGAGGGTTTGAGCCTTGTAGTTAGCAGTTCAGTGCTTATCTTACAGCACCACACCAGGACTCTTGGCTTCACCCTACTGCTAACTTACTGTGCCACCTGAAGCAGGTCTGTATTTCTCTCTGGACTTCCATTTCCTCATCTGTAAAACAAAGACAGTGTGCTGAGGAAGCCCAATGTTTCCTTCCCTATTGACATTTTGGGTCAGGTAAGTTTTTGCTGTGGGGGCTTTCCAGTGTACTGTAGGATACTTAGTAACACCCCTAGCCTCTACCCATTAGATGCCAGTAGCACCGCACCGTTCCCCAACCCCCGCCCCATTTGTGACAATCAGAAATATTGTGTCAAATGTCTCCAGGGAAGCAACATAGTCCACAGCTGAGAACCACTGCCTTACGCTCAGGACTTTGGAGGTTTTCTTAGTTACCTAATGCTTCTATGAGAGAAATACCACAAGTGAATGCCTGTAACAAGCAGGAATGTAGCCTTTCATAGTTTAGGGTCTAAATTCAGAGTGTGGGCTCTAGGGGAAGTCTTCTTGTTCTTGGATCTGGGGAAAAGTCCTTGTCTCTTTTCAGCATCCGTAGGCCCAGTGACCTTGGGGATCTCGGTACATCTTGGCATCAATCTTCCCCAGATCTAAGAGATTCATAATGCAAGGACCCAGGTCCTAAGGATGTACTCCACTTCCAAATCTTCTAACCTGGTGGTAGTAATTTGCTTACTTCCTTTTTCTTTTATGCTTCCAAAGAGATTGGCTCAAGATACAACGCATTCCTATAGATTGCATCTGGCCTCATTAATTAACATCAAAGTGAGGATTACATCAACTCAGGGTTTATTGCATCAAACCACTTTGTGGGGGTGATTATATCATATCAGGACACATCATGGAGGTAATTACATCATATGAGAACATATCATGGCGGTGATATTTACACCTTAACTGCTAAAGCACAGAGAATCCTGGCCCACCCAAGTTGACCCAAAACCTTATCCATCACATAGGTGGACTTTCGCCTTGGGTTGTGTAGTGTTGGCTAGTAGCATGCAGTGTTTAGAAAATCCTCTCCCCTGGGATTGGATGATGCTGAGAATTATCCTCTCAACAGATAGCCACGTTTCCAAGTCCAGCTAGCCTCACAGATGTCAAACACTCTTCAAGAGTGGATTTTCCTCGTAGGCACCTTTAGACAGTCTCTGAGAACTGGGGCTGGCTTCTGGCCACCAGCAGGGGAATGCAGGCGCCAGGCCTTGTTCTGCTTCCTGGCCCTGGTGAGCCCCTGGGGATTTCTGGCTTGGCTCTGAGCCCACTGAGGGGAGAGGCAGATGTGGAGGCGAGAGCAGGGCAGAGAGAGAATGCAAGAGTGAGGTCAGGAATTTCCTTAGGTTCATTGGAAACAGATGCTTAGCGGAGGTGGTGGGCTGGGGCCCTGCCTCAGGGCAACGTGTTTGGCAACTTATTCCCCTCCTATCCCTCAACCTCTTCTCTCTTCCTGTCACCCCACAAACACCACCAAACTATTATTTATGAGGGTATCTCTGGCTGATGTGAAGCAAGTGTTGTGACAAAGGAACAAAATCTGTGTTTGTGGAAACATGAACATGTGTAACATTACACTCTTCATATGTGATCAGGTCCAGAGACAGGTGAGATGAAAGAGCAATCTGAGTTCAACATCTTCATCTTAAAGATGGAGAAATTGATGTTTGAAACTAAGAATAGAATTCTAGGAATCCAGGTCTGTTCATTCCCAGGAATTCCTTCAATATCTCCACTGTCTCCAAATCTTCTTTAAGATGTAAACCCATTAAGACAAAATTGAACCTAAGTGGTGCACTAGGATAAGCACTGGACTGCTAAACACAAGGTTGATGGTTCTAACCCACCAATCATGGGAACTCCATACAGGGTCGCTATGAGTTGGGAACAAGTTGATGGCACTTAACAGCAACAACAACCATCCTCAGGGAGTCCTAGTGTGGCATTGTGGGATAAGTACTAAACTTCTAACCACAAGGTGGTGATTCAAACCCACCAGGCACTCCTCAGAAACCCTATACAGGGTTGCTATGAGTCAGAACTAACTCAATGGCACACAACACCAGAAATAACCATCCTCAGATTGTGCCTAGACAAACATTACCAATAAATAACAGAAGTCTTTAAACTGCTCTCAGTGATGCCTCTTGGTCCTTTAGACAAACAACAGTCCAGGTAGGTAGAACCAATCAATCAGAGCTGGCATGGATTTGCCAAACCTGCCAGTGACTTAGTCTGTCAAAGCCATTCCTGTAGCTGGTATTTGATCTACTTGTTTATCTTTTCACTGGAAGTTCTGGGTTCTGGCATTGTCATTCAGATCCATTTCACTTGGTTTCTCGTGTCTTGGTTGTAGACAGCTGGGTAGTGAATCTGCCTAGTCTACCATCTTGGCCATATCTCCACAGAGTAGAGTTTTGTCAATTTCTTTATCTTTGCATCCACCAACTTAATTGGCCCTAAGCATGTCAGAACTGTTGTCCACTCCAAATCTGGTGTATTCAGACCCTGATCCACATGGAGGAACTTTTATTTGCTTTCACATTTGCAATCCTTCTGGAACATTCTTAAAGATCTTATTGGAGAGCACACCTGCTGAGAACCAAATCCTTGACTAAAGGCAATAGGCTGGGGCAGGGGGTGGTGAGAGGTAAGGTCCGAAAGGTCTATTTTCTTTTAGCAGAATTTATATCTTCACAAAAATCCTTCCCTTGGAGGTAAAACGAATCACATTTCACATGGCTTGTCATGGATTAAGGTGGCCAATGTGGCCTCATTTTTGTAAATTACTTTTGAGTTGCGAGAAAGTTCTTTGAACCAAGCTTAAATAGCCATAAGGGGAAGGGTGTTGGGGAAGGGACTTCTCTTTTCTTTGTCCTGAGTAATTGAGACATTTCACCTTACTGGCATAATTACATTGTCAAATGGAAGATACTTCAAGTAATTAGTAGTGTAATTAGTCAAGCTTTTCTGGTCCTTGTGTCCTTGACTAAAACACAGTCCTTGTATTCAGTGCCCTTTGCAACACAGGACGATCTTTAACAAGAACATTTTCTCTTTTTTTTTTTTAGATGAACAAGGAGAGAGAGAGAAAAAAATGCATTTTTTTTTTTTTTTTTTTTTTTTTTTTTGTCAGGGTTTGCTAATCTGGTGTCATTGAACAACAAATAACAGCCAGGTTGTGAGGATGGACAACACGAAGAAGCTAATAACGTAGTTTCAGTCAGGAAGGTGGTGGTTATTATTGCGATTGCTATTGGTACAGTTTCGTAGACCTGGGTTCTTCTTTCCACAGGGTTCATGAACCTGAGCTCTGGAAAACTTCTCATTAGACACAGGCAAACCTCAGAAGTTTCAGCAAATTTTTACAGTGGCTATAAAGAAGTCTCTGAATCTATCAAGCCCTGTCTAGAGAACTGGAGATGCAAATGAGACCAATCACATAGCCTCTGGTCTACTTTAGGGCAGGAATCTGGTTTTCTTCCATAAACACATCATTGTAGGCCTGCAGTAAGGGCTGATGTGATGAGTGCAACCTGCTAGCTCTCTAAGCCTTGTCAGTTGCAGCGGGCAAAGTCTAGGTGGTACCAATGGTTAAGGCACTTGGCTGCTAACTGAAAGTTTGGAGGTTCAACTCAGAGCCTCCAGGAAGAAATACTTGGATATCTAGTTTCCAAAAACAAACAAACAAACAAACAAACAAACAAAGCAGCCATTGAAACCCCTATGGCGCATAGTTCTACTCCAATACATGGGGTCATTATGAATTGGATCTGACTCCATGGCAACTGCTGGCTTTGGGATCGAATGAGACAATAACAAATAGCCCAAACTCACTGCCATGGATTCAATTCTGACTTATAGCTACCCCATAGGACAAAGTCCCAGGGTGCTGTCCTAGTGTGGTGCTGTGGGTTAATGCACTGGATGGTAAGATCAGTTTGAACCACAAGATTGGGAATTCAAACTCACCAGTTTCTCCTTGGAAGCCCTATATAGGCTCGCTATGAGTCAGGACTGACTTGATGGCACTTAACAACAGCAATAGGACAGAGTGGAACTGCTCTATAGGGTTTTCCAAGACTGGAAATCTTTACAGAAGTAGACTTTCCACCTCATCTGTCTTCAGCTGAACTGCTGAACTAACATGCTGCACCACGAGTATCCAGAATGAGACAAAGCCCCACCACCATTGAGTCACTTTGTACTCACTTTTCTCCCTCACAGTGGCTGGTGGTGTTCAACTGTCTACCTTTTGGTTAGTAGACCAATGCCTAACTCACAGTGCCACCAGGGCTGTTTAAATGGAACCAGGTACCATTTATTGAATAGTAAGCCAGGAACTTCATTGAGATCTTTTCACACATTAGCTCATCGAATTTTCTTAACCTTCTAATAAGTCAGAAATTACTGTCACAATTTGTTGTTCATTGCCAAGTACCATTTAGTTGATTCTGACTCATAGTGGCCCAGTATAGGGTTTCCAAGGAGTGGCTGGTGAATTTGAACCACCAACCTTGCAGTTCAAACTGATCTCATGGTACAGTGCATTATTCCACAGTGTCACACCAATTTACTAGTAAGAAAACAGACTCGGTGAGGACTTGTGATTAGTAAATGTTGGATCTTGAATTCAAAGTTAAATCTCATTGGCTCCAAGGTCCATGGACTAAATATTACCCAGGACACTAGAATGATGAATACCATTTCCCAGGTTCAAATGTCATCCACAGGAGGAAGAGGACTCCAACTCCCCCTTCACGCCCCAGTTCCCTCTGTACTCCAAGAGTTCATATCATAGATGCTCTTGAATACCATTATTATGATGCAACTTCCTTCTCTTCTACCTCTAAGCTTGACTTCCTGGCTCTCCAGGATATGGGACCTGGTGGTAGTAATAGGGAGACAAGGGCTTGTGATACACTTAAGAGAGAGCATACCTAGGTGTCAGCTATATCTAGATTTGAATCTATTTTATCTGAGGAAAATACTTCATCTTCCTAACTGAGTTTTCCAATCTTCTAAATGAGAATGAATGTATAGATAGACAGATTGATGGATATATGAAGGATGGATGGATGGATGGATGGATGGATGGATGGATGGATGGATGGGTGGCTACATGGAAGCATTAGTTCATAACAAAAATTAATATGATGGCATTGAGTCACAGGGTAAAACAAGCTGATATTGCCATGTATGAATGGATAAAGGGGATGTTTCTATTCATGAAAAGGAGATGCTACGTCTTTGGATCACTTCAGATCCAAGTCAAAGGGTCTAGGAGTTCAAGGCAGCAGAGAAGTCAGTTGTCCTGACTTTGCAGTCTGTTTTGTCTTCAGCTACATGTGCCGGGTTTGTGAGAAGCAGAAGACAGAGCCAGATGCTCCACGAGGACCAGGTTTTACGGTCAATAGAAGGAACCCTGGTGGTTCAGTGGGTTATGTGTTGGTAATCTAATCGAAAGGGTGGTGGTTAAAACCCACAAGCCACTCCAAAGGAGAAAGGGGCTAGTCTGTTTCTGTAAGGATTTACAGCCTCGGAATCTCTATGTGGTTGTTGTTGTTATGTGCCGTGACGTCGGTTCCGACTCATAGCGACCCTGTATGGGGTTTCCGAGGCTGTAAATCTTTATGGGAGCAAAAAGCCTCATCTTTCTCCCGTGGAACAGCTGGTAGTTTCGAACTGCTGACCCTGAGGTTTGCAGCCCGATTTATAACCACTACGCTACCAGAGCTCCTTCAGAATCTCTATAGAGCAGTTCTATTCTGTTCTATTGGTCACTATGAGCTGGAGTTGACTTGCCACCAATGGGCTATGATCAAAGGTCTTTGGGAAGTTTAGCCAGTTTAGGAGATTTACAGACGTCAGAACATATTCATGTCTCTGAGAAGTCTTTCAGAAACTTGTTCTATTATTATATAAATGATTACTATTTAAAATCCTATGATTCAGAAAAAATATTTGATCATGAGTCCTTTTGCTTGTTAATTTCAAGAGGAACTCCAGTCTTTAATATTTGCATTTTACATATTTTTGCTGTTGTTGTTGTTGTCAAGTGCCATTGAGTTGGAACCGACTCATAGCGACCCCATGCACAGCAGAAC
>NW_006408573.1:16841827-16882710 GCF_000296735.1 Chrysochloris asiatica | reverse complement strand
AAACCACCACAGCACGATAGACAGACAAGTGGTGGCCATTTGGTTTTATGTTGATACTGTGTCTTTAAATTTCTAGGTCAATCTTGATACAACCCTGATATAATCAAGATACAATCAAGATGTTCTCTCCTAATCCTATCAATGCTGATACAATCAAGATATGCTTTCCCAAGATGGCAGCTCCTGGAATAGCTGAGTGTCTATACTGTGGTATAGTATAGTGGTCAAGATTACATAGAGCTCTCATGGTTCAGTCCATTTGTATGGTTTGGTGGTCCTTAAAGATCACAGCCAAGCTCTTGATGCATACTCCCAGTGATCAGGGGATAGGATTAGGACTGGTATGACTAACCTGGATTATCAACCGAGAACTCATCTAATGCCAAGTTGGATCTCTAGAAGTATGAATGCTCCACCATGCAGTTCTTAAGGTCTTCAGCGTGTGTTTGGTTACCTCTTCATGCCAGAACTGCTGAAATAGGTCTGGGCAGCCGCATGCACTTCACTCTGTGTATATGGAAATGCCAAGTGCACTTCATGGACTGACAAGCACTTCTCCAGAAAAGAATAATGGAGCAAAAGAGGATGATCTCAGTAATGAAGGTAGTAATTGTTCTAACGAGGACTTGTAGAACACTTGGCAGGTTTGTGGATGCTTTCACAACATGGCGTCCCCTTTTGAGCATCACAACAATCTAGTGCATATGCCAGGCATACAGCTCATGTTCTTATCTGACAAGGAAGAAAAGCCACAGAGCAGAGAGGTTTAGGAATAAGCAAAATCTCACACAGCGTGTCAGTGGGGAAGCAAACCATCCAATTCTGCCTCCTCTTTTCTATCTCTAATCCATTAGAGAGCATGGTGGGAACAAATATTTCTCTTGCCAGTGTCTGTTGTAGATATTGTTAGCTGTTCATAGTGACTTCACGAACAACAGAATAAAGCCATGCCCTGACCTATGCCATCCATGATGGTTGTGGCTCAGGCTGCTACGATCCAGAGGGTTTTCTTTGACTGGTTTTCAGTAGTAGAGTTCTAGGACTTTCTTCTTTGTTCATCTTAGAATGGAAGGTTCACCAAAAACTGTTCTGCATCAGACCAACACAAAAGTCTCCACTGACAGATGGTGGTAACTACTCATGAGGTTCATGGACCAGGTTCAAACCCAGGTCTCTACACTGAAACTGACCCTTTGACTACTCTTCCACAAGTGTTCACTCTTCTACTATGTTCAGTATTGTTCCACTAGTTTACTCTTTCCCCTTTCAGTCTTCTGTTTCCTTCCTTTATAATGAACATAGAAGTGCTAATAAAAACCGATTTCCCATCGTTCCATCATCCAGAGATAAGCAGATAAGCATTTTATATTTTCATCCAGTAACTGTTTTAACACATTTGCTTATTATTGAATTTTCTCAAAAACACCATTTTCCATGTCTACAAAGATTTATATTTTCCTTTCTTTACATAGCCCATCTTTTGTTGTTGGACAATTAGAATGTTTACACATTTCACAAAATTTAAGTTACATGATAAACACTATTACACATAAATCTCTGTGTACTTTGAAAAACAGTATTCTGGAGATAAATGTCTTGAGTGAAATTTCAGAGTCAGTGGTTTCCATAAATTTCAGACTTTGAAGAGCTATTTCAAACCACCATCAAGTAAAGTGCATCAAATTCACAGCTTCGTGGGCAATAGTATTTCAACATTTAGCAGTGTCATTTATTGTGATCTTTTCAACTTCATATGCATTGATTTAATTTCTATTTTCTTATTATCTATCTTGTATAAAAAGGAGCTCTGGTAGCGTAGTGGTTACGAATTGGGCTGCGAACCTTAAGGTCAGTGGTTCGAAACTACCAGCAGTTCCGTGGGAGAAAGATGAGACTTTCTACTCCTGTAAAGATTTACACCCTCGGAAACCCTGTACAGGGTCACTGTGGGTTGGAGCGGACTTGACGGCACTTCACAACAACAACAAATCTTGTGTAAAAATATTAATTGGTTGGTTGTTTTTGTTTCTTCTTTTCATGCATTTTGTTTCTCTCCTGCCCATGCATTCTGCTTATTGTTATGATAACTTTAAATGGCTGTTTTTTTCTTAAGTGATTTCCCATGGAAGCTAACACTTAGATTTTAAATTCTTTTTTTCTCTAGGTTGAAATCACCATAGTTCAACCCTATGTACCATATAAACCCCAAACCAAACTCACTGCTGTTGACTGAATTCTAACTCAGAGCAACCCTTTCTATAGTTTAAGACTGTAAATTGTAATGGCAGCAAACAGCCTTGTCTTTCTCCCAAAGAGAGCCTGGTGGGTTTGAATCACCAACCTTGCGTTTAGCAGCCCAAGGCCTATCCAACATAAATGCCAGCCGAATGTTATGAAGAAACTTCTGATGTTGTTAGGTGCTATCGAGTGGGTTCCGACTCATAGTAACAGTATACACCACAGAATGAAACACTGCCTGGGCCTGCACCAACCTCACCAACGTTGGATGCCGTCACTGTGCCTGTCCATCTCATTGTGAGTCTTCCTCTTTTTCTCTGACCTTCTACTTTATCAACCAATAAACAAGAACAATAGATGCATTTGAGTTATGGTGCTGGGGAAGAATAGAAATATCCTTTTCCTGGTACTGGTCCCTCCTGATAATATGTCCAAAGTATTAAAGATGAAATTTCACCATCTTAACTTTTAAGGAACATTCTGGTTGTAATTCTTACAACCCAGATTTATTTGTTTTTCTGGGAATCCTTGGTATTTTTAATATTCTTCCCCAGCACCATAGCTCAAATGCATCGGTTCTTCTTGTTCATTGTTCAACTTTCACATGCACATGAGGCTATTGAAAATACCATGGCTTGGGTCAGCCACTCCTTAGTCCTCAAACTGACATCTTTCCTTTTTAATACTTGAAAGAGGCCTTGTGCCACAGATTTGGCCAATGCAATGAATTATTTATTTTCTTGACTGCTGCTTCCTTGAGGGTTGATAGTGGCTCCAAGCAAAGTGAAGTCTTTGGAAACCTATGATATGCAGATGATACAGCCTTGCTTGCTGAGAGTGCAGCAGCAATGGCCTCAAGTGTAACAACAATTGTGAGGATGGCACAGAACTAGGCAGTGTGTCATTCTGTTGTGCATAAAGTCGCTATGAGTTGGAATTGTCTCGACAGCATCTAATAACAAAAACTGTTTGACTTAAAAGAAGACTTCAAAGGATTTGTTTTATTTAAGAATCAAGGTTTAAGGATTATCTTAGGACAATAGTTTTGGAGGCTGATTCAGCATCAATGGCTCCATAAACTCTGAATTCCATTTGAAATTTTGTTCTGCATTTATCCTCCTTTTGATCAGGATCCTTCAATAGAATCTTTGATCAAAATTTTCTGTAGTGGTAACCCACACCATCCCATTCTACGGGTCTCCTGGCAAAGGAGGCAATTGTTCAGGGAAACAATTAAGAACACAATCTATTTCTTCCTCCTAGCCACTCTTGGCTTTTTCTGCACTAAGCACTCTCTAAGATTCGTTCTATTAAGAAAGTCGACTGCAAATAACAGTTGGGGCAGTCCCGTTTCCGGCATTTCAGATTCCTGCCTTTACTTTTCAGTCTCACTCTTTCTCTGGCCTCCCTATTTCCTTTTATTTATTTTCTTAAACTGCTGAGTCTGATAAATTAGGACTATTAAGAGACTGTTTGTTATTCTGTCCTGGGTTACTATTTTAAGGGATAAAAACAGTCATAAATATATGGATGCTCCGATTGTAAATGGATATGTTTTAGCAGTGAAAAATTCATTTTCCCTAATATATGTTTTTAAAGTGTCCTGCTGAAATTCTGCACAATATCTCACCATGATCTTTCACTGTTCCTCCCATTTTTATCTGATAAAAGCAGATCTATCATCGACGTGGTTTCTTTTTTCTGCACCATCAATAACAGCTGAGGAAGGGGAGCATCTCCCACAACACAGTGGTTTCAGATTTTAACCAATTCTGGAATTTATTGTTAAACTTTCTTGGGATGAGAGCCAAGAGTACCTGCCTGCTCATCAATTATTTCATTGCCTTCCTGGTTGTGGACAAAGCCACTCCAAGTCTAAGCTTTGAAAAATTAGTATCTGATTTCACTTGATTTGCTTGATTGTCAAACATTCGGGCTGGCCTGGGCCAATCCCAGTTTATGTTTATATTCTCAGTGAAGCTGTTGAGAGCGATCTCTTTCCCTCTGAAAAGTGTCCTGCTTTGGATGATAAATCCTATGGTTGATCTGAATGTTGGCTTGAAGGGGTTGGGTGATACAAGTGGTTTGCAATTGCTAACCAAAAGTTTGGCAGCTGTGGGTTATTGCGCTGGACTGCAAAGTCGGTTTGAACCAATAACAAGAAACTGTGTATAATAGAGTAGAACTTCTCCATAAGGTTTTCTTGGCTGTAATTTTTATTACAGCAGACCACCAAGACTTTCTTCATTAGCACTATTGTTCTTGTTATTAAGTGCCTTCGAGTCAGTTCTGACCCATAATGATCCTGTATTGGGTTTCCGAGGAATGGCTGATGTGCGTAAGCCACTGACCTCATGGTTCAAACTGACTTTGCAATCCGGCTCATTAACCCACAACACCATACCAGGACATCAATACACAGAATCGCTTTGATCAAGGGCCACCTCAGTGACAGCTAACAACAACAATAATGACAGACACAGGCTTACTCTGGTAAATGGAGTCCTGGTATGGTGCTGTAGGCTAATGCGTCAGACTGCAAAGTCGTTTGAACTGCAAGGTTAGTGGTTCAAGCTCACCAGCTGCTCCTTGGAAACCCTATACAGGGTTGCTATGGGTCAGAATTGACTCAATGGCACTTCACAACAACAACAACTCTGGTAAGCAGTGCTCCTCTTTTCCCATTCCCCATTAGATGTCGATTCTGTGTATTGAAATGCATTTCCCACCCATCAACCACTGATGATGGCCAGAAAACCATCAGAGGCAATGCATCAGGAGTGGAAGAAAAAGAAAGATAAAACCAGATCTGTAGTTTCTACCAGGCATAAAGCACTATGGTGGTTGGTTGGTTATGTGCCGTGGAGTCGGTTCCAACTCTTAGTGACCCTGTACAGGGTTTCTGAGGCTGTAAATCTTTACGGGAGCAGAAAGCCTCATCTTTCTTCCATGGAACAGCTGATAGTTTCAAACTGCTGACCTTACGGTTCGCAGCCCGACTCGTAACCACTACACTACCAGAGCTCCTTACAAAGCACTATACTAGAGGCTTTTTAAAAAGTCATGCTTTTGTTCTAAGAACAACTTCTTCATTCATCAATTCAATTAATGATACACATTTTTTTCCCACTTAATATCTCAAATTTGGGCTGTGCCTTACAGCCATGTCATCTTGGCCAGGTGGCATTGTGATGTAGCTGTCATTGTCTTTGCATGGACCAGCATCAAGCAGAATGGGTGTCAGTAGTTTGGAAGAAAATTCTGGGAACAATAATAGAGCATTCTTTTAGTTGCTAAGGATCAGCTGATTGTGAAGAAGGGGTGGCAGAGGTGGAGAATCAGAAGTATTTAGCAAGATTGGGGGAGTAGTGCCGTGGAGTCAATTCTGACCCATAGTGACCCTGTCTAGGGTTTCCAAGGAGCAGCTGGTGAGTTTGAACCACCAACCTTGCAGTTCAAATGACTTTGCAGTCTGATGCATTAGCCCACAGTGCCACACCCACCACCTAATTGCAAAGCTAGATGAAGCATTTAGCAAAACTAACTTTTGGGTTATTTTTTTTTTTTTAAAGAAATGATGCATCACCAGAATCTTGATGACACAGAGGGTAGATTGTGTGGAAAACACCTATGTGATGAATTTGAATGGAAAAATATAAATATGAAGAAAGTTTAGGAATGCCTCAAACAACTTGAGCCATTTTTTATTATATTGGGCATTAGATACATACCCATGAGTGTGACAAAACTCTATGACAATTCATTGTAAAAGAATTTTGAAAATAACTGCAAAATGAAAATCCCATGTGATTTAAAACATGGGGTCAATATTATTTGTAAGTATACTTCTCTCTTTCTAAGTGATCTATAAGATAACAGATATGCTGCAATCGTAGTGTGGCACTGTGGGCTAATGCGCTGGACTGCATGGTCACTCGTTCTTGTTGTGGACCATCAAGTTGATCCCAAAGTACTGTGACCCCATGTGACACAGTGTAAGTGTCCCATAGGGTTTTCTAGACTCTAATCTTTGCAGGGAGTCCTGGTGTGGTGCTGTGGGTTAATGCGCTGGACTGCAAGGTCAGTTTGAACTGCAAGGTCGGTGATTCAAGCTCACCAGTTGCTCCTCAGAAACCCTATACAAGGTTGCTATGGGTTGGAACTGATTTGATGACACTTTACAACAACAACAACAACAACAACAACAATGCTGATTAAATATGGTGGTGCAATGGTCAAGCGCTCAGCAGCTCACCAGAAGGTTGACGGTTGGAACTCACCCAGCAACTCCACAGGAGAAAGATCAAGCAGTCTGCTTCCATAAGCGTTGCTGTTTTGATGTGCCGTTGAGTCGCTTCCGACTCATAGTGATCCTGCATAGGGTCTCCAAGGAGCAGCTGGTGAGCTTGAACCTGACCTTGCAGTCCAGTGCAAGGTGGCTTTATAGTCCCATTGTTGGAGTCCTGGTATGGTGCTATCTGTCAGATAATGCACTGGACCAAAAAGTTGGTTTGAACCACGAAGATGGCAGTTAAAATTCACCAGCTCATCCTTGGAAACCCTATATAGGGTCGCTATGAATCAGAACCGATTCAACGCCACTTAACAACAACAACATTGTTGTCTAGTGGTAAAGCAGGAGTGGAGTTGGAATGACTGACACATCAATCTAACTAATAGTCATTCTTTCGGTACAAAGGATCCACCAGGTGGATGCTGCTAGAGTCAGCAATGAAGGAACAAGTATGGTCCCTGCCCTCACAGAGCTTCCAGTCTTGGGAGAAGTAAGGTGGTGTTGGTTGGGGTGAGCTGCAAGGCAGGTGATTTTGATGGGTCTTATGACAGAAGGAGAATTTATCCTGACCTGGGGGTTCTGGGCGTGTCTAAGAAGAAGGGACCTCCCTATTTGTGGTTGGAAGAGTAAGAGGCAGGACTTAAGCAGTAGAGATACAGGGAACAAGTATATTCCAGGCAGCATGAACAGAAAGTTCACATGCCTGGTGATGAAACAATTCTTCCCATGGTTCTAGCACTCAGCCTTCCTGAGATGGGAGTGATGATTGAATTAGGGTCATACCTAGAGGGTGGCAAGTGTGACATGTACTGTGGGTGTCACTCGAGGGGGCACCAGTGAGCAGTTTGCAACACCAGCTCTGAAAGATCATTCAGCAATTTAAAATGAATTGTCATAAGCACTATTTCCCACAGCTCTGCCTCTGACAGGACCCATGGTAGAGTTACTGTGGAGAACCAAGAACACTGATGCTTTGAGCTTTATGTTTCTCTATTTCTCACAGAATTTGGGGGAAGCATTAAAATTCCCAATTGAAAGATAAGAAGTAACAAGTTCTGAGTGCTACTCTTGCTGTTGTTTAGGCCGTGCCGGTGGTAAATGACAGAGAGAGGATGGCACCCTAGTTGGCCCAACACAAAGTTAGACTTCGTAGCATTAGATCGAATGAGATCCCACCCTCCTGGAATCAGGTGTGTCAGGAGGGGAAACTCAGACTCCGTAGGGATGTGGTGGCCTGCCCAGGTCACCCACAGCCAAGGACAAATCATGCCCCCAGCTGTCAAGGAGCAGCTGCTCCCCCCTTGCTGGTCTCTTCATTAGTTTTATCAACATGTATTTAAGGCTCGTCCAAGCAGAGCAAACCACAGCTTTAAAGCAATTACTTGGCAATGATCAGGAGGGGCCGAGGGGATTTGGTTTGCTTATTTGTGTGAACCTAAAATGCCTGCTTCGTTAATTAAGCCTTCACTCGGTCTTGCCTGCAGCTTTTCCATTTTTTTTCCTCTTTAGCAGGTCTCAGCCTTCCTCCATCACTGCAGGCCCTGGGCCCAGGAGGGCTTTGGCTCTGCTTGCTTTTGCAGTTTCTGTCCTCTAAGATGCATCTGCTCCCATGCCACCATGGGGACCCGAGGCATATCTATGGAAAACAGCGCCTATGGCAATTACTGTTAAATTGTTGGATGATCTCTCACAGCTGGTGATAGACGCTGAAATGGTGAATAGAAACTGCTCATCGGTGCCCGACCTCAAGTGCCTCCCAGGGCGTGAGCCATTCTCTGATGGGGGTACCTCCTTTTTGAATGCTCATCTCCCAGCTGCTTCTAATTGCACAATTATCTTTCACGGGCACTGTGATCTTTGGTAACTCGGGGCAGGGACGGCTTACCTCTAAACACAGGTTTACCTGTGCTTTTCTAAAAAGGAGTGAACAATTCCACATGGGTTTCCCACCGTCAATGTGGCAAACCTTTTCTGGCCCGCACTGATCTGTTCTGTGTGATTCCTTTCTGGTTGTCATGGCCCTGTGACCTTGTGCCTTTTGAACAGGTGATGCTAGAATGAATGAATGAATGAATGAATGAATAAATGAATGAATGAATAGAGGAATGAATGAACAAATCAACTAGATCTGGTATTTAAGTACATGCAAGTGTCTAAAGCTTGTGGGGCTTGTGACCTTTGTCTTAGGTCGTATCATATCATTGCTGTTGTTTTTAGGTGTTATCAAATCAGTTCTGACTCATAGTGACCCTTTGTATAACAGAATGCAACACTGCCCAGTCCTGTGCTACACTCACACCTGTGATATTTACGAGCACTGTTGATGCCATTGTGTCAATCCACCTCATTGAGGCCTTCCTGCTGTTTGCAGACATCATTAGGTATTACATTTCACATATTACGATGTTTAATAGTTCAGTTATCAGGTACTAAGGGGAAGGTTGGCCTTTTGAAGCAACCCAGAGACACCATGGAATCAAGTCCTGGTGATTGACCTTTGTAAGGTCTCAGGCATTGAAAACCCTGTGGAGTCCAGCCCTACTCAGAATCAGAAGCAACTGGTCAAATAACTAATAATAATTATTTTTTCTTTTCTATAGATCCATCCTCTTCAAGTTGGACATAATTTATTAATCACTTTCTTTACAACTTTGGTAGAAACTATCTAACTCTGCTTATTTGGATTACTTGAAGAACATGGTTCCTATTCTGACTTCTCTCTTACTCCTTACTAGGAATCTCTCCGTTGTTCTTGGTGATTTCCTTTATTTTTTCATTTACTCAATAATTGAGTAAATATTTATAGAGCACTTACTGTGTATCAGGCAGTGTGCTTGGTGCAGGAAGTACAATGTTGAGGTGGACAGACATGAGACCCTTAGTCTCATAAGGTAATGAGCAAGTGAAACTAGCAACCAACCCAGCCAGACGCGAGAAGTGTTATGATTGGAAAAGCGCTAGATTTCTAGGACAACACAGAGTGGAGACACATAAAATGGACTGTGTCATGAAAAAAAAGACTTTCTAAGCTAAAGCCTGAAGCCTGAATATGAGCTAGTCAACAAAATGGAAGGAATCACAGTGTTTCAGGTTTTCTATGACTGCAGAACAAGCTACCCCCAAAATGCGGTGGTTTAAAAACAACAACTGTTTTGTATTTCTCACAGTTTTGTGGGTCAGTAATTTGGGTAGGGCTCAGCTGAATGGTTCTTCTGCCCCATGTAGTGCTCCATGAGTTCATTTAGTAGTGTTCAGCTGGGACCTAACCTGATCTGATAGGTCAAGATGCCTTCATTCACATGCCTTGTGCCTTGGTGGGGGCAGTTGGAAGGTTGGGCTCATCTGGGTCCCCTGCCTCTGCATGTTCTCAGGGATGCTTCACATGCCCCCCTGCTTCCAACCTTAAATGCCTAACAAGGCAGCTAGACTTCTTACATGGCACCTCCAAGGTTTCAAGAAAGATGATTCAAAGAGAAGATGGCAGCTGGCAGTCTTCAGGGTCCAGGGCCAGAAATTGAAAGACGTTCATTACTTCTTCTGGATCCTATAGGTGAAAACAGACACAGAGTCTGTTCAGATTCAAGGGGAAACAGACTTCCAACTGTCAATGGGAGAAATGTCAAAGAATCTGTAACCTCTTTGACCTGCCAACTTAGAGAGTTGGAACAGGGATTTCAGGTGGAGGAAGCTCTGTGTGGAAACTAGAGAGACTGGCTGCTTGACAGGGGCCATAGGAAACAGGTCTTCAGAGACTGAAGCATAGGGTAGTGGGCAGACATCAAACAGAGCAGACTTTGTTGCGACATGTCATTGAGTCTAGAATTTATCCTGAGGACGACTGGAAGGCACTGAAGGGTTTTGCACAGGGATGTGATATGATTACATTTGTGGTTTAGAAAAAGATCACTCTGGCTAATGTGTGGGAAATGTGGGAATCGGTGTGAAGAGGGTCTGGTTGGAGCCACAGACACTGACATAGAGAATGGGATAGGAAAGACTCAGGTGAGAGATGTCGATGCCTTCAAAAAAGGGATGGGTTGCAAGAACTGGTCATATGGGGAGCCCTTAAGACAATGGAATGGACAGGATGCCTTCCCACTCCCATTGACCCCTGTCTTCTGGCAGTCCAGGGTAAATACCTATCCTGCTCTGTTTTTGAACACTCCCTACCAGCCCCTGGGTATATCACCACTGTAAGGCAGATGTCTGGGAAGCTCCATGGATGCCCAACCTTGCGGCGCAGTTGTATAAGCAGCTGTGTTTCCATCCCAGCCTTTCCACCACATATCAGGCAGCTTCCCACATGTGAAAAATGGGGACAATAATATTAAATGTGACAAACATTTAACCATCTCTGAAATTGTGATCTCAATAATAGCTGGGAGGAATGATAAAGGGGCAACAAGGACGGAAATCCGATTTCCTGTTGGAGAAGTTGATGAAACATTTCATTTTTCTAAGCTAAGGGAGTTGGGAATTGATCTGATTTATTTCAAGCTCTTTGGGACCCATTTTGGAATCCTCAAATCCAGAATTTGGGAGGCCTGAGGGCTTCGTTACCCCAAATTGGTCCTTCTATCTTCTTGAGAGGTTAAGTGGCCAGACTCACAAGCATGGTGTTGACTCTACATGTGCTTGGATTTGAAACCCTCCCCTCTGGTCACCATATGAGCTGCTGATCCTTCTATGCTTCAGATTCTTTGTTTTTAAAATGGGAGTGATGGATTTCAAACTCCTTGAGTCTACAGGAGCATCTTCTAAGGATGAAAGTTTGACAAGTGTAACCTTATTTGAACAACAAACAGCCTTATTTGTATAACAAACAAGTACAGGGAACATTCCATGTGCTAAGTTACGTTGTTTCCAAGTTTAAGATGAGAAAATGGAGGCTCCAAGAGGTAAAGTGATTCATTCAAGGTCATCACACCATGTAGGTCTGAAGTTTTGTGAGGACGAAGAGAGGGAGACCTGTTGTCTTTGGCTCTATAACACATCGGTCAGCAGATTTGACCTTTGTTTGAAATGTCTTGCAATTGCAGCTACACAAGTGTGTATGTGTGTAAATCAATTCCCTTCATCAGAAGTGTGCAAGCAGAGGTCAGGTCACTTGATCAGAAGTGTGGTTGGGGGGACTTGTGACTCACAAGTGGGATCAGACTGGCTGAGGTACTTTCTTGTCCTGAAGACTACTTGTGTTTTCAAAACAAATATGGAAATATCCAGAATTGGTGATTCAAATGATTTACTGTCAACTATTTTATGATGCATCCACTTGGTGGCCTCAGTCAGATTGAATTGGCCCTCTGAGGGGCTGGTTTGACCATGTCTCTAGACACCAAGTGGGCCAGCTCAGTTTCCCAGAACCACTTGGTCTGATGAACTGCTTACTATCACATTACCCTGCAAAGATGTTGGCTTTTGCCAATTACATTATGCCTCTCCGATAAAGGCCAAAATGGACTCTCTGTGGCTTCTTGGGTGTATCTGGTTTCTCCACAGACAGGGAAACCTGAGGAGGCCTAACCCACCATCATACTGTGGAGAAAGCCTGACAATCACTAACTCTTCTCTGAAATGGATTCTCTCTGATACCCAGAATGAAAGGAAGCTGGCCAGTCTCAGGCCTGAAAACACCACATAATGAAATACGCGTGGTGGTAAATTTGATGTATTTTTCTCTCCTGTCTCTCTCACTCTTCTTCCATACCACTCAACACAAGTTTGCCTCACTATAACTGCTTGGTCATCTAGCTTTTTCTTAAAGGGCTAGACAGTAAGTATGTTTGGCTTCATGGGCCATATGGTCTCTGTCACTACAAGTCAACTCCACCTTGTAGCATAAAAGCAGCCATAGTGAGTGTGTACACAAATGCATGTGCCTGTGCACCAATAAAACTTTATTTACAAAAAATAATCTGGCCCACAGACCTTGGTGTGTTAATCCCTGATTTCATGCTAGCTCCTTAACAAACCAAGAAATAACCAACTTAGTAAATTTCAGAGGAGTGGCTGGTGGGTTTGAACCTACCTAGCTTACGGGGTCACTATGAGTCGGAACTGATTCGACGGCACTTAACAAAAACAACATGAGAGGATTAGTGGCTTGAAGTAGCTGTCACAATCCTTTTCATAGCTGTTGGCACGATGGCTAATCTTTACATAGTTTCTCACAGTTCCTAAAGCAATTTAACAAAACACTGGGAGATTCCCACACTGCCTTGGGCTTCAAGCCCCATCTGTGTTGTGCTCAGTTCTGAGGAGACCCTGACAGGCCGTGGTACTTCCTGGGGGTGTAGGGTGCAAGGCACTGGGTACAGGGCCTGAGCAGTTGTCCACAGTCGCCCTGCCTGTAAAGGAACAGATGTGGAGACTGAGGCCCCAAGTCATAGAGAAGAGGGGTATTGAGGACTATTTTGAAGAATAATTTTGCATGAATGTCCTTCAGAAAGTTCAGAGAAACATTCCATTATTTTGTAATTCTTCACCAACTTTTTGAAACCCCCTCTCAGTTGTATAACAGATGGAAAGAGGAAAATAATATTTACATAACATTTGCCATTTTTGTATTCAGGATTCTCTGAGGTATGAGATGGTTTAGTTCTCTAATGCAGGAATACCACAAGCGGATGGCTTGAACATGCAGAAATGTATCCTCTCACAGCTAGGAGGCTGGTGGTGGTGGTGGCGTGCGGTGAAGGCAGTTCCAATTCACAGCAACCCTGTACAGGGTTTCCGAGGCTGTAAATCTTTACGGGAACAGAAGGCCTCATCTTTCTCCTGCGGAACTGCTGGTACTTTCGAACTAGCTAACCTTGAGGTTAGCAGCCTGACTCGTAACCACTATGCTACCAGAGCGCCTTGTTAGGAGGCTAGAAGTCCAAATTCAGAGCACCGGCTCTGGAGAACGGTCCATGTCTGCTTTCAGCATTTGTGGGACCAGCATTCCTTGAAGATCTCATGTGGCAAGAGTCCTGGTGTTAGGGGCTTCAGAGTCCCAGGGTCCCAAGTCCAAAGGATGCACTCGACGCCCCCATCTTCTTTCTCGGTGGTAGTCCATTCCTCTTTCTCAGCTCACTTCTCTCTCTCCTTATTTCGTTGTAAGATGAAAGACGTTGCAGGCTATAACCCTTACATCACATCAAGGTTGTGATGGGATTTAAGGGCACTGCTGTTCTTGCTGTTAAGCACCTTTGAGTAGGTTCTGACTCATAGGGACCCTGTCTAGGGTTTCCAGGTAGTAGCTGGTGGGTTTGTACTGCTGACCTTGAGGTTAACAGTTCAGTGCTGATCTAACAGCGCTACACCAGGGCTCAAAATGTCATTTCTCCTCCTGTGAATAGTGAAGGAGAGAAGCATGCTGAAGTAAGCCTTGCCTTGTGTATAGTGCGTATAGTGTACCGTCAAGTTGGTTCCAAATCTGAACAGGGTTTCCAAGCGACGCTGTGGGTTTTGAACCACTGACCTTGTAATTACCACTCCATTGCTTATCCAACAGCACCACACCTTAAACTCCTAATCCTCTTACTGGTTTGTCCTATCAGATCACCTCATGGGTGATCATCACAGAACTGTCACATTAATGCCAGACCAGTGAGGATCATGACCCAGCTGTTACGCATTTGAGGAAGACTCCATTCATTGTATGACAGGAGAGGTGGCTGCCATTTCCATATCATATTGAGAAAATCAAGACTTAGAAACAGAAAGGCTGGGGACCCAGGCCCTCCTGACTCCACAGTCCAATCCATCTTCCCTTCATCAGATCCCACATAAGGAACCCCTTGTGTGGCGCAGATGGTTAAGCACAGGACCCCTAGCCGATAGGTTAGTGATTAGAAACCACTCAGATGTGTCTTGGCAGACAGGCCTAGCAACCTGCTTCCAAAAGGTCACAGCCTGGACAATCCTACAGAGAACAGCCATGAGTCGGAACAACCACCACCCTGACCCTTCTCCTTGGTCATTTTATTGGTCTGACCCGACAGAATCCTCACATAGGTGGCTCTGGCGAGACTTCTAGACTCACTAGGGCTGCTGAGGAGCTGAGTAGTGGACCTTGGGTAAGGGACTCTGGTAGTGTAGTGGTTATGAATTAGGCTGCAAACCTTAAGGTCAGCAGTTCGAAACTACCAGCTGTTCCGTGATAGAAAGATGAGGCTTTCTGCTCCCGTAAAGATTTGCAGCCTCAGAAACCCTGTACAAGGTTGCTATGAGTCCAAACTGACTCCATGGCACATAACCACCACCATCCCCTCCTCGAAGGACAAAGGTACCAAAGTGGAAATCCTTCTGGCACTTTGCAGGTCATCTACGGGTGGTAGGTATCTTTTACCCATCTTCAGACTCTTGACCATTTGCTGTCTTACATCTCCTGCAGGAACAAGCGGGGCTCAGAGGCAGCCTTCTGGGTCCCGTGTCTGCTCCTCACGGTGTTTACAGCCTTCTTTTGCCAAGGTTACAGTCACATGAGTATTTCACATCTTCTTTTTCAGATGAGGGACAGAGCAGTTAGAGGGTCTCCTTGGGTCTCCGATTCAGAGCTAGCTGGTCCTGCTCTGGGGAGACTGAAGAAAAGCAATAGACTGGGACTGCTATAGGGAAGTTAGCATTATTCCTTCAGGTTTTCAGATGTGGAAACTGAGGCCAGAGCCTTTGAGAAGAAGGGGAAATCAAAGTCTGTTTTCCAGAATGATCTCGTGTAAGGGGGAGAACATTTATATACCATTTGCCACATCACAAGTATTTTCATTTTATCCCTTACATCCTCTGGGTCTCAACCCCAAATTGTCCAGATTAGGAACAGCTGGGACTAGGGTTAGGGCTATAGGACTGGTTTTCTCATGCTTCCCACGTGCTCTGGCCCCATCCCTACCATGCTCCCATTCCATGCAGCATCTCACACAACTTTTCCACAAACTTCAAATCACCCCTTCTACAGAGTCCTGGTGTGGGGCTGTGGATTAATGCAAGGTCGGTGGTTCAAGATCACCAGCTGCTCCTTGGGAACCCCATATAGGGTCACTGTCAGCCAGAACCTACTCAATGGCGCTAAACAACAACAACAACAACAACAGACTCCAAAATCGCATTTCAGTGATTTTATCATGTGTCCCTAGGTGGTGGAATGGTTAATGCGCTTGGCTGCTAACCAAAAGGTTGGAGGTTCCAGGTCACCCTGAGGTGCCTCAGAAGAAAAGGCTGGCAATCAACATCCAAACTATCAGTCATTGAAAAGTCTATGGAGCCTAGTTCTCCTCTGATACCCAAGGGATTGCCGTGAGTTAGAGTCAACTCAATGGCAGCTGGCTTTACTTATCATGTGTCCAACGGCGCTTTCTGACCCCAATCCTGACGTTCCTCCATTGGGAGCTGCACATCTAATGCTATTGTAAGGGGCCATCCGCGGATTCCAAACCTTGAGTCGAGCACCTTTTCTATTTGTTTAGGGTTTTACTGAAGCCCTTGCCCAAGAGGAGGCCTTAAACACTTGAAGTGACAACACCATTATTCAAGCTAGCCACAGCCCTTCATGTTCCTGCCAAAGCTCACTAGTGTTTTATGTCATTAAAATATATTGTTGATTAATATTTGAGCAGTAGCTTGCTGGGTCCCACATTCCTCATCCCTTCCTGCTCCCTGCAATACTCAAGTCTTCCTTTGGGATTCTTTTTGCCCTCACAGATCCCCTCCCCATCTGGTCTACATGATGGTGGTGGTTATGTGCCATAAAGTCGGTTCTGACTCATAGCAACCCTGCATAGGGTTTCTAAGGTTGTGATCTTTATGGGAACAGAAAGCCTCATCTTTCTCCTGTGGAATGCCTGGTAGTTTCAAACCACTGACTTTGTGATCAGAGCCTGACTTGTATCCACTATGCTACCCCTAATTAATACAGAGTCTATACAAACCTCTCAGAGACAGATGCACTCCCCACCCTGCCCCCTCCCACCAAGTGGGCCAGCACTTCTTGTTGTGTGCCGTGGAGTCGGTTCCGACTCATAGCAACCCTGTACAGGGTTTCTGAGGCTGTAAATCTTTACGGGAGCAGAAATCCTCATCTTTCTCTCACGGAACAGCTGGTAGTTTCAAACTGCTGACTGTGAGATTAGCAGCCCGATCCGTAAGTACTATGCTACCAGAGCCCTCACAAATTGGTCACATCTTCTCTTGGGCCCTCTCTCTGCTCTTCCAGTCAATAGGCTGTCAGAAGGACTCTGCTATTTCATAAGGCAACTTGCTTGGTGGGCCCCCTGAGCGACACCATTCTCAGAGCCTTAGGCATCCTCCCTGGGTGGTGCCAATGGCTAGCACTCAACTCCTAATGGAAAGGCTGGTAGTTCACACCCACCCAGAGGCACCTAGCCATACACTTACAAAAAAGGCATAGCGTTGGCAACGCTGTGGAGCGCAGTTCTACTCTGGCACATGTGGGATCTCCACAAGTCAAAACGGACTCAACCACAGCCAACAACTCAGAACATCATCAACAACAGTAGCTTTCATTTGGATCCCAGAGAGCAGTACCCTTTGCTCCAGAATTACTCTCTGAGTAACTATTTTGTTACTGTTAACTACCGTGGAGTCGGTTCTGACTCCTGCACGGGGTTTCCAAGGCTGTAAATCTTTCTCGCTCGAAATGGCTGGTAGTTTCAAACTGCTGACCTTGAGGTTAGCAGCCGGATAGATTCAGATTCGTAACCACTATGCTACCAGAACTCCTTCTGAATAACTGTAGGCTAGTGTTAACCTCTCTGTATTTCAGTTCTTTTGTCTGTAAAACAAGATGATAATAGTACCTAGCTCAGAAGGTGACTGTAAGGATTGTTGTTGTTGTTGTTAAGTGCTGTCAAGTTAATTCCAACCCATAGCAACCCTGTATAGGGTTTCTGAGGAGTGACTGGTGAGCTTGAACCAGTGACCTTATGCTTCAGACCGACTTTGCAGTCCAGCGCATTAACCCGCGGGGCCACACCAGGACTCCGTGAGAATTAGATAAGATAATTTTAAATTACAAAATGCTCCAAAGCCTTGGTGTAATTTCAAGCTTTCATAACATTAAAAGTATAAATGCTACAAACTTACCAAAAACAATATTAAAAAGTTGAAGTTCTCATTAACAAAAATCATCTTGAGATCTTGAGTTTTGTGAATTCATGAATTTTTCATTTTAATTTTTGTTTCCATCAATATTCGCCATATTTAGCCAGAGGGACTGAAGAAATGTAAAGACTTGCTTTTGAAATTCACAAAAAAATAAGTGTAAAAGATGTGCAAATAATTAAACTTTCAAATGATGCTTTTGCATGTTTGTGACATTTATTTCTCTGAAGTTATGAAAGCTTAAAGCGTCAATATGATTTATTAAGTGTTAAGTAAAGGGCTTGTTGTTGGGTTCCTTCATGTAGGTTCTGACTCCTAACGATTCTCTGTAGCAGGAATGGGGAACATGTGGCCCATGAAATCATTTGGTCTGGCCTAGCCAAGACAAGCACAGTTTCAGCCGTTACAATGTTGTTGTTGTTGTTAAGTGCTGTCGAGTCAATTCAGACCCATTGTGACCCTTGTATAGAGGTTCCTAGGAGTGGCTGGTGAACTTGAACTGCTGATCTTATGGTCTAGACTGACTTTGCAGTCCAGTGCATTAACCCACAGCACCACACCAAGACTCCAGCCATCACATTGTTGTTGTTGCTAAGTGCCGTCGAGTCGGTTCCGACCCATAGCGACCCTGTACAGGGTTTCCAAGGGTGTAAATCCTTATGGGAGTAGAAAGCCTCATCTTTCTCCCGCGGAGGCGCTGGTAGTTTTGAACCGCTGACCTTAAGGTTCGCAGCCCGATTCGTAACCACTACGCTAAAAGGAGCCATCACATTAGGGGTGAGTTAATTCAATGTTTGACCAAACATAGCAGGCTAGTTTTTAAGTTGATAATTTTGTATGACCTGTGAATGATGTAAATTTTGGCAGAAGAAAGGTTCCCTAGCCCTGCTTTATAGGATTTCTGAGAGAGGATGGTGACCTTGGGTTAGCAAACCAGTGCTTATCTGATAGCTCCACACTAGGGCTCTGGGTGGTGCAAATAGCTAATGTGCTCAGGAGTGAACGGAAAGGTTTGCCCAAAGGTGCCTTTGAAGAAAGGCCTGGAGATTTTCTTCTGAAAAATCAGTCATGAAGAACCCTATGGAGCACAGTTCTACTCTGATACACAATAAATAGGGTTGCCATGAGCCGAAGCCGGATTTAGGTGAAGGCAAGGTCTCTTTTTATTGGTACCATAGTTGTCATAAGGAGCTCTGGTACAAATCAGGTATGAATCGGGCTGTGAACCACAAGGTCAGGAGTTCAAAACTACCAGCTGTTCCACGGGAGAAAGATGAGGCTTTCTGCTCCCATAAAGATTTACAGCCTCAGAAACCCTGTACAGGCTCACTATGAGTCGGAGCCGACTCCACGGCCCACAGCCACCACCATCATAGTTGTCATTGTCATCAGCAGCAGTTGGTCACAAGGAGCAGAAAGAAAATCCTTCTTCTTTGATGATATGCACTTCTGAAGACCAAATATGAATTCTGGTTCTTTCCCTCTATCAGCGCTGGATTTGAGCCGGAACCTCCCCACGTCACTGCCTCTCACCCTCACTGTGTCCCACAGACCCCTTCCTCCATTGGTTGTCATTGTCCTGATAAGACAGGCTTGTATCACTTGTAACATGTCTTCTCCTCAGCCCTCACTAAGTCGCTCATTGAGCTTCCTTGCATCATGGCAGGTCAGAGACTCTGACAGGCAGGGTTTGTGCACCTCCCAGGCAGCACTTCAGAAACCCAGTCCCCACATTCCACAGGTAATCTAGAGGCCAGCCCATCCTGTCTATTCAGATGCAATTTTGAATGCCTCTCAACTCCCACCTTGTCCCTGGGCCTACTCCATTTGAAGGTGACATCTTGGACTTACTGTTCTCACTGTCTCCTTATAGCATCTGTACCCACTTGTCAGTATCCCAAATCCTCTCACACACTGTACATTCTGGGTTCTCCTCTTCATTGCAGCGTACCTTCCAGAGTGCTAACCTCTCTCTAGGGAATGTGACTGTCTTTATCCCCCTGATGGAATAGTCCTGCTCCCCAAGGTCCTTGGCTCAATAGGGAAATCTCCCAAGTCTCAGGATTTGGAGTCATCGGTTATAAGGGATAAGAAAGAGGAGAAATTTAGGTGAACAATTCCTGCTTATAACAACTCAATTATATGAGAGGGTCTGTCCCTGAATGTTACATTTCAGGGGATCTCCGAGAAATTCATGAGGCAGCTGGATATATGTGTTTGCACCTTCCCGAAGTCTAGATAGGCAGTGAAGGTGGACATCGTCAGCATGAAGAGGCTACAGAGAATGATGGAAGGAGACTGCACAGCACGGGGGGAGCAGAAAAAGGACGGGGTCCAGGAGAGCGGCCACAGATAAATGCCTGGCCGTGATTCTGAAGGATGGCGTCTGGAGTCACAGAAGCCATGGGAGAACAGAGGCTCAGCAACGCAACAAACTGTGACCAATGCTTCAGAGATGCCAAGAGGGACAGGGGCCGATGGAGGTGGCTCTCAGAGCTGCTGGTGGCATGAAAGGTTACTGAAGACTGGAATAGTAGACTGGTGACCATAATCCACACTTTTCATTAGCAACACCCTTCCAGAATGTAGTAGAACAGACTGGAAGTGAATGGAATGAAGGGGGTTGGTTTGAAAGGCAGAGACTTGAACATATTTTTATGGAGAAGGAAAGGACCCAAAGTTGCAGGGCTGTGAGCACTGTTGGCCTTTGGAAGAGCTGATGAAAGCTGGGGGGCCTGTTCCTCTGTAGTTCTGACTCCATATAAATGTCGTTCAGTACACAGGTCACAGACTCCCAACAGCAGCCAATAGAATCAGAGTGGAGAGAGGAGCCTGGGGGCTGCTGAACTGGGAGCACTTGGTCCCTGGTCCCTTCTTTGAGGAGTCTTAGTTCCTCCTCTGTCTTAGCCAAAGTCTTTTCCTCCACTCTGCTTTTCAGAAGTTCTAGCTCCACTTTTAGAGAGCACTGTGGCTTTGTAGGGTAATGACTGAACTGGAAACCTCAAGGTCAGTGGTTTGAGTCTACCAACCACTCCAAAGGAAAATGATGAGGCTTTCTGCTCCCGTAAATATTTACAGCCTTAGAAACCCAATACAGGGTCACTATGAGTGGGAATCAACTCAATGGCACTTAACAACAACAACAGCATCCCCATTTTACAGATGGGGAAATGAAGGTATGAGGGCAGGAGTTATGGGTTGGCCTGTTTAAAACCTCTTCAACAGAGATAGCACTGCAACTCAGGTCTAGAGAGTTGCCTGTTCTAATGAACTTCTAATTGAGTTCCCATTCCTTCCTCTCAGGCTTCACAGTGACATTAAATTACAGGATTCAAACATATAATTTCCTAAACTTAAATATGATTTATCTTAATAAGACTTTGTATCAGGTCACTTTATCATGTATGGTGTCAGACACCCGATCTATTATTCACGGGAACTATTATTGAAGCTGAGAATCAGGAGGCAGGAGAGACCTTGAGAAGTTAGCTGGTACTCACACTGCCCCAGCTCCTGTCAGCCCCTCACCCCATGCAGTCACCCATGGGGGACAGAGTTGGGTTGAAAGGTGAACAGAAAAAAAGGGAATGCCAACAGTCACAAACCTGACATCCTCCTTTGGGTCTAGCTTAAAGGCCCAATACTAGAAGTCACCTCCTCCATGAAAAAGAGCCTATGGAGCTAACATTAGGTTTGGGCATTGTGCTGGTCTACACCTTGGACTGCCTGAGTTCCGGCTTGGCCACTAGAATGGGCTGTTCTTTAGAGAAGAGAACAGAGATGCTAGGGCATGTAGCTAATTGGTAGCTTATATCATCATTGCTTCATCTGTTCATTTATTCAGCTTTCTGGTATCTCATGGAGGCTTACACTTACTTTGGACTTCTGGTGTGGCATTGTGAGTTAATGCACTGAACTGAAAAGTCAGTTTGAACCACAAGGTTGGAGGTTCAAGCTCACCAGTCACCCACTGCTATGGGTCGGAACTGACTTGACGGCACTTAACAACAACAACACTTACTTTGGACTCCTGGTGTGGTGTATAGGATAAGCATTGCCCTACAAACCACAAGGTCAGAAGTTCAAACCCACCAGCTGCTCCTCAGAAACCCTATATAGGGTCGCTATGAGTCGGAGCCAACTGGGACGCACTAAATAACAACAACACTTACTTTACAGAAGAAGAAACAAAGGTTAATGGTGAGATAGTGGCTTACCTGAGGTCACATGATGAAAGCATAGAAATCCCCAACCAAAAAACCAAACAGTTTGCTATTAAGTCATCTAAAACACAATGTGTCAGAAGAGAAGTTTTCAATGGCTGACTTTTTGGAAGTGGATCACCAGGCCTTTCTTCTGGGGTACCAGAGTCTAGGTGGACTCAAACCTCTCACCTCCCGGTTAGCAGTCAAGTGTGTTAACCATTGCATTACTCGGGCATTCAAACCCAGGCCTCCCCAATTCCAGTCCCAGGCCTCCTTGTCCTACCACCATCTGCCAACCAGCTGACATGTGCCCTTTGATGGTGTCAGTGGGAGAGTGGGTGGCTGATGTTTATCTCCATGATGAATGGGGTTTAGTTTGGCAACTTGATCTTCAGTCAGAGCCTTTGCAACTTTGAGAAGACAGAGGGTGATCAAAAGCATATATTTTTCTAATGAAAGAGACCTTTAGAAATCCAATATACCACTCTGTCAGCCTCATGAGTCAGGGAAGGAGGGATGAAAAAGATGTGCAGTGAGCAAGCCTGCTGTTGACAAGTTGATCTAAATGTGTACGGGCAGTGCAGCCTCTCCAAGCTCCGCCCAGAACCCAGATATGCACTGAAGGAATCCAGATGCAGGGATGGAAGGTAGCATGGCGTTCTGAGGTCTGGCCCCGCAGCCTGAAAGCCAATATTTGTGTGGTTTGCCAAGCAGTGGCTTAAACTCTCATGGACTTGGTTTCCCATTCTGTAAAATGGACATAACTGAATTTAGTCCACTGATTGTTGTGAGGATGAAAAGAGATAGGAATATAAAATGCTTAGCATGGGACCAGATAGATACATGGCACAGTCTCCATTTTGCTCCTTTTATTAAACACACTGTGTCTTCTTTCACAGACACAGAGATGACTGGATGTGGGCACCATCTCTTGGGGGCAGCATTTATCTTGCCCTGAGAAGGGCATAGGAACGGAATGGCAGCATCTGTAGCCAGAGAGAGCCTCTGCCTCTTGAGATCCAGGCTGTTATTGTTAGTTGCTGTTGCATAGGCCCCATGCATAATGGGATTGGGCCATTTTGATTCATAAGGTTTGCATGAGATGATTTTCCGGAAGTAGATCGCCAATCTGTGTTAGTCTGGGAGGTCTGCTGAAACCTCATCAAATAAGGGCAGAGGAAGACCCTGCCTTCTTTTATTTTACTTAACTTTACATTTCATTTCATTTTACTTTACTTATTTTATTTTATTCTAATTCCCTAGTCCCACTCTCAGCTCCTATGTGTCAGAAGGGATAAAGGAATGAAAGATATCCAAGGTGACTTGGATTAAGACTTTTCCCTCTGGACTCAGTTACGATGGATGCTAATCCTTCCAAATTTGACACGTAGGTGGGAGAGAGCCCCTCTGGTGCAGGGAGAGGGGGCTTCAGAGTGGAGCTGACATTGCAGCCAATCCTTGAAGGACAAGGAGGAGGCTTTTAGGGTTTAATCCAGGTTTACAAAGGTGAGAGGGTCATATAGTAGGCAGAGCATACTGGGGAAGCTGTAAGGACAGCAGCTCAGGCGAAAGCATCCCTCAGGCTCAGAAAAGAGTGACCCACCCACTCAACTCTGACTCACAGGGACCCCAGGTGTGCCAGAGTGGAACTGTGCCTCATAGGGTTTCTCATGGCTGGCTTTTCAGAAGCAGACTGCCAGACTTTCTAACCAGATGCCTCTGGGTGGAATTGAACCACCAAACTTTTTTTGTTAGCAGTCGGGTGAGTTACTCATTTCTATTACCCAGGGTAATGCTTGCTGAAAGTGAAGAGGACTTGAAACATTTACTTATGAAAATCAAAGAGCACAGCCTTCGATATGGATTACATCTCAATGTCAAGAAAACAAAAATCTTCACCACTGGACCAATAAACAACATTCTTATCAATGGAGAAAAGATTGAAGTTGTCAAGGACTTCATTCTTCTTGGATCAACTATCAACACTCAAGGAAGCAGCAGTCAAGAGATCAGACGATGTATTGCATTGGGCAAATCTGCTGCAAAGGAACTTTTTAAAGTATTGAAGAGCAGAGATTTCAGCTTGAGGAGTAAGGTGCGCCTGACCCAGGCCATGGTGTTTCCAATAGCCTCATATGGATGTGAAAGCTGGACAGTGAATAAGGAGGATCGTAGAAGAATTGATGCCTTTGAGTTGTAGTGTTGGAGGAGAGTACTGAAAGTGCCATGGACTGCCAAAAGAACCAATAAATCTGTTTTGGAAGAAGTACAGCCAGAGTGCTCCTTGGAGGCCAGGATAGCTAAGCTTCGTCTCTCCTACTTTGGACATATTGTCCGGAGGAAACAGTCGCTGGAGAGGGATGTCATGCTGGGTAAGGTGGAGGGTCAGAGAAAAAGAGGAAGACCCCTAACGAGATGGATTGGCCAGGTGGCATCATTGATGGCGTCAAGTGTGGCAGCGGTAGTGAGGTTGGCCCAGGATCGGACATTGTTTCGTTCTGCTGTGCATGGGGTCGCTATGAGTCGGTTCCGACTCGATGGCACCTGACAATGACAACAACAACAACATTACCCAGGGATTCCCATTGGTTTGGCAGGGCCCAGAATCTGTGTGTGTGTATGTTTGTATGTGTGTGTGTGTGTGGAAGCTTGGCCAGTCGGGTAGGACAGGCCTCCTGGGTGGTGATGAACCAGGAGTCAGAAGTAATAACATCACACTTGTCACTGAGTGCCTCCTCGAGGTCACTGCAGAAGAGGCAGCTAACCCACCAGGAGGACCAGGGACACTTCCAGGAGGACGTGATGCGCAAGCTCGGACCAGAAAGATGGGCACAAATGGCCTGAGGAAGGACTGGTCAGGTTGAAAGAAGAGTAGATGCAGAATCCAGGGCTCACAGAGGATGGAGGGGGAGAAGCGATAGAAAGACAGGCAGCCTTGCTCCCCCCAGCCCTGAGTTGATGGTGGGAATGGAAAAATGCATAAACAACATTGGGGCCACACCATGCAGGGATTTTGGAGCCATGCACTTGGTAGGATCCAGGGTGGGTCTCAAGCAGAGGAGCTTTCTGTTCAGAGCCCTGGCTGACTCTAGCTTCCTCTTTCTCTGCACATCCCAACAGTGCTGTGTGGTCCACAGTCTTTCCCATGGAATCTGCTTACCTGGGCACAGTGGACACCAGCTATCACTAAGAGTTTTAAATGCTCACAGAGAACCTCCCTCACTGGATCTAATGCAGATTTCTGGTTCGTTCAGTAAAATTCATTCTGCACTACAAGAATATGATATTATCCAATGTTTACGGATGGCTAAGTCTAAAATATCCATTCTGATGTCCACTGAAGGATGAAATTCCTTGTTACTTTCATAGATTCTCTTGTCTTATTTTTCCCCATGTGGAGGAACATAAAGCATTAGTATTTTTAGCTCAAAGCCTGGTCATTTTTCGAATTAGACCTCAGTAAGAAGACAGGGTATTTTCTGATGACATGACTGATAAGATGGAGACAGTCCCAGGCTAGGAGGGTCCCTATTTGTCATGTTTCACTCCCATCCGGGAGCTGGGGGCAAAAGCCCAGAATGTCTCAGAAAGTGTCAATCAATCATAGTGACACTCACCAAGGCTCAGAACTAAAACAGTAGGTACAGGCTATACTGTGGCCTGGGAGCTCACGGGTAGTGCCAATGGCTAATGTACACTGCAGCCAATCAGAGAGTTGGATGTTTGAGTTAACCCAGAGGCGCCTCGGAAGAAAGCCCTGGCAATCCACTTCACACACACACAAAAAAAATCAGCCACTGGAAACCTTAAGGAGCACAGTGCTTCCCGAACATCATGAGTTGGCGTCAACTTGACCACTGCTTTGTTTGTTTATGTGTTTGTTTTACAATGCAGCCAGTCTTCCACCAGAAAAAAGAAATAGAGGCCAGGGCTAAGTCCTGGAATGCTTGTCCCTCCCTGCTTTCTCTACACTGATGTCAGTGTTTGGGGGGCTTTTGAAAAATCATCCACTAGTCTAGAATTCTTGACTGAACTTCTTGCAGCCCTGCCAACTGCACCTCTGGCCTTCATCCATCATGATTTCCGCTACCCAGCAGGTCCTGCCTTCTCATTGTTGGCTTCATGGAGGAATTACCCAGTCCCTGCCTTTGGACTGAGCTGAAGTTCTCGTGAGGGGAGTGTATCTCGCCTACTAACTGAAACATTGGTGGTTCAAATCCTCCCAGCAGCACCACAGAAGAAAGACCTGGTAATTTGCTTCTGTAAAGATTACAGCCAAGAAACTCTATGGAGGGAGCTCAGTTCTGCTGTGTAACACAGGGGTCACCGTGTTGACTTGAAGGCAATGGGTTTTTATCTTCTCTTTGGTTTTTGAGGACCTCGGTTGGCCGCTCTCTACAAGCTGTTGCATGGGAGGAAGCTGTGGTTGTCTGTTTCTGTAAAGATTTAGAAGCCCTGTGGAGCAGTTCTTGCCTGCAGGGGTTTGGTTTGGTTGGCCTTTGAACCTGGACCCTGTCCTGACCTTCAGCATAGCACCTGGTATGTTCTGGGGCATTAGTGTGTTTGCATGATGAATGTCATGTGGATTCCCTTTCTGTTGCAGAGTACGTGGTTTGAGTATCCCCTTCCTACCTGGATGCCTGGAGTCCTGGTGTGGCGCTATAGGATAAAGCACTGGACCGAGGTTGGCGATTCAAACTTACCAGCCGCTCCTTGGAAACCCTATACACTATGAGTCGGAACCAACTCGAGGGCACTTAACAACAACAACAACCTGGATACCTGGAGCTGGAAAACGCAAACACCCAGCACAGAACCTGCAATATGACAAGGACAAAGCCTAGCTACTAGAGTCTTTCGCTCTGACCATTTTCCTTTAGAGGTAATTAAAATTGTTCCCATTGGCACCGTCACACCAGACGCCAGGGCAGGGGTGTCCTGCTGTCCATTTAAGACCCTGGCCCAGGTATCAACACCTTCCTTTGTTCCTTTAGCATAGTTAAAGCAGCTGTACTTGTTAGGAGACATTACTCTACCCAGAGGAAGAAAGTATCAAAAACAAACTCAGTGAATGCAAAGGCCAGGCCAGCCTTGGATTTTGCTGGGAATCTACTTTTAAACCTGCATGTTACTCTCCTGTAAAACTCCTTTAAGCTTGGAAACTCACACTTAGTACACAAAAGAAGACCCTGAACCAACTGACCAATAACCTTTACCGTCTTTACTCCAAACCTCTTTCTTGGAAGCATTTTGTACAGACTCACACTGAGGGCTCAGTGCCTTCCAACTATACCTTGTTTATCCAGCAGGGGTTTCATTCATCAGTTAAGCTAGAGCACATTTCAGCAAGGGTTCCACCTTTTCAGTCTGGATCTACTGCCTTGGCATCTTCAGATCCGTCCAGTTGGGCTAGTAAGCTGCAAGATATTTTCTTGACCTTGATAGAGACAAATGGTATTCTACCTTAAGCTGATTTTTATTTGTGATACTTAGTTAGAAACAGACTGCACTCACTCATCACGATAAGTTTGCTTCATTCAGATGAAGTATTAAGGACATTGCTTGTTAAGTGCCATTGAGTTGGGTCCAACTCGTTGCGACCCTGTCTAGGGTTTCTGAGGAGCAGCTAATGGGTTTGAACTGTCGACCTGGTGATTAGCAGTCCAGTGCTAATCTTACAGAGCCACACCAGGACCAGCATTAACAGATGAGCAATTGAAAGTGGCAAAATCTCAACTTTTTTCTGGTAATTAATTAATGATCTTATCCATCCTCTCTTGTTGTGATCCCATGTGTGCAGAGCAGAAAGGCACCATAGAGCTTTCAAGACCTTTGAAAGCAGATCACCACGCCTGATTTCCAAAGCACTTCTGGGAGGGTTTTGCCACTCTTTGATTAGTAGATGAGTGCTTAACTGTTTGTGCCACCCAGTTAGTCCCCTAGCAGTTATATAATGTTGTTGTTGTTAAGTGCCTATGAGTCGGTTCCGACTCATATTGACCCTGTATAGGGTTTCTGAGGAGCAACTGGTGGGTTTGAACTGCTGACCTTGTGATTCCCACCAGTGCTGATTCTATAGTGCCACACCAGGTAGGTAACAGTTTTGCACATCAACCTTCCCAAACTTGCAAACAATAAGAGATGCATTTTTACATATGTGCAACTAGCTAATCAACAGTAGACAACATTGATGACGAACCTACAACAGGCTAAGAAATGGACTAACATAATTTGTTTTTAAAAAGTGGCCAGGAGTTTCTCATTTTATTCTGTTTTCTGGCCAAACTGGCCGACTCTCTAATACCACCAATGCCTGCCACCCTCTTCCATTCTCTCTCCTTGACTGGCTCCTCCCCATTTAACTCACACCTCCCTCATATTTTGGGTGCACTTTGCCCCCTGATGCCAGACACTAGGTCATTCTGTAATGTGCTGGGTAAATCCGGAGCTCTCTGGAGAAGGCAGCCTTTCTTCCTCCCAGCAGGAAGTCTGAGCAGTGCTTTCCCCAGACAGCAGGAAGGGCTGGCTCATCTTCCTGCTCCTGCCCCTCCCCTGGTCCCTGGGGGAGGGCAGTCTTCCAGGAAGCAGGAATGCTTCTTAAGTCCCTGCAGTGCTAGCCTCCAGACAGAAATCCACAGGACAGGGGAGAAATTCAACTCTGGACTACAAAGAAGGTGGCCACACTCTTCCTGCTGACTGCAGCCACTTCTGTCCCCAGGGCTGGGACCGAGGGCCCACTGTCGGGGTCAAAGCAGCCTGTGGAGAAGAGCTGGTCTGGACCAGAGAGCACAGCTTCCCTCTTATGTACTAAAGGAATAAAACCTCACTCATCACCCTCTACCCCAACCCCAGGTCTCCTCCGGAGAGCTCTGCTTCTGTTCCCTTCCAAAGACAGTCCCCACTCTTGTTCCCTCGGATTTCTGCCAGCCTAGAGAGAGAGATTTGGAGTCCTGGTGACTCTGCAGGTTAATGTGCTGGACTGCAAGGTCAGTTTGAATGGCAGGGTTGGCGATTCAAGCTCTCTAGCCACTCCTCAGAAACCCTGTATAGGGTCACTATGGAGTCTGAAGCAACTCAATGACATTTAGCAACAACAACAACAACAAAGAGAGGTTTGTGCTTGGCTGTTAATCTAACCCACCCAGTGGTACTGCAGAAGAAAGTCCTGGCAATGTTTCTATGACGATCACAGCTAAGACAATCCAATGGAGCAGTTTTACTCTGTAACAAAGGGGGCTGCCTTGAGTCTGAATTGTTTGGACAGCAATAGGTTAGAGACAGAGCTGAAAGTCAGCCAATGAACACCCTACAAACCACAAAGTCCTGATCTATAATGGATCGCTGAACTAATACAAGACCAGATGGCATTCGTACCATTAGGATGGAGTCGCCATGAGTTGTGCCAACAGTGGGGGTAAAGCTCCTTTTCCCTCTTTCTACCAATGGTTTCTGTCCCTATTCACCAGCCAGGTTATGAACACCTGTCCCTGCAGCTACAATCTCCTATTGTAATCACAGACCATGCACCTGTTCTGCCACCTACCACAACCCTAGCTGACTCTAGGGGAGGGCTCCCAACACTGACCACCACCTCAGACTCACTGAGCAGGTTTTCTGAGTCTAGGCATGCCTCAGTCTCCTCATCCATAATATGGGAGGAAGATGCCAGAGCTCAGGGATTGAGAAGTAGGTGTAATCTGTGATGGTTTGATTATTGTAGTAGGTGTTTCATTCTTGCTTCTGGCAACACTTTTGGTGGTCACAAGCCCCCGGCTCCTACTTCAAACCTGGCTAAAACAATGCACCTGCTGTAAGGATTACCATGTAATTACCAAGGCCTCATGATCATTTGCTGGGCGCATCCTGACCCAGACAAACATGACTTTAAATATGGACAGGTCTGAGTTTATCACCTGCAGGACTTAGATCAAGGCGCCTTCACCCACGGAGAGCGACAGCTTGTGCATGTGTAAAATCACCCCCATAGGCTTTTGTTGTTGTTGTTGTTAGGTGCCATCAAGTTGGTAGCGACTCATAGCGGGATACTTAAATGAGATAATGAAGGAAATACACCTGGAATTCTGCAGACACAGTGTAAAATAAAACTGCGTACCTGCCCATCCTGTCCTGACAGGACAGCACCGATTTCAGCCTAACAGCTCTCAGCTTCCCCCTGGAGCAGGTCCTTTCGCTGCCTCCTCCACAGGCCTTGATACATGTCTCATGTAAGCAACAACTGCCCGTGTCTGCTCTCTGAATCCAGACACGCAGGCGTGCATCCGAGGAGCGTGCATATGTTCCTCCAAATTAAATGGGAGCCTGGGGAGAAAAGAACTTGTGTCAGGATATGGGGTCAAGAACCGCCCTCCTGTTCTACTACAATGGATTATTTACAACTGCCTGTCTCTCCCAGTGCCACTTGTTGGCTGCTAATAGCAACCTCTTCAGGAATAACCGCGGGACCCTGCGGGAACTGAAGCCAGAGACTCTGACAACCCCTAGCCCTGCCCCTGAAGCAGATGAGGAGGTCTGGGCAGTGCCGGGTGGTGTCCAGGAGGAACTAGGGCCTGGTTAGGTTGCCTGAGCTTGGTTTCTAGCTCCACCATTTAGTATTGGAACTCTGAGCAAGTAGCTTTGGTACTGAACCTATATTTGCTCATCTGTAAAATGGGTGTTATAACCTTGCCCCTGGTATAGGTCTATTGGAGGACGCAATGCCACAAATGGAACAGCAGTGTGCTGAGACTCTGTAATTGCTGACTATGATTATGGTGGTGGTGGTGGTGTATTGTGGCGTCGGTTCAGACTCATAACGACTCTGTACAGGATTTGCGAGACTGTCAATCGTTCAGGTAGCAGAAAGTCTCATCTTTTTCCCTTGTTGAACAGCTAAGAGTTTTGAACTGCTAACCTTGAGGCTAGCCGCCCAATTCAAAACCTCTGCACTACCAGCTGGAATTTTTATAAGACAGGACTCAGAAGGAATTAGGGTTAGGCCCCATCCTTCTTTGGGATGCCTTATTAACATAGCAAAGAAAGCCCTGTTTCCATTAGGGTCACATTCACAGGTACAGGGGTTAGAGCTTTCAAGTATCTTTTTGGGAGATACATGCAATCCATAACATATTCCAGACAAGTTAGGGGAGGGGGAGCAGGGTCTCCATTCCCAGGGAGAAGGTGGAGAGCCCCGGAAAGAGGAAGTGAAGTTTGAAATCTGCCAGCATAGCAAGGCCTCTGAGGTGCTCTGAGGCTGCCTGCTAAACACACTCAGGGTCACAGGGATCTGGCGACTCACTGGTGGCCTGGGCTGTCGCCTGGACAGCATGCCAAGGCAGGAGTATGAGAGCATGGACTGGCTCTCTGAAGCAGAGAGCATCCCTTCAGGGCACACCTGCAATGATGTGAGCTGGCAGGTAGGTAGCACTTCACACAGCCTCTCAGCAGAGGGCCCTGATGGCCCTTCAGTACCACAGTGTGGCAAGGTCAGCACAACTAGTTGTCCCATAACCTCCCAGACCTAAGGAGCCACCACCCTCCAGCCCAGCTCTCCCCAGAGTGACCTGTTCCTCCCCGGCTCCAAGTCTTTGCGCAAGTTCTTCCGTTCCCTTTGAACATATGTGCTGCCCTTGGCCTGGCTAATTACAACCTGGCAGTCCCTGGGTGGTGAACACAGATAACACGATCTGCTGCTAATTGAAAGCTTGAAGGTTCAAGTTCACTAGAAGAACCTTGGAAGAAAGACCTGGAGAGCTACTTCCAGAGAATGAGCCTGTTGACCGTTTGGAATGCGGCTGTACTTTATGGCAATTGAGATCACCATGAATCAGGATCGACTCAATAGCAAGTGGGTTTAATTGCTACCTGTGCTTCAGGTTTTAGTATCAAAGACACTTTTCTGCGAATCCTTTCTGAGATCCCCAGTGTGGTATATAGTGTGTCCCAGGGTCACACAGCATCCTGCACTCTGATGGGTTTGTAACTGCCACACATCTGCCTGCTGCTTCATTAGCTGCCTAGACTATCAACTCCAAGAGGGTAGAGACTATGTCTGTCTTGCTAATCTCCTTCAGATAGGACCACACCCTGCCACACAGAGCTGCTGCCATCAGTATCAAACACGGTCCTTCTTAGATGTTGTTGTTAAAGAGCAGTCAAGTCAATTCCGACCCATAGTCACCCTGTATAGGGTTTCTGAGGCTGTAAATCTTTGCAGGAGCAGAAAGTCTCAGCTTTCTCCCATGGAGCAGCTGGTGGACTCTAACTGCTGACTCTGTGGTTAGCAGTTCAGTGCTCATCCTGTAGAGCCATCATCATGTTCCCCAAATGAGATAGTGGATGTGGAATTCTGAGCACATTACTCAGTGATGTGCACATGGACAAAGAGTTAGGATTGAGGTGAACTACGGACCTTGTAGAAGCTCTGGTGGTACAAACAATTAAACTTGTAACTGAAAGGTTGGTGGTTCAAACTCACCAGCAAGTCCATAGGAGAAAAACCCTGGTGATCTGCTCCCATAATGATTGATGTGTAGAAAACCTGCCTAGAAAACCCTATGGAGTGGTTCTGCACTCTCCTGAAGGCTCACCATGAGTGGGAATCAACTCACCAGCCCATAGCAAGAACAGCAGTACAATCCAGGCTCTAGGCTCTTCATGGGGATTTCTCGGAGCTGTTCCTTTACTAGACAGGAACCATGCCTTTGATTTATCACTGTTCGGAAGACATTGCATTGTGTCACGGTTTCTATTTATAGTGCCTGTTGTGGCACAGTGGGTTAAGTATTGGTCTGCTAACATCTAGATCAGTGGTTCAAATCCACCAGCTGTTCTTAGGGACAAAAATGAGACTGTCTGCTTCTGTAAAGATTTACAGCTCTACTCTATCCTATAGTATTGTTGTGAATCAGAATTGACTTGATTACACTGAGTTTTCTTTGTTCTTATAGATTTTTTTTTTTTTTTTGCTACAAAGAGATGTTTTTAGAAAGGGATCCTGAATAGATAGAAATGGGGAAAATGGAGATTCTGTAAACCTATTTGAGAATAAGATTCTGCTCACAAGTTGAATGTATTTTGGAAGAACCTAAACAGATATTTTCTGGCCCCTGCCATCGCCTCTTTTCTCTTGCTTTGGCGCTGGCCCACATGGGCTGTGTGCATAAGGAAAAAGCTTCCTGCCCCTTGGCCCTGGCCCATTGAGGACGTGGTTCCTACCTGCTAACCTTCCAGGCCTGCCTGTCACAACCCAGACCAGCCACTGAATTACCATTCCTCACCCTCACCTTCCAGAGGTTGTTAACAAAAGCCCAAAGAGCAGGTGAGGCCAAGGAAGGCCGATCAGATGCAGGTAGACTCATGAGGAATATAAATGGGTATTTCTTTTCCTCTAAAGAAAGATTTTAAAGGTTATCAAGTTGGTGCCTTTCAAATAAAGAGTTGAAACATCAGAGACTATAGTTGTCTCAGGAAAGTTGACTGAAAGTTTAAAGTTAGTCAGATAGTATCAGAGAGGAACTTATTCTCAGCCTACTGAAAGGGTACAATTTTAAATCAGTCAGAGAAACAGGGTTCCTCGTTCAAATTCTAGCCCTGCTGGGCCTAGCCAAGTTGAGCAAACCATTTAGTTCCCGTGGGATTCGCTGGACTCCACTCTAAGGGAGTCAGAGAAGCCTGGGCTTTACTGATATAGTATCCTGGGTAGTCCAAGTAGTCAATACACTTGCTGCTAGCCAAAAGGTCACCCAGAGGTGCCTTGAGAAAAAAGGTCTGACAATCAACTTCTGAAAAATCACCCCTGGAAAGTGCTACTGAGTACAGTTCTGGTCTGACACATACAGGGTTGATGTGAGTCAGATTCAATTTCACCGTAATTGTTTTATCATTCTGCAGCTCCATGACCTTGGAAACCATGTTCAGCTATCTTTCTGAGTCCCCCCATCTCAACGTGGAGATTATAAATCTTCCTCCTCTGGGGTCTTTTGTGAGGAGAGCTCTCAGCTTACTCAAAGTAGGATGTCCACCCCAGGCCTTGAGAATGGCGATGACTGAAAATGAAAACAAACGAAACAACCAGCTGCTCTGAAATGACCTCCACTCATAGAGACCTCCCGTGTGTCTGAGTAGAGCTGTATTCCACAGAGCTTTTCAGTGGTTGGTGTTTTCTGAAGTAGATCCTCAGGCCATCTCTCAGGGTGCCTCTGAACTCAAACTTTTCTAACCATTTGGTTGACCATTGAGCACATTAACCATTTACATTATCCAGGGATTCCTGTGACAATGATGTTGTTACGTGCCATCCAGTTTGTACCGACTCATAGCAACACCATGCAAAACAGAAGGAAACACTGCCTATTTCACAATCATTGGTACATCTGAGCTCTTTGCTGCTGCCACTGTGTCAATCCATCTTGTTGGGAGTCTTCCTCTTTTTCTCTGACCCTCTACTTCGCCAAGCATGATATCCTTCTCCAGGGACTGGTCCCTCTTGATAATATGTCTGAAGTATGAGACATGAAGCCTGGCCATCCTGCCTTTTAAGGAACATCCTGGCTGTACTTCTTCTAACACAGATTAGAATGTGACAATGGTAATGAGAACTAAATGGCACTTGCTACAATTCAGACCATCCCCTCCCTCCCCAATGCTTTCCTTCAACAATGTCGTGGTCCTTTTTGAAAAAAGGCTCCTAAAAAACACAAGCCATTTTCAAACGGAGTGAAACTCCTCCTGTCCTCATTTTTTTGAGAGTGCGTTTATTTACCCAACGTGCGTTGTTATATTTTCTCGTTGTGTGCATCCTTCTCCTGCTTTTCAAGGTAGAAGAGCCATTATACCTAATGAGAGCTCCTTTCTGGCTCCGGTGCCACTTAGAATGTTCAAGAGCGTGCTCGAATTTTAACCTTTCAATGCATCTTTGTAATGGCATGTCACCCTTAAAAAATGAGATGTCAGCTTCCTGCTGAAAGCAATAGACACCGATTTTCAGTCAGAAAACCACCTCTCATCCTTAGGGAGACTCAGTTAGGCAGAGAGAGTTATAAGCCCCCTGAGATGCAATAGTGACGTAAATTTTGCTTGTGGAGTTCAGCTGTTCTGCTGGGATCCCTGGTTCAAATGAAGCAGATGAGGGTAGTACAGTCCCCTTGCACTGAGACATTTAGAACCTAGGCCACATCACTATAAAATGCATTGCCAGCACCCCTTTTATAAAGTGGCCTAATTTGTAGCTATGGTCATATGCTTCAGGAAGCTTAATGGATCATCTACCATGATCTAAGTTGATTTAGGTCATTCTCAAGGATTCCATCCTACTTGTTGAGGGTTGCTCTAGGTATGGGCCTGGGGCAGATCTGGTCAATGGCACAGGAATGCCAATCTTCTGGCAGAATTTCTTTGTCAAAAGAGATCTATGTAGGGTTTCAAGATTCAGCAATTATTTTTGTTGTTGTTAAGTGCCGTCGAGTCGGTTTTGACCCATAGCGACCCTGAACAGGGTTTCCGAGGCTGTAAATCTTTACGGGAGCAGATCGCCTCATCTTTCTCCTGCGGAGAAGCTTGTAGTTTCGAACTGCTGACCTTGCGGTTCACAGCCCGATTCGTAACCACTACGCTACCAGAGCTCCCTTCTGAAACTATAGAACACTCAATTAAATTTTGACAATGGATTTATAATAAGTCTTAATAAAAGTATGTCCTATGAACTATTTAAGGAGCTCCAGTAGCGTAGTGGTTATGAGTAGGGTTGCTAACCTCAAGGTCAATAGTTTGAAACTACCAGTCATTCCATGGGAGAAATCTGAAACTTTCTGTTCCTGTAAAGATTTATAGCCTCTGAAACCCTATACAGGGTTGTTATGAGTCACAACCAACTCCACAGCACATAGCTACCACCACCATGAACTATTTGGATGCCCCCTACACTATATGGGTAATATCTTTCTCCAAAATCAGCCAATGCATAGTATGGGATCAGACTCACATACAGAATAATTTATTTTCTCCAGGTTCAGACACTTTGGGTAATGACAGGTTTGTGTTCATTAAACACACCCACCTTAATATCCCTTCTAATTTAAATAACTATTTGGTCCTAAAGTGCATTTGATACACTTGCTTGTTTTCATCCTGCCTCTAGTAAAGTTGATTGTTGTATGGGCTGAATTGTGACACTCCTCTTTACCAAAGATATGTTGTAGTCTCCAGTACCATTGAAAGTGACCTTATTTGGAAGTAGGTCTTTGAAGATGTAATTAAATTCAGAGCATGAGGTCATTAAAGTGGGCCAATGACTGAAGTCCTTAGAGGCAAGAGAACACCAGGTGGCAACAGGGGCAGAGATGAGAGTGATGTACACAAGCCAAAGAATGCCAAAGATTGCTGGTAACACCGGAAGCTAAGAAAAAATATGGAACAGCTTCAATCCTTCAGGCTTCAGAAAGAGTGTGACTCTCATCTTGATTTGGGACTTTTAGCCTCCAGAACTGTGACAGAATATATTTCTGTTGCCTTAAGCCACCAAGTGTGTGGTAATGTGTTACAGCAGCCCCTAAGAAATTAATGTAGATTTGTTACTCTAACCAATGCCATAGAATTTCCATTTTATATGGAAGGAGAGTTGTAAGAATCATCGATTGCTGTGAACAGTTGAAGATAGTTAGGACATCCAAGATAGCAAAGTGATTTGGAAGGTACTGAATGGGTTCTAACACCAGTCTCTCATTCTTTGCTTTGCCTATAAAATTCACTGCTGCTCTATTTTCTCATCTGCAAGATTATTACCTATCTCATAAGGTTGTTGTGAAGATTAAAAAGAGATAAAATATAGAGAGGGATGAGGACAGAGTAATTGTTTATGGAATGCTAACTTTCTCCTAAGGATCCCTGGTTGCACAATGGTTAAGCACTTGGCTGCTAACAAAGAGGAAGGTGGTTCACACCCACCTAGCAACTCTGTGGGAAAAAGTTCTGGTGATCTGCTCCCATAAAGATCACAACATGGAAAACTCTACTCTGTCACATGGCGCCACTATGAGATGAAATCGACTCAACAGTATCTAACAATGAATTTCTTCTCATTCATTCATTGGGGATTGACTTCTGATGTCTCTCTACCACTCATGTGTCATTGACCTATCTAGGTCTCCATCAGGCTAATGGGAATAATGTTGTGAAGAATGAAGAACAGACTCAGAGCCAGGAGGCCTGGATTTCTGCCCAGTCTCCCACTGCTTACTAAATAAAGAAGATTGGGGAAACAAATTAAATCCAGGAAACGAAGCTTCAGAAATGAAGTGATTATGATGATGATGGCAACACGCTTGTATCATTTTCATTAATTCTCAAGCTCCTTGGGAGAGATCTATATTTGATAATGAGACATCAAATGCTGTTTACTTCATTCAATCAACAAGTCTGTTTGGAGTGCCAATGTGATACCAAACCCCGTGCTGGGCACATGGCATACTGTTGTAAATAAGAAGCACCAAGTCTTATTTATGGGATGGATTGCATCTCAATGTAAATGTGGCTAGAAAGAGGGTCTTCATGCAAAAAGGAGCTCATGGACCTGGGTTACTACGTGTGAGCAGGGTTTGTAGGCAGGAACCAACAAATGAGAAGAGGGAAAAAGAAGTAGAAGGAGCTAGTTCAGGGCTTCCCTAGGCCCTCCAGAATTGGTAGTTCACCCCTTCAATCTGATTAAGCTGTGAATTCATTAGTAATCTTTTAAATCAAGTGTAAATTCTCTGGGCCAGGATTTGGGTTGTCTGTATTTGCTAAATACATACGTGCCTTTCTTTCCAGCAAATCAAATTCAAATTTGTGGACCCCAACAACTCCCTAATAAAGCCCCTGGATGAATTTGAGAAATTTAGTTGACTTTGAAAACATATTTTAATCCAACCCAGAGTAAAAATTAAGTCTTTAATAATTCAACATACTTTGATTCAATCTCAAGAGTTAATCAATACAAAATGTAGGAATGTCAGCCATGAAAACCACATTAATTAGATTGAAAATCCAGGAACTATCACATGACATTAAAATAAAAACAAATAGTGGAATGTTTTTTTTATAGACTTGTCTCTATCCTTTGCCTGCAGTTCATGTGAGAAGTGAACACATCAACTCAGGTGTCTTGACAACACAGAGAGTGTGCTGAGAGTTCCAACCAAGAATCTCCAAAACAATTGGCAAAATTGACCTACTAGGCCAACATACGTGAATGAGAAAATTGAGAAGATTGAAGGGAACATATTGAAGGAAATAAAAGCAAATCAGCTCATGCATTTAAAGAACTTGCTCACCGTCTTTCTTTAAGAGAGTCTCTGTTTTTCCCTCCTTCAAATTACTTTTGATTTTCATGATCTTTTAAACCCAAAAGATTTCATTTTTCATCCAGGATAAACCAATGGAAATTTTAGTGGCTTAAGAAAACAGACTTTGATTTTCTCCACAATTCTGAGGCTTGTTTAGGTGGTTCTTCTATACTTGGCCAACTCTTCGGACCTCTTAGGAGATTGTGCATGAATCTGTTGCTAGTTGGTGAGCTGGCTGGTAGCTGACCGATCTAGGATGGTTTCACTCAAATGTCTTGTATTTGGCAGATGTCAGTTTTCTTCTGCATGGTCCCGGATGTCCCTGCAGGCTAGCTTGGGCTTGTTTACATAATGACCTTTGTGGTGATAGCAGATTTGGGAGAGGTTAGGAGGGATCAGTCCCTGGAGAAGGGCATCATCATGCTTAGTAGAGTGTCAGCAAAAATCTGCTCACACATCTGAGGATGCACAGGACCAGTTTAAAATATTTGACTGCTCACTGTAAGGTCAGCAGTTCAAACCCACCAGTTGCTCTGTAGAAGAATGATGTGGCAGTCTGCTTCCATTAAGATTTACAATTCAGAAACCCTTTAGGGTAGTTCTGTAGGGAGGCTCTGAGTCACACACAGCAATGAGCTTCATCTATGTGCTGTTTTGACAATGTTTTGGAGATGTGGTTGGTTTTAGGTATAGGAGATCATCTTTGGAAATACAGGTGGGCTCACTCAATCATATGAGGCTTTCAGAACAAAATCTGATGTTTCCTGGGGGAGAAGAAATTCTGCCTCAAGAACGCAATAGTAACTCCTGTTGAATTTCAAGACTCAAGATTGCAACAGTCACCACTGCCTACAGACTTACTCTGTGAATTTCCAACTTGCCAGACCCCATAATCGCATGAACCACTTCCCTTAAAATAAATCTCTTTCATATTCTGTTTCTTCTACTGGATTTATTGGTTCTGTTTCTTCTCTAGAGAGCCTTGACTGATCAAATAGCATTTCAAAGCTTCTGATTGAATGAACTCACTGAAGGAGTATGAATAGAAAGGCTATCTGAGGAGTGAGTTCTGTGTCTCATTACCGTTTAGATGTTTCAGAGATGAGAATGAGAAGGTTTAGTGAATTGAGAAGGCTTGGTTTCTAGGAGGGAAAGCAAGAGAGAGTGATTCCACAGAAGACATGTGGGAGAACAAAAAGACAAAACATATTGAAAGAAAGAGGTAGTGACTGATTTTTGAGGACTGAATATTGCATGCAGCAACATAGAGGTCATGGGTGATTTTTGACAAGAAATATCCATGGAGTCCTGGTGTGTGCTATAGGATAACCACTAGACTGCTAACCCAAACCCACCAGCCGCTCCTTGGAAACCCTATACAGTGTTGCTATGAGTTGGAACTGACTCAGTAGCACTTAACAACGTGAGCTGGAACCAACTCAATGACACAACTGCATACTTGGTGGAGAGAGGGATGAAAGCCTATTGAAGCAGCATCAGAGAGAATGGGAGAAAAGGAGTTGAAGCAAATGCACACAATTTTTTTTTCTCAAAATTTTATTCAGAAACATTTCCAGTATGCAGAAAAGTTGGGGGGAAAACAACAAAAAACACAGCAACAAACACCCATATGCTCACCACCTAGATTCTATAATTAACCTTGCAATATAATTGCTTTATCCTGTATGTATCCATCTTTCTGCTCCTATATCCATTCAGTGATTCATCATTCTTTTTATGCAAAGATATAGGAATGGAGTGGGAAACGGACAAGGGAGATAAGGCACCAAAGAAGAGGCAGGAATAGGGGCAGCGTATTTGCAAATGGTTAAGTTAAGGGAATGAGTAGGTTGGGGGACAGTTGATGATGCTGGCAGAGGATAATAGTTGCAATAATGTCTTTGGGTGGGTGGCGGGGCTGGGCTTTGGTGCATCAGTGGAGCTTTGTCTAGAGTAATCAAAGAAAGGACAGAAATTGACAATCCAATTGGGAAAGATCCTTCACCAGGCCTTCCACACTTGCATCAGGTGACCAGACCAAATGGCCTGGCACCCAGCCTCTCTGGCACTCTCTCTGAATCTGCCCTCTGTTGCCAGCTCTCCCGAGGATGTGCCAGGAATCTTTGGGAGAGTCACATAATCAACCTCTCAGGTCTTCTGGGACATCCATTGCAAAATGAGCATGATTATGACTATCATATTGCATTACAGGGAGCTTTGGCAATGATACACCGGGGATGTAGGTTTTGTTGGGATTTTTATTATCCACACTTGCCCTGAAGAACAGCTCTGCAGGCTGTTGTAAACTTGACTGCCATGCTGTACACCACCAGCTCCCGGTCTGGAGACGTTTGCAATTCTAGGAGAGCAGCCAGGGAAGTCAGGGACTCTGTCTGGTCCCCTATTGTTGTTGTTGGTGTCAGGCGCCATCGAGTCAGAACCGACTCATAGTGACCCAATGCACAGCAGAACGAAACAATGTCCGTTCCTGGGCCAACCCCACCACCGCTGCCACACTTGACGCCATCAATGATGCCACCTGGCTGATCCATCTCGTTAGGGGTCTTCGTCTTTTTCTCTGACCCTCCGTCTTACCCAGCATGACTTCCTTCTCCAGCGACTGTTCTCTCCGGACAATATGTCCAAAGTAGGAGAGACGAAGCTTAGCCATCTGGCCTCCAAGGAGCACTCTGGCTGCACTTCTTCCAAAACAAATCTATTGGTTCTTTT
>NW_006408573.1:16817873-16837262 GCF_000296735.1 Chrysochloris asiatica | reverse complement strand
CTACCAGCTGCTCCGCGGGAGAAAGATGAGGTTTTCTACTCCCGTAAAGATTTACACCCTCGGAAACCCTGTACAGGGTCGCTATGAGTCGGTTCCGACTCCACGGCACATAACAACAACAACAACAACAATTCATAATGTTTCGTCCTCTGGCACTGTATCTGACAAGGTTCTGCTGGGATGCATAAGGTTTTTAGTGAGTAAACATTCAGAAGCAATCTGTCTTAATGGAAGCTCCGCTTAAACTCCTCCACCATGGGTGACATAGCTTCTCCACCACTCGTCTGTCCGATTGTCAGTTTGTCAGACTGTGGTGGCTTGTGAGTTGCTGTGATTCTGAAAGCTATGCCACCGGTATTTAAATATCAGCAGGGTCACCCATAGCTTCTAGCATCACAGTAACACTCAAGCCACCGTAGTGCGACAAACTGATAGATGAGTGCGTCCATTAATTATTAGCTGTTGACCTTTGTCATTCTGTCTTGCTGTCTGTTCTTAGATGCTGCAGAGTCATTTTGACTCATTGTGCCCGGTGTGACAGAGTAGAATTTTCCAACCTGGTCTTGTAGGCTGTAATCTCAGGAGGAGATCGCCAGCTTTTTCTGCCATGAAGCTACCTGGGGAGTTCAAACCATCAGGCTTTTCCTTAGCAGCCAAGTGCTTAACTGTACAGCCATCAGGGCTCCTTAGCTCTTGGCCTATAAACCCCTATTCCCCTTGTGGTCAGGACTTGTGAGTGATATCCCAGGGGGCTCAGCCCATTTCCACATTGGAGTTGGTGGGTACTTCTGCACCTAAGGACAATGGTCTTGGAAGACAACAATGTCTTCCATTTCCTGTGTTTTCCTTCCTTTTTCACTTTGGATACTAGAGCAGTATCTGCTGCCTGCTATTCATCTGTGGCTTGTGGTGGCTTTTACTGATTCTAGCAAATGGGACATTTTTTCCCCCAAAGTCCTTTTGTTCTTTCGGCATCTCCAGCCTTCCCACACCTCCTTCCAATGCTTGGAGCTATTTACGTCTGCAGAGAAAATAGGTGGGTGACCTGTCACAAGATACCACACACAGAATAGAAAGCCTCACTAGAAAAACACACTCGCTATATTTAGCACTGCTTAATTAGAACAAGTGCTCTGGAGTTCTTTTCCCTTCATGTTTGGCAAACTCTATAATGAACACCCAAACTCTTACTCTTCGGCCTGATAGTGAGGAAGAAGTTACAGGAGGGGAGGGGATTCAGGGTGAATTAGGTTGAAACTCAGCTTCTCCCACCTTCACTTCAACTCAGTTTCCTCTTCTGTAATCCCAGGATTCTCATGTTTTCCTCATGAGACTGCTGGGAGGGATGAAAGAGATCATGTGTGTGGGTTAACCTAGCACAGTGCCTAGGAAATAGTGAGATTCATTAAATGTAGCATAATGGATGAATGAGCATACCATCCACAAAAACAGAAAATAATAAAACAACCATAAAACTATAACCCACTGCAGCCGAGTTGATTCTGACTCACGGCAACCGTGAGGACAGGGTAAAACTGTGCCATAGGTTCTAAGGCTGTAAATCCTCAAGGGGGCAGACAGCTCCATTTTTCTCCCACAGATCACTTGGTGGGTTTGAACCAGTGCTCTTGAACTACTGACATTGTGATTAGCAGCCACAATGTGATTATCACACCACACTAATTGAGTGTTTAGCTATGTAACATAATTTGTATTATGTCACCATCTTGGGATACATTAACAATGACAGAGTTGGGTAGATACTGCCTTCTTCTTTCAAAGTCAGCTCTGAAAAATTATTAATAGATACAGTTAATATCCAATCTCAGCCATCCAGCTCTATTTCAATAAACTCTACATTTTGCTCCATTTCACTTTTTAATGACTGAATCAGACCTTAGTAGGGTTACCAGATAAAATGTTGTTGTTCTTACGTGCTGTTGAGTCATTTCCAATCCATGGTGACCATGTATAGGGTTTCCAAGGAACTGCTGGTGAACTTGAATCATTGACCTTGTGGTTCAAGCGACTTTGCAATCTAGCAAATACATTAGCCCACAGCGCTACACCAGGATTCCTAGATAAAATATAGGACACCCAATTCATTTTGACAGAGAACTTCCAGAGGGTTAAGCCAAATTCAGAAGAGGACATGGAACAAGGGATATCATTGCTGATGTCTGATGGATCTTGGCTGAAAGCAGAGAGTATCAGAAAGATGTGCACCTATGCCTTATTGACTATGCAAAGGCTTTCAACTGTGTGGATCGTGACAAGCTATGGACACCATTATAAGCATGAGTATTCCTGAACACTTAATTATGCCATGAGGAATCTGTACCTGGACCAAGAGGCAGTTGTTCAAACAGAACATGGGAACACTGAATGGTTTAAAATTAAGAAAGGTGTACGGCAGTGTTGTATTCTTTCACCATACTTATTCAGTCTGTATGCTGAGCAAATAATCTGAGAAGCTGGGTTATATAAAAAAAATGTGGCATCAGAATTAGAGGAAGACTCATTAACAACCTGTGATATGCAGATGATACAACCTTGCTTGCTGAAAGTGAAGAGGACTTACAACATTTACTGATGAAGATCAAAGATCACAGCCTTCAGTATGGATTGCATCTCCATGTAAAGAAAACAAAAATCCTCACCACTGGACCAATAAACAACAATCTTATCAATGGAGAAAAGTTGAAGTTGTCAAGGACTTCATTTTTCTTGGATCAACCATCAACACTCATGGAAGCAGCAGTCAAGAAATCAGATGACGTATTCCATTGGGTAAATCTGCTGCACAAGACCTTTTTTAAAGTGTAGAAGAGCAAAGATGTCAACTTGAGGACTAAGGTGCACCTGATCCAAGCCATGGTATTTTCAATAACCTCATATGCATGTGAAAACTGGACAGTGAATGAGGAAGACTGTAGAAGAACTGATGCATGTGAGTTATGGTGTTGGCGGAGAATACTGAAATTACCATGGGCTGCCAAAAGAACCAACAGATCTGTGCTAGAAGTGCAGCCAGAGTGCTCCTTGGAGGCCAGGATGGCCAAACTTCGTCTCTCATACTTTGGACATATTATCAGGAGGAACCAGTCACTGGAGAAGGATATTATATTATGTTTGGTAAGGTGGAGGGTCAGAGAAAAAGGGGAAGATCTGTAGCAAGATGGATTGGCAAAATGGCAGCATCAATCAATGGGCTCAAGTATGGCAACAATAGTGAGGTTGGCCCAGGATTGGGCTATGTTTCGTTCTGTTGTGCATAGGGCCACTATGAGTTGGTACCGACTCGATGGCACCTAACAACAGCAATAATTAAGTTTGAATTTCAGAAAATAAGGAATACCTTGTCTTTTTAAAAAACTTTATAAGTATATCCTAGGTATTATTTGAGACATTCTTGTACAAAAGCATTATCTGGAATTCAACTTTAACTAGGTGCTAAATTTGGCAACACTAGGAAAGGCACCCACGAGGCATAGTGGTTACAGTGCTCAACTGCTAACATAAAGACCAGCAGTTCGAACCCACCTTCCCCATTTGTCTTCTGTAAAGAACCCTATCCGACAGTTCTTAAACCCTATCCGACAGTTCTACTCTATCTTACAGGGTCACTGTGAGTCGGAACAGACTCCATGGCAACCGGATAGACCCTAGGAAATACAAATGCTTATCTATGATTGTGTATGCTTGCATTCCAAAGGCCACAAAATCTTAATCTTAAAGTCTGGGATCTGTGGACATGACAAAATCTCACAGTGATCTCCTAAGAGAGGATCTTTTTCTGAACCCTGATTTCTAACGTGGTGTTAGATATTACCAACCTCTCCTTCTCCACTTCTGCATTGACCACCTCCACAGTAACTATTCCATGCTTCCTGAGCTCTAAATAATAATGCATTATGCTCTTCTTTAGGGTTTCTTCCATTAGATGATCAGGAACTATGTGTGTTTCGTTCATTCCTTGTCACTCTGCCTACTAGACAGTCTAGAAGATAGCAGATGGTCAGTGACGTTTCCTTAAGAGAATGCAGAACAGGCTTTGGAGACAAAAGATTATTCATTGTCCTCTGCCCTTTTTTTTTTTTTTTTTTTTTACATTATTTATGAGGTAATTGACTCTACATCAAAGTAGATATTGTGGGGAAAAAATATATTCATGTTTATGACTCTGTCTGGAGTCCTGGTGTGGTGTGGCACTGTGGTATAGTGCACTGGACCACAAGGTTGGTTTGATCTGCAAGGTTGAAGGTTCAAATTGACCAGCTGCTTCTCAAAAATCCCATACAGGGTTGTTATGAGTCCGAATTGACTGGAAGGCACTTAACAATAACTTAACATGCCTCTGTCTGGAGTCCTGGTGTGGCATTGTGGGATAAAGCACTGGACCACAAGGTCAATTTGAACTGTAAGGTCAGAAGTTCAAACTCACCAGTCACTCCTTGGAAGGCCTATACAGGGTCTCTATTACCAAGAACAACAACAATGACTCTGTGTATTTCTATACAGCATGTGTGTGTGTTTGTGTGGGCGTTTATGTGAGTGAAAGCAATTGGTAAACTTTAGATTTGCTCAATTAATATAATTTCCTTTTTCCTTTTAGAAAACTGTGGATGTCTGGGCTTTGATTTTACTTTTCTCTCTTGTAACCAACTGCCATTGAGTCAATTTTGACTCTCAATGACCCAGTGTAGGGTATCTGAGGCTGCAAATATTTACAGAAGCAGAAAACCTCCTCTTTTTCCTGCAGTTTGACAGGTGGATTTGAACTGCTGACATTGTAGTTAGCAGCCCAACATGTAACCCACAATTCCACCCTGAACTAAAGCATATGGAAAAAAAAAAATTAAGAGGAAACTTTCCAGAATGCATGCCCTTGGTAGCAGTGGGACTTGATCACAGATTCAGGCAAATCTTGCCACCTCTGCTTTGCAAAGGGCCTCTGAAAATAGGGCGCTAATGATCTGACAACCTCTCTCCATCTTTCCCTTGGAGTTCCCAGAGTCCCAGACAGTTGGGGATGGGCAGGTGGCCCTGAGGTCTTGTAGTTGACTGTTGTCTTTCATGGGACACATGAGGTGTGAGTCTGAAGTCAATTAAGCTCTGAAACTGAATGTCAAGACCCAGGGAATGTGTATCAACATTAGACACCCTGCTCCTATGGAGGGTGATTTTGACACTCTGAAGGATAGCTAGGGAGTTAATAATAACATCTTCTAACACATTGCTTTTGTTATTTGGAGCTCATTGCTTTTTCAAGGAGTTCAAAGTCACTTACTAGTTACATGCCTTTAATATGAGAGTAGGTATGAAATGCAAACCCTAGGGTAATATAACTGTTTGGTTGTGAATGTAAATACTCAAAGGTCATGGAATACCAAAAGTAAAGCTTTTGCAGGGGTGATGGCACACTCTGGGTTCACACGTGTCACCTGTCACTGGGAAGTGCTAGTCAAACTGCTAACTGTATTCAGTGTGGATCCATTAAAGTTGCTATGGGAACATTGTTTTTGTGTTTTGTTTTGTTTTGTTTTGTTTTATTAGGGTGTGTTGAAGTCTACAGTGCAGCTGTCTGGGTTCCTGAGAAGGTATCACAGTTTCCTTAGAAATGAAAGGAAATGAGGCAGAAATTGCAGATTTGCCTTGTCTCAGAGATCTGTACTTCTAAAACCAGGGATACCTCGATGTCCAGGGTGTGACTGGAGATGTAGAGGAGGTCTTTGAAAGACCACAGAAGAAACCCTGGTGGTGCTGTGCTTGGCTGCTAACCTCTAGGTCAGTGGTTCAAACCCACCAGCAACTCCATGGGATAAAGATGAAATTCTGCTTTCATACACATTACAAACTCAGAAACCCTATGGGAAATTCTCCTCTTCTCCACAGGGTTGCCATGAGTTGTAAGTAACTCAACTGCATTGGGTTTCATTCTGTGGGATTTAAGAAACTTAGGATTTATTCTGAAGGAGAATGGAAAATAATGAAAAGAATTTAGTGACTGAATCTGATTTGAGCATTACGGTGGCAGCTGGGAAAGTCAGGGTTGGTGGCAGGTTGGGCTTGTGGCATGGCGAACTATGTTAGAATTGAAGGAGCTCATGCGTGAATGAGCCATGAGTTGGATCACCTGGTAGCAGTGTGGGGTGGAAAAGAGATGGTGTCTGACATTGATTTTGCAAAGATAGAATCAATAAGCCTTGAGAATGAAGAAGAAGAGAACTACAAGATGGTCCACAGGTTTCTGAAGTGAATGGCTGGATGGCGTTGTCCACCATTATGGGAGGAGAATGTGATGGGCTTGGTGCATTGGAAATAGACACTCAACAACAATTGGCTCTTGGAATACAGATTTGGGTTGGATCTGCCTATCTTGGAGCCAGCATCTCACTGTCAGAGGGAAACATCCTGAAGTCATAAACACAGCTTGAGCTCTAGAGCTGGACATGGTCAATACAAGGTAATGTTCATTAAGAGCATCATGTGGGATGTTAGGACTCTGACATCAAACCCGACCCTCTCCTTTTTACATTCAATAGAGGGGGCAGGCTAATGCAAAGAACCACATCTTCCTAAATCCAATTAGGAACTTTGAAAATTTGACTAAGAAAAGATCAGTGTCTTCCCCTTCTTGCCTCTGAATTCTTGTGCCTGTGTAGTCATGGGAAGAGTGCAGGTGACAGGGGGAATGGATGGCTCTTGATGCCTTCTGGCATTAAATGAGCCATTAATACTGTAATGTTTATGAAAATTAAGGAGCCCCTTGTTGCTCTCAGAAGACAAGCAGCCTCTTGGGTGAAATGGTTGCTAATTATGCTCATATTCACTAGCTGAATGTGAAAAGGATTTTATAGGTTACCAAAGACAAGAATTTTCTGAGCTCGCTACCTCCCCTAAAAAAATCAAGTTGCAGTGCATCACAATATGATCTTCCAATCAGTCCCCCAATCACTGATAGGGGTAGAGCAGAGTTGAGAAGCCGTTTCTTTGCATTGCCCAAGTTGTGGAAGAGTTTTCTAGATTCCACATCTTCTCCTTGCTCAGGGGAACTCATCGGAAACACTGATGATTGCACAGCTTAAAACTCCAGATTGAGTTTTGGGGTCAAACAGTACTCCAAAACTCAATAAGGAGCAGTTATATACTTTTAGTACTTTTTCAGAAACCTGAAATTATTCTTTGGAAAGGTTTAGGCAAATTTTGAGCTAAAACTTCAAGGAGGAATTCGCATTTCCCAAGGGTAGGATGGAGTCAGGTTATTCTTCCTGCACCATATGCTTCCTCTGTGCCATCGTCACTAGGTGCATATGGACGAGTGTCTGGAGTCCTGATACCTTGAGAAGTGCCTGGTTCATGATAGACTTTCCATGAAGTAAAAAAAACATGTAAGGAACACAGCAGAAAAGATGGAGAATGATCTCTGATCCAAGCTATCTAGCAGATTTTAGAACATGATTACTGTGAAATTTAAGATATGCCACTGAAAGGACTCAGATTTGGGTATCTACTGGGTAAAGTTGGATAATCGAATTGAAAAGTCAGCTAATGGGTATGAATGAAAGGGCGCTGTGGCTAATAGCAATACTTATCCAGTATTGGAAAGTAGGGAGTTAAAAATACCTGGTTCATGGAGCAGTGTATTCTGAATATATTTTCTGTGAGAAAATAAGGTTTTCCAATGAATTCCATGGTCTTGAGGGGCAGTGGGACGAGCCATCTGGGATGTCTTTGCAAGTATATGATTTGCACCCCAAAGGAAGAGGATTGGGGAACTGTCATAGCTAAGGTGTTCTGTCATCTTGACTAGGCAAGGATTCTCAGTGGTTTGGCAATGGAGATGTAACTATCTCCCACACGATGATTTGATGTGATAAACCAATAAGAGGACTAAGAGTGGACTTTGTTTTTATTGTTAAGTGCTGTTGAGTCAGTTCTGACTCACAGCCACTCTATGCACAACAGACTGAAACACTGTCTGGTCCTATGCCACCCGCACAATCATTGTTACACTGGAGCCCATTGCTGCTGGCACTGTGCCAGTCCATTCCCAATCCAATTTATGGAAGATTCCCAGTGGTGTGGCATGCAACCCCTTTCATCTCACAATAGATACCAGGAAAAAGACTTGAGCAGAGAAAGAGGCACCTATTACCACCAAGAAAGAAGAGCTGAGAGTGGAATGTGTCCTCTCAACACGGGGTCCCTGCACTCTGAAGCTCCTAGATCCAGGGAAGACTGATGCCAAGACGTATGGAGATCTCCAAGGACTATCTAGTGGGCTACAGATGCTGAAAGGACGCAAGGACCGTTCTCCAGAGTGGACAAAGAGAAAGACTTCCTCAAGAGCCGGCACTTTGAATTTGGACATGTAGCCCCTAAATTGTGAGAAAATGAACTTCTGGCTGTTGAAGCTATCCACTTCTGGTATTTCTGTTCTAATAGCATTAGATAATGAAGACAGATGCATTCATCTCCTTTCATATGAAGGGGTTGAAGACAGAACATAGAGGACTTGGGAGAGTAGCAATGAGAAAAGCAGCTGACGTTGGGTCCTGTTTTGGATGCAGGTAATAAGGAGATCACAAGTCATATAGGTGAATGCACAGGGTTTTTACCTCCCTCCACTCCTCCCCGAAATATGTAGTAAGCACAGGATTCATCTACTCTGTGTTTGTCCCCCAACCACCCCTTTATCTTCCACAGAGACAGAACATAGAGCCTGCTGGGCCTGTCAACATGGGTGGCTTAGGACCAGGCAGAGTTGAGAAGGTGGCTAACACTAACTGGACTTTTATTTTGTGCTGGATGATACTCTAGGAGCACTGTGGACTATAGACTAACACACTGGATTGCTAACTACAGGGTCAGTAGTTTGAGTCCACCAGCTGCTCTGTGGGAGTAAGATGAGAATTTCTGCTCCTGTAATAATGTACAGCCTCTGAGACCCTCTACAGGGTCACAGTGAGTCAGAACCGATTCCATGGCACCTAACAATAACAGCAGTCAGTACTCTTAGATCCGTTGAATCCACAAGGCAACCCAAGGAGAGAGACACACTCCATTTCATTTGATGAATGTGCAAACTGAAGTTTACAAAGGTTGACTATCCAATTTGAGTAGAAGCTGATGTTTATGAACCTGGAGTCCCATTTCAAAAATTTATTTGAGAAATGTTTGCAGTACCATGGAAAAGGCCCATCCTAGTTGTTCTTAAGACCACAGGAACCAAGATGAACATTGGGAGCCACGTTCAGGAGCTGAGCTGGGGCTAAGCATGGTATGACAGTGGAGCTAACAGCAAGAACTATTTGGGTCAAATGGAAAAGTGAACACTGGAGATAGAAGACCAACCGCATAGCTTTGTTTATACAACTTTTATAGCAGTCTGTGACCAGAAAGTTTTAACATCTATCTAAAGGGCATAGGATGGAATGGATAATGTTACTGTGAGAGTAAATAAAGCACAGGTCAGATGGGAGATGCTACTCTTTATGTTTTTGTGAACTAATTCCAGAGTAGATCAGAGGCTTGGGAGGCAGCAAGGAAGTGTACTGCCTGGTGGACTAAAAATAGTCTTTCATCAGGAAGACAAATCCCTGCATCCCGACTCGCCCTGGTACAAACTGCTTTACCTGGAGGAGTAAATATTCTTGCCAAATCTTTCTTTTGCTCATGTTTACAATGGGGACCAAAATACTGACATCCAATGGTTGAGAGAATTCTGTGGGACAATGTAGGTTAAATGCATAGCGTTTTTGCCTCCTTCTTCAATGTCTCTATTCCGTGGATAATAGAGGATAGAAAATAGGAGTCTAGTGCATACTCCAGTGGAGTCAAGACAACTCTTTGAAGGAACAGCTGATGGGCACCTTCAGCTACTCCTAAAACTATCCAGTAAGTGTTGTAAAAGATAGAGTGCTGCAATATCTGTCATTTTAAGATGGGGTACAACCACTGGAAATCCGTTTTTTAAGGGGTGCAAAAAATATGAAAAACCAACCGTTCCTCCCACAGAGCTGTCTATTCAGCTGGGTTTAATAATTTGCTGCAATGACCACATGTAACTCAGATACCAGACTCACAGTTGTGGGGTTTATTAGGGAAGTTTGTTGTCGTTGTTGTTGTGAAGTGCCATCAAGTCAGTTCCAACCCATAGCGACCCTGTATGAGGTTTCCGAGAAGCAGCTGGTGAGCTTGAACTGCCAACCTTGCAGTTCAAATGGCTTCGCAGTCTGACACATTTAACCCACAGCACCACACCAGGAAAGTTAGCAGGTTATAATTCAGGGTCAGAAATGCTCAGGTCAGCTGCAACAAATGCTCACAGGACACACCACTCCACCATAAGCCTCAGCCTGGAGGGACTCGCTTTAGCTCCATGGGTCAGCAAAGCTAGCTCCCCCACTTAGGTGCCTGCAGACACCCCACTCTACTAGCAAGCTTCCTGCTCAAAGCCACTCAGCTTTACTGGTCTCGTGGGATGTCCACTTTCCTGTCTTGTGTGGTGGTTCTGGCTCTGCTGCTGTTGCCCCTTGACCACTCCTCCAGTGTTAACAGCTTTCTGTCCTTGGGTCCAGGAAGTTCAATGCACAAGAATCCTGGAGTCCCAAGGACACACTCCACTCCTGCTTCTGAGATCCCCTATTTTGTTTCTGAGATGGTTTATTTCATACCCATGCTGGTGTTTCGAGCTTTTACAATTACAGTTAACTCTGCTGACATCCACAGCTGAATGATGTCATCCTACCAGTAACTTCTCCCACTTTCTCTGACCCAGACCCAGGAGAGCAGAAGCGTTGTTTGGTGGGAGTTTATAGGCTATGGCTAGAAGAGACAATAGATAGTTCACGACATCACGCATTGTTACTGTGGCCTTAGTTTCCCTAGGCTGGTGTGACCCGGTACACCTAGGCTCTATTTGAGTTGGAAAACATCCACAGTGGAAGCCGTCTTAAACACTTACCTGTTAAGTAGCTAAGCCCTTGTCCTCAGTGGAACAGAAGTTGCACATTAAGACCAGTACCCAGAAATGAGGAGGGCATATCTGCTGGGTTTTTCCTGGGTCAGAGCCCAGCCCTGCTGAGTTCCACACAGCTGCTGCCACTGGGAGAAGCAATTTGTCAACTTTATACCTTTCTGCTTTATGGTCTGGTGACTTAATAGGATTCGACCTTCCCAGGATTCCATTTCAGTTGGGTCAGACACTGCACTTCAAATTAAAATTTGGGCTAGGAGACAGGTGATGAGGAGCTGGTGAGGTGTGTGGGCATGTGACCATAGGAGGGCCGTTGCTTCAGGTGCCCTCTGAGCTGGCATAATCAATCATGTGTCCATGCCACTGCCCAGCCTGAGTGCCATCCAGTGCTCCCCAAGGCACTGCACCAGACCCCAGAAAGGGGGCATGACAAAACTGACAGTGATCAAGTCAGATCTTACCAAATAATCTGATTTCCAGCTTCTATATTTCGACATGTTCTTCTGAGCTTCTTTCTTCTTCCCCCCTCTATATCCTTAGCTAATCTAGCTGGAATGTTCCAGCTCCATTTCAGCTTTGCCACAAAGAATTAAGAGGAGGGTCTTACACTAGGCTGTGTAAAGGGGTAACAACACCTGCAGAGACCAGGGCACAGTTGGTGGTGGGAGTCGGTAAGATGTCTCCTAGAGGAGTTTGGACACCAGTGGACAAGTCTGGTGGTGTGGGGTCCTGTCTACCCTCCCCACATGGGAATTCTTCTTTTTGTCAACCTTGGATGCTTTAAGTGAGATTTTATTTAGGGAAACTCAGAATTTCCATACAAAGACTAAGATGTGTGCTGCTGGTATGATTATGAAATGATTCAAACATTAAAGAAAATGGTCTGACACTTCCTCAAAAAGCTAGAAATAGGAATTCCTCATGATCTAGCAATACCACCCCCAAGTATAGATCTTAAAGCAGTGGAATGAATAAACATATGCACACCCATGGTCACTTTAGATTTACTTACAATAACGGAAGATGAAAACAATCTAAGTGCCTACCAACAGATGAATGGGTAACTAAACTGTGGTGGTGGTGGTGTTATATACCGTGGAGTCGGTTCCAACTCATAATGACCCTGCACAGGGTTTCTGAGGCTGCAAATCTTTATGGGAGCAGAAAGCCTCATCTTTCTCCGGTGGAGCAGTTGGTAGTTTCGAACTGCCGACCTTGAGTGGTACATACCTACAATAGAATACTATCAACTCTAAAGGCTAATGGTGAGTCTGCCGAAGAGCTAATAACATGGATGAATCTGGATGACATTCCATGGAGTAAAGTATGTCACTCATCAAAGGACAAATATTGAACCGTCTCACTTTCATAACAGGTCAAGAATTGGCGTGCACACAGTAAGCAGTGTTCTTTGGTATTTATCAGGGATGGAAGAAGGATGAAGAGGGAATCACTTGTTAGGTAGTAGATAGCGAAAGGCAATACACACTATGTGCGAAGTCAACACAACTTGACCAAGGTTGATGAAGGCACTGGGAGGCCTGCAAGAAAAAAAAGAACAGCTGTGTTAGATGCTACAACATTTATAATTTTGCAATAACAGTAGTAACAACCAAAAAGTGTGTGAGTGCTTAGATAGGTAGATACATGTTTGCTATATGTACATAAGAGAGTATATGTAAGTACATGCATGTACATCTGTAGGTATATTTGTCAGCATAAGTATTTGCATGTCTGGATATGCTACATACATAAGTAAAAGATAATGGAGTTAAAAGATGCTGGCTTTTTTCCATGAACTTTTTGAAGCCCCCTCGTATACATATATAATAAAGCACACAGGGAGCACAGTTATGAGGGCTTCCTAGACATATCCAAAAACCTCACAGGATTGTTTTACTGGGTGAAAGAGCTTGGGACCATAGTCCCCTGGGTCAACTCAGTCAGTTGGCATACAGATCATGTTCTACATCCTAAGTTGGGTGAGTCTTGCAAGCGGTCATCTAAGGTAGAACTATCAGTCTCTCTCCTTTGCGAGCACTAGAGGATGAAGGCCACAAAGAAGAAACGAGTCCATAGGACTAATGGGCCATGCAAACCACAGCCACTTCAAGCCTGAGAGCAGAACTAGTTGTTGCCCAGTGGTGACTACTGACCAATCTGATTAGGGACACAATATAAAATACAGAGAGAAAATGTAAACAATGTAGAACAAACCCCAAATTCCTAAATTACACCATATCTGATAGAGACTGGAGGAACCTCCAAGACTATCGCCCTAAAATATTCTTTTAATTTGCTATTGACACAACTCTTGGAGGTCACCATTCAGCTAAATAATAAATTGGCTTATAAAGTCAGTGGTACCAGCTATAAGGAATGTACTTCAACAGGCAACTGTATGAGACCAAAGGGTCAACATGTACTCAAAAACAAGGGTGAGGAGACAAAGAGGAGCAAAGATGCTACATGGATGGAAACAGAACCAACAGAATAGAAATGATGAATGAGAACAATGTCAGGGAACAATTTCCATAAAAGCTCTGTAAAAATCACATGTTGTTAGCGCTGTTGAGTTGGTTCCAACTCCTAGTGACTCTGTACAGAGTTCCTTCTCCCGCAGAGCAGCTGGTGGGCTCAAACTGTCGACCTTGTGGTTAGCAGTTCAATGCTTATTCTACAGAGCCACAGCGATCCAAAAATCACTCGTGGTTGTTGTTAAGTGCCAATGAGTTGGTTCCGACCCATAGCGACCCTGTTTAGGGTTTCCAAGGAGCGACTGGTGAGCTTGAACCACCAACCTTACAGTTCAAACGACCTTGCAGTCTAGCACATTAGCACACAGCACCACACTAGGACTCCTTATTGGGAGCCAATTTGCTGTGTAAACATTTACCTAAAGCACAATAAAACATTTAAAAAAAAGATAGAAAAGTGAGAGCCACGAAGGCATGGCGGTGTTGAACAAAATTGCTGTATTCCTGTGGTTGTTAACCATCTTTAGGTTATAACTGATGGACATTTCTGGATGAGGAGAAAAAACCCGAAGGCTTCTTCCAACCTGTTCATGACAACCTCCCCTACTTCATAAACCAAATGGCATGTCCCTACAGGATGAATTGATGAGACTGTTAGCCACACATTGTGTAAAATTGTCTGTGGCAACAAGAAGGGTCCATGTCACATCATTAACATAGAAAGGATCAAACAAACCCTTTCGACCAAAGTGGGTCTCACCTGCCTTCAGTTACTGCATAAATGCAAAGACCCAGACTCACAATATGGCAGGAAACCGCAGCCCGCACCACCTGGCTGTAGTCTGTCGAGAAGTGGCTTAGTTACATAGCAAGATCAATGGGATTGATTTGAAGATGGGCTATCAGGTATCCTGTGGGTCATGTGCTTAGGAGCAGGAGATCTGAGGCATTGAAACCTTCTGGTAACTCTGTGTAAAAATCCAGTCAGGACCTATCTAGGGCTTTTTTACTTCCTTTGTGAAAAATATATAGTGGGTTCTGTGATTCATTGGAAATATGTCGCCTTATGTGACTTCTGGAAGCATCGACACCTTGGCTCTCAATTTCTGTGAGTAAATTACAGCTGAGGAGGGAAACTGTGTTTGATCTGAAAGCAGACAGGTTATTTGTGGCAGAGCCAGAGGTATTTCTACAGAAAACAGCTATGGCAACTTGTTTTAGCTTGCTCAATGATCTCTCAGAGCTGGAGATGGAAACTGCAATGGTGACTAGAAACTGCTCATTGGTGCCTGCCCCCCACTCCCAGGGGCTGTGCCATAGCTGCTATTGGACAAAGTCGGGTGACCTGGGCTCCCAGCAAGTGTTTGTCAATCATGACATACACCTTGCTCAACTGACTGTAAAGACAATGACTGAATGTCTACCAAGAGCAGAGCACCACACAATGTCCTGGAGAAGCAAAGATGGGAATTAAGTGTACTTTGCTAGAGGTACTCATGATACATTGGAGGAGCCAGGTATTTGAACATCACAAGATAGGGTAATCCATAGTCCACACAGCAAACACCTTGAGAGCAGGACTTTCATCTTATTTGTCTACTGTTGTGGCTTACCAGAGTGCCTGGTATATAGTTACGGTTGTTGTTAAGTGCCATTGCGTCCGTTATGACTATAGAGACCTTGTATAGGGTTTCTGAAGCTGTAAATCCTTGCCGTAGCAGAAAGCCTTTTCTTTTTCCTGAGGGTGGTTCACAGTCCAGTGTTTAGCCTACAGAGAGATCCTCTGTACTTCCTTGGCACATAGTACACTATTTATAAATTTGGTTGAATGATTAGAGGCTGGTACAAGGCACCATGTCCTAATCACATGTGACAATGATTCGTTCTGCCAACAAATAGTAGGGTTTCTGAGAAAGCTCAAGAGAGGGCTGTTTTTGACATGGACTTTGAGAGGTGAGAAGTTCACCTAGGGAATGCAGAGGGAAGTAGATTCTGGGTGGAGGAGATTTCATCATCAGAGCTATGGAGGTGTGTGCAGGCCAAGGTCCTGGAATGAGGTCCTGTGTGTGGATGGAGCCCACCCATGAGTGAGCTAGAATGGCAGGAGAAGAATCAGAGTTTTATCTGGGCCTGATCATGAAGAGCCATCTAGCCTACTGAAGAGCCAGGCGGAGACTTCTTGCTGTAGTTAATCACTTCTGACCTATAGTTGTTGTTGTTTTTGTTGTTAAGTGCTGTTGAGTCGATTCCGACCCATAGTGACCCTGTATAGGGTTTCCGGGGAGCAGCTGGTGAGCTTGAACCGCCGACCTTGCAGTTCAAATGGCTTTGCAGTCTGACGCATTAACCCACAGTGCCACACCAGGACTCCGTAGTTGTTATTGTTGTTGTTTTTGTGACGTGCCATTGAGTCAGTTCCGACCATAGCAACTCTGTATAGGATTTCCAAGGAGCAGCTGGTGAGCTTGAACTGCCGACCTTGCAATTCAAATAGCTTTGCAGTCTGGTGCATTAACCCACAGCGCCACACCAGGACTGTGGTTATTAGATGCTCTCAAATCAATTTTGACTCATAGTGACCTGGTGATGCAACTGTTAAGTGCTCAACTGCTAACTGAAAAGTTGTAAGTTCGAACACACCCACTAACTACAGAGTTTAAAAGCCTGGATATCTGCTCCTGTAAAGATAATGGGAGCTCTACTCTAAAAATCTTAAGGAGACGTTCTAGTCTGTTACATAAGGTCAGTGTGAGTATGAACTTGATCTACAGAGGGAGGGTGGGGAAGGCGGTTCCCAGGTAGACACACACACACAAACAAAGTACCAAATGGCTAAAATACTTGTTTTCTCTGAGTTGAAGAATGTCACAGATGAGACTGTCTAGCAGTGAGCCTAAGATGTCTCATGGTGTCTGGGAAGATGTAGTCCTCTCTGATGTGTCTGGTCTGATCTGGTCCCTTAGAAGCCAGCCAGTCCCTACCCTTCTTTGGTGTTCACAGCTAGCATAGAAAACATATGCCTATTAAATGGAAACAAACATGAGGTGTGGGTACAAATGATCTTTGCAGTAAGTATTAACTGGTCTTCCTTGTTAATATCCCATCACAGGCAATATTGTACTTCAAGATAGATCTTGAAATGTTCTTTCTGACAGTGAATATTACGCCATTCCGCTTCAATTTGTCAATCCCAGTATAGTAAACCGTGTGACTATCTGATTCAAAATGGCCAATACCACTCCATTTCAGCTCCCTAATTCCTAGGATACAGAGTTGTTGTTAAGCGCCTTCTACTTGGTTGCACCTCATAGTGACTCTGGAAAGGGTTTCCAAGGAGCAGTGGTAGGTCTGAACTGCCAATCTTGTGGTTCCGAAGTCCAGTGCTGACACTATAGTACCACATCAGGAGTCCAATATAGAGACTTAGGGCATGAATATTGAATTCAGAATGACTTGGACTTCAGTTTGAACTCAATCAGTAAATACTTCCATGGTGGAACTGATTGCATAGACTTGGTGAACCTCAGGCTCCTCATCTGAAAAGCCTAGCTTTTATAGAACTAGAACCAGATAAATTAGATTAGCTTTTATAGAACTAGAACTAGATAAACTAGATTATCTAGTTGGCTGCAAACCATAAGGTCAGCAGTTAGAAACTACCAGCTGTTCCGTGGGAGAAAGATAAGGCTTTCTGCTCTCATAAAAATTTACAGCCTCGGAAACCCTGCACAGGGTCGCTATGAGTCGGAACCGGCTCCATGGCACATAACCACCACCACCACCAGGTAATAGAACTAGATAAAGGCACTTGATGGAAATGTGATGTTTTTGAGCCTGTTGATCAGGGGTATTGCTCTCGACCTCCTTTGGGTGCTTTCTTTAGTAATGGAGTTTGACCCTGAAGGACTTTAAGAGAGGAAGAGCTTGCATTCCCAGATCCTAAAGGAGGTAGTCACCAAGGTGAGTTTTACTAAGGTGTAGCATGAGGTGGACATTTCTCCTCCCAGATGTGAGGAAAGTCTAGCTGTAGGTCCATAGGTGCCCAGGAGGGACATTTTCCAGCTTTCCAGCTGGTGCAGATGGAGGCTGGAGCAAGGACATCAGACTCTGGGACCCAAGTACTAATGTTTGAGAAGCATGTAACCCATCAGCTGAGGATGCTTGGGCCGTGTACCATGCACTGGGGAGACTGCAAGGCAAGGTATGTGCCCAGGATCTGCTTTATCACCTGGGAGAAGGAACAAGGAGAACATTGCAATTCATCTTCACAGACCTGCTATGTGCCAATCTCAGCACCAGTACTTCATGTGCACCAGCTCATTTTACCCCAAATGGAATAATGACGTGAAGTCATGAAAAATGACATGCATGTATGACCTCGGAGAGATTGTGCATTTTTTCTGTTTTTAAATAATCTGCATTTTCTATTTCTTTTATAACTTTTATTCAGTGAAAAGTGTATAGTAATTTAAACAATCAAAGGGGGGAAAAAAGGCTTTGGGGCTTAGGAATGGATTCTTAAATCCCAATGTTTGAGAACTGAAAAGTAAGAGGAAGGATGGGGCTTTTTGAGCACAGGGTGTTCTAGACTGTTGTAATGTAAGCTATTGGGGAGTGAGATAAGTTGAGGAAGAGAAGATAGGATGCACGAAAGTGGAAAACTTCAGCATTATTAGGGACAATTTTTGGAGATGCTAGAATCCTGAGACAAGAGATCTAGACTTTGATCCTGAAAAAAACCCAGTCGGGAAGAAGAAACTATGCTTCCTTGATCACTCCCTCAAGTGTGGGTGCCTGTGGTTGGATTAGCAGCTAACCAAAACGTCGGCCGTCCAGACCCATTACTAGTACAACAAAAGGAAGGTCTGGTGAACTGCCTTCGTAAAGTTTGCATCCAAGGAGACCGTATGAGCAGCTGCGCTCTGCCACACTTGGGGTCACCACAATTTGAAACCAACTCAATGGCAGTGGGTTGGGTGTGGTTAGTCATGGTAGTTAGCAGCCTTCTTGGGATCTGTGTGTTAAATCCTTAACCAAAGATCCCTGGGACCCCCTCAGCACTGGGTCTCTCTGGAGGAAGAAGGCTGACTGGGGGAAAGAATGGATGGGGACTTAATTCTTGTCCCATCACTTATTTCTTCATGAAGATGGAAAGGATGCCTCCCTCCAGCACCCACCAGGAGTACATGCTTGCACTATTGCACGCACACATTCTGGGGCAAGGCCACATGTGCCCCAGCATCAGCACACTGGGTGTGGACGCTGTCACTGCCATTGTCTTCTGGAGGCATTTTTTTCCTCTGCCCCATCTTCAGGGTCTAGACTGTGTTGTCCTCCAATTCTTGCCTTGAAGAAGGCTGGGCCAGATTCCCAGTGTGTAAAACCAGTGATGACATTTAATTTAAAAGCAAATATGCTAAGTTAGATCTCAGTTCTCCCTGCAGAGAGTTCTGTGGTTGTAGATATCTATCAGATAGCTCTCTTAACAGAAAATACATGTAAATAATAAGACACCATCCTGCATAGGTGATAGATTGTTAAAATGGATGCTTTACCCATCCCAGTTACAATGAGGAAAACAAGGGTCAATAAGGAAATGAAACAATTTATTCAACAAGTACTTCTACTGAAGAGCATTGAATGTCCACTTTGGGAAGTTCAAAAATGAATAAGACTCAGTAGTGAGCATGGTTTTTTGAACCCATAAATCTGATAATTTCATTCTCTGTTTAAAACTTACACCTGCCCACTGTACTCCAAGGAACCTCCTGAATATGATCAATAAGCCCTCCCTGTAGGATCTGGCTCCATACTTGCCTCATGCCTCTTGTTTCTCTTGCCAACTTGTTGTTGTTGTTGTTGTTGTCAGGTGCCATCGAGTCGGAACCGACTCATAGCGACTCCATGCACAGCAGAACGAAACAATGTTCG
>NW_006408573.1:16705576-16816643 GCF_000296735.1 Chrysochloris asiatica | reverse complement strand
CTACTCCCGTAAGGATTTACACCCTCGGAAACCCTGTACAGGGTCGCTATGGGTCGGAACCGACTCGAAGGCACTTAACAACAACAACAACATATATTTATTGGGTGTCCCTAGACTAATAACTGAAAGGTTGGCAAGTAGAGTCTACCCAGAGAGAGGTACCTCGAAAGAAAGACTTGGTGTTCCAATTCCAAAAGGTCACAGTCGTTGAAAGCCCTCTGGGGTGTAGTTTTAGGAGTCCAAATCATCTGGATGGCAACTGGTTTGGTTTTGATCAGTCATTTACTTACTATCAACAGTACATTCATCCACTGGGTTCAGGTGCCACCACAGCAAGACCATGCCGCTTCTATTTATTGTCATGTGTACCTACCTCTCACACATTTGAAACACAGAGATGCTGAATATATTTTGTACTGGCAAATATGAACTTGTTTTGAAAATTGGATATCAGAAGATGTTATTAGTTCACTTAGCATGAGGCCACTCTAGAGAAGTTGTTGTTGTTGTTGTTAGGTGCCATCGAGTCGGTACTGACCCATAGTGACCTTAAGCACAGCAGAACGAAACACTGCCCGATCCTGGGCCAACCTTACTATTGTTGCCACACTTGAGCCCACTGATGCTGCCACTTAGCCAATCCATCTCATTGGGAGTCTTCCTCTTTTTCTCTGACCCTCCACCTTACCAAACATGATATCCTTCTCCAGCGACTGGTCCCTCCTGACAATGCGTCCGAAGTATGAGACACGAAGTTTGGCCATCCTGGCCTCCAAGGAGCACTCTGGCTGCACTTCTTCCAACATTGATCTGTTGGTTCTTTTGGCAGTCCATGGCACTTTCAATATTCTCCTCCAACACCATAACTCAAAAGCATCAATTCTTCTCCAGTCTTCCTTATTTACTGTCCAGCTTTCGTATGCATATGAGGTTATGAAAATACCCTGGCTTGGGTCAGGCTTAGTCTCTAGAGGTGGACTCTAGAGTTGGGTAGGCCCTAATTCACTCTTAGTGATGTCCCATAAAAGAGAAGAATCACAAAGGATGGAAAGCTGTGTGCAGATGCAGCTACAAGCCAAAGAATACTCAGGGTTTCTCCACTCCAGAAGAAATAAGGCTCATCCGCCACTCCCTTCAAAAAGAATATGGTCCTGCCAACATTCTAAGGGCTCCAAAACTTACAGACAATAATGTTCTGCTCTTGTACACCACTCAATTTATGGCACTTTGTTATGGCAGCCTACAGAGCAAACACAGAGTTCAGACTTGTCTTAGGGCTTCTGGAATGTTCCACAAAGGCAGTCACCATTCTTCCAACCTTGTGCTTTGTGTGCTTCCTGAGACAATGTCTCATGAGTTTAAGGGAGTGGGGCCAACCAAGCTGGGATCTGCTCTCGGCATACTGCCTCAGGGAAACCACACACAGATGGGCTTATGCTGATTGGAGGAAGCAGAAGGAAAATAATCCATGGCTTCAAAACTTGACATTTTTTCGCTTCCCACCAGATATGTCATGTGTACTTTATTTGTTGCACTTCTTGGCCTGACTTTCCAAGCTCAAGATTCAGGAATTATACTTGACATTTCCTCCCAACATGGGCAAGAAAGGCAAAGAGGGAGGGTGCTGTAGGCTTGCGGGGAATGGGGGCGTTGGGTACATTCAGATCAAGGCCTCAGTGCTGACTCCAATGTTGAATCACTCCATGACCTTGTTCAGTCTCCTGTCTGAACCTAATTCCCTCATCTGTGAGATGGGAATGATGCCTACTTCCCAGGGATAATGCCAGGGCCAAAGGGGATTCGGGACTCCCAAGAGCACACCACCAGGCTGCACATTTAGTAGATCATCTAGTTGTTGAGTTAGTGATCATGGAGTTGGGATCGTCTCTAAAAGAGCTGTTAGGAGTTATACAACCTTACATGTTAGAGGAAAAATTCAAACCAATACCTCGTTTCCTCTGCAAGTCAGGCACTGGCTGCTCTCCTATTCTGCCTTCTTCCTTTGCTAGCTCGCTCTCTTCTCACCACGCTTGCTGAGACAGTCACAAAGGCTTGTTTCTGTGTCCCTGAACTGATGGAATTGGTGCAAGATGGAGGTGGTCTCTAAAACACAGTTGGTGCAACGTGACTCCGACATCTGTTAGCGGTTGCCAATACAACAGTCTATCTGCAATGAGGATGCGCACGCAGAAGGGACACACTCCTGTTTCTGAATGACACACCTGGAAAGGAGGATGACATGCCATCTGGAAGATCAGGGTCCCAGAGGTGAGAGGTGGGCAGATTTGGGCTGCCCACACCTGAGCATTACCTGTGGGAGTCTCTGCAGAGACTGGGATTCGGGGAGGGAAGGAGACTTAGTCAGGACCAGGGCTCACCCAGTGCAATGGAGATCCCAGGTAGCATTTGATGGAGGCCATCTCTTGGCTGCTAACTGAAAGGTTGGTAGTTCAAACCCACCAGCTACTCTGTGGAAGAACGAAGTGACAGACTGCTTCTGTAAAGAGTGATATCCTTAGGAAATCCATGGAGCTCTTCTACACTGTCCTACTGGGTGGCTACGAGTCAGAATCCAACTCCACAGTCATGGTTTTAGGTTTTTGGTTATCAAGACTTAAGCTCTTCATATGTCTGGGGAGACTGACGACGTAGACCAGCACCCATACACTCAGCGGGCTCAGCAGCAGGTGTTGAGACAGTATCATGCCATCATTCAACTTCAGGCTCATGCTGGTACTGTTTCCCATCATGGCTCCATCTCGCCTGAGTCTAGACCTGGGGAACTTCCGTCTCCTTGTTCTGAGGGAAGGTGGGACTGACAAGGCCTGACCATGTCACTGATACCTCAGGACTGGGCTATGAGCTCCCCAGAGGAATTAGTGTGGTCAGCAGAGAAGGCAGGGGATAGCACAGTGGGAGGAGGCCTTGGGACTTGGGGCACATGCCAGGCGTGAGAGACGATCTCACAAAGATCCTTGCCCTGATTCCTCTCCCCTTTCTTGAGTCTCAGTTAGCAACTTTCTTTCAATCCTTGTGAAATTCAGACATCTGCACTGTGGCAGGCCTTCCCTCGGCTTCTTAAGGCTAGTTGGCTCACTTTCCCAAAGTCTTCCCCATGGAGAAGAGGAGGCCATACCCTCTTCATCTCTTCCTCTTCTTTCTGCTGCCATCTTCCCTGCATCCTGAAAAGAATGCTCTGTCATCCATTCTGTGGAGTACTTCCTCTCCCCAGCCCTCCACGGGACCCTGACACCTCCTGAGAGCTTCTGTGTCACAATGCCTGCGTCTACCCTTGGGGTTGGCACCTTGACCCCAAGCTGTCAGCTCGCTCCTTAATGGTTGCTTAGAGCGCATTACAAACATTGTGCAAAGAAAATGCATTTAAGGAAAGCATTAACAGGCAACATTTGGTCTGAAAGGGCCAGATGTCCTCTTGTCTTTTATTGACCTGTGAGAAGAGGGTTCCATAGCTTTTCTTGCCGGGAAGGTGGACTCTGTGCTGAGGTGCAGCCCTGCCCATGACTGACAGTGTTTGGCTTCTCACACCTTCCAGGGGGCTCCTTCAGTTCAGCATCTTCTTCTGATTATTCATGACCACCAGGACCCAGTGCACTGTGGTTCACAGAAAGGTCCCCTGTATGACCCCTACATATCTCTGTAGACCCTCTGCCTCCTAGAAAATGGAACAAGAAGCACACTCCCACCTTGACAAGTTCCCCTTGAAAAGATACCACCACCCATTCTACTTCCTCTACTTGATCGGTTTTCCTGAGCTTCCTTGACTCTGCTTGGGCCTCCAACCTTCAGTGACTGCCTCTTCAGGGTGCAGAGCATGTGGTGTGCAAGTGTGTGTGGTAGCGGGTGTTCACATTACATCAGAACACTGAAAGTGCCCAATATTTTCTCCTGTGGGACTTTATTCTCATCACTGTATCACTGCGCTCAACCTGAAACCCAACTCCATGGCTCAGCAAACTCCGGATGGCTGGCAGCCTGAAGAAGCCCCCTTGCTCTCACACTGCCAGCTCTGCCCAGACGGCATTCCCTTCTCTGCTGATGCTGTCCCCACCTCCTTCCCTGCAGACATTCATTTTCCAGTCCTGACTGCAGGTGTGGTGTTCGGCAGTGAGCCTACCTAGACTTGATTTCACCTCGGACCAACTCAGATAGGGGGACATCTCCATTCCTTAAACAACTGCTGTTGTTGTGGCTAAGTGCTGTTGTGTTGGTTCTGACTCACAGTGACTCTGCATAGGGTTTCTAAGACTCAGTTGGTGGATTTGAACTGCTGACCTTGTCCTACCAGCATTCCATGAAACTCTGTGGTTACCTGTTTATGATGAGATGGCCCCTCCAGTTATGTCTGATCACAGTCCATAAGCATCTGCAGCCTCAAGTGCTCCATTGTGAAACGGAGATGAGAGTAGAGTCCTCCATTAGATGACACACAAGAACGACAGGCTTGGAGTGGGGTCCAGACCACAGTCAACTAGGCCACCTCCCGCTATTATTTTTCATTTCTCTCACAAGGGGCTTGGTGTGCCATTTGTCTCTATTTCAGGGGCGGGGGCGCTAGTGTTGCTCCTCTCCTTTGCTCGGTACCCAGCTTAGCAGGCTTAGCAGAGACTAAATGTCCAACATAAATGGGATGGATAAACCATGGTGATCCACAAAGTCGCTAACAACACTCTGAATAATAATAATTGATTGAAGGTGAAGGCGGTGGGGCAAATAGGTTTATCTTTTTTGATTATATGGTGGTGGTATGAGCTTAAGAACCCTTACTTCTTAATCTGATTCTTCATCAGACAGATTGATTTACACTCTGGACATGAGTGTGTACACATGTGACTGTGTGTAGAGTGTTGGGAGAGTTTTCCTATCTCACAGCAATGAAAGGAAACCCTTGTCTTCCCAGCATGCAACAGACAAAGGAATAGATAGATCCCTGGAGTGCGTTTTTCCCTGAGTAGGCTGCTGGGCAGGGGACCCAGGCACATGGCATGATCCTTGTCCATTAAGTGGTGTGGCTTTGGAGTAAATGCGTGAGCTGCTGCTGATATCTCAGGGTGACTCAGACCTAGGGATTGATGATGGGTTTTCTCATATCTCTGAATAATTAAAGAGCAACTTCCATTTGTGGGGACTTGCTTTGATGCTATCACAATGTATTAGTGGTCAAATATGCTGTCCATGTGTGAGTTGAAAAGGAGAGTGAGAAACCCACAGCCAAGAAGAGAAAGTTTAGCACTATAAATAAACAGAAGAGACACTATGTATTGAAGACTCAGTGGCCCATCTGCATGAACTCACCAGCTCATTTCTTCAGCAAAGCCAGCCTGGAGTTACCGGGAATGAAGGTTGAGCTGTTAAATGGTCGATGTGCTGCTTGGAGTCAGACACTGTTAACACTATGGAAGCCTCCAGATCCATGCTAATCAGCAAGCACTGAGTGGGTTGTCTTGTGGGAAAACAAGTTCTCCTGCCCTTTGAGGCTCACTTCTGTTTTCTATTTTTCCATAAAATGAAATGAAAGATGTCTTGTAATGGTGGCCATATTGGGCAATGCATGTGCCATCAGAATGATACAGGCCTCCCTGAAGGGGCACAAATGATAAGCACATTGACTACTGACTGAAAGGTTGGGGTTTCTAACCTACTCAGAGGTAACTTGGTGATCTGGTTCTGAAAGATCACAGCCTTGAAAACTCCTATATTGTTGTTGTTAAGTGCTGTTAAGTCAGTTCCAACTCATTGGGACCCTGTGTAGGTATAGGGTTTCTGAGGAGCAGCTGGTGGGTTTGAACTGCTGACCTTGTGGACTGAAGTCCAGTGCTGATCCTACTGCACCACCCCAGGAGTCTTTTATGGAACAGTTCTACTCTGCATGCATGGGGTTGCCATGGCATTGGACCTCTCTCTTCCTTTAATTTGTGGAGTTTGTGTCTGTGTGGTCCTAGGCATTTCCTTCCTCTATTACAGGGGTGGAGAACTTTTTCTCTGCCAAGGACCATTTGGATATTTATAGCATCATTCATGGGCCACACAAAATGAGCAACTTGAAAAATTAGCCTGCTATATTTGGCCAAACATTTAATTAACTTACCCCTAATGTGATGGTTGGAGTCTGGTGTGGCACTGCGGGTTAATGCGCTGGATTGAAAGGTTAGTTTGAACTGCAAGGTTGGTGATTCAAGCTCACGAGCCACTTCCCAAAAACACTATACAGGGTCGCTACAAGTCGGAACGAACTTGACAACATTTAACAACAACAACAATGTGATGGTTGGAACTGCCTTGGCAGGACTAGAGCAAGTAATTTTGTAGGCCTTCTACAGCCCCACCCCTGCTCTATTATAACTTGGTGAACGAAAACTGTAGTTTCCTCTCACAGAAAAAAAGGGATAATTCAAACAGACACAGAAGTCTGCAGAGTGTCTACTCGTACCTCCCATGACTATACTAGGAAGTCTTCCCATGCTGATCTTCAAATATGAAATTCTGGGCCGTAACCAGAGACACTCAAAATTCAAAAAGCATGCCCATTCACCAAGAAAAAACTACTAAATTATGAGCAAAGATACCAGCTTGAAGACTAAGGTGCGCCTGACCCAAGCCATGGTATTTTCAATAACCTCACATGCATGTGAAACCTGGACAGTGAATAAGGAAGAACGTAGAACAATTAATGCTTTTGAGTTATGGTGTCGGAGGAGAATATTGAAAGTACCATGGGCTGCCAAAAGAATCAACAGATCTGTGTTGGAAGAAGTGCAGCCAGAGTGCTCCTTGGAGGCCAGGATGGCCAAACTTCATCTCTTATACTTGGTACGTATTGTCAGGAGGGCCCAATTGCTGGAGAAGGATATCACGTTTGGTCAGGTAGAGGGTCAGGGAAAAAGAGAAAGACCCCCCAACAAGATGGATTGGCCAAGGGGCAGCATCAATGGACTCGAGCGTGGCAACAATTGTGAGGTTAGCCCAGGATCGGGCAGCATATCATTCTGCTGTGCATAGGGTCTCTATGAGTCGAAACCGACTCGATAGCACCTAACAACAAGAATAACAATAGTACTTAGAATACGATTACAGGTGACACAAAGGGACAAAACTAGACAAACTCAAGGCAATGAGTTGACAAACTAGATAAAACCCAACACAATGACATGCAGAGCCAAGCCCTTGTAGCAAAGTGGGTTATGCCTTGGGCTGCTCACTGAAAGGTTAACAGTTTGAACCTAACAGTGGCTCCCTGGGGCAAATGAGGCTTTCTGCTCCTGTAAAGCTTTACAGCCTCAGAAATCCTATACGGCATCACTATGCGTCAGAACCAACTTGACAATGTCTCACCACCACAACCACTCATAGAACTTAAATAGAAAGTTATCATAACAGACCTAATTCACATGCTGGGATGATTTTGGTTTGCCCAAATGAATATTCTTTGGTTTCAGTCATAGATAGATTAGGTAGATGGATAGATGGATAGATGGATAGATGGATAGATAGATAGATAGATAGATAGATAGATAGATAGATAGATAGATAGATAGATAGATAGATAGATAGATAGATAGACTGTTGTTGTTGCTGTTGTTAGGTGCCATCAAGTCAGCAACTCATAGTGACCTTATGCACAGCAGAAGGAAACACTGCCCAATCCTGGGCCAACCTCATTACTGTTGCCACATTTGAGTCTATCGATGCTGCCATTTGGTCAATCCATCTTGTTGGGGGTCTTCCTCTTTTTCTCTGACCCTCCACCTTACCAAACATGATAGCCTTGTCCAGTGACTGGTCCCTCCTGACAATATGTCCAAAGTATGAGAGATGAAGTTTGGCCAACTTGGCCTCCAAGGAGCACTCTGGCTGCACTTCTTCCAAAATGGCTCCATTGGCTCTTTTGGCAGCCCATGGCACTCTCAATATTCTCCTCCAACACCTTAACTCAAAAACATCAATTCTTCTCTGATCTTCCTTATTCACTGTCCAAGTTTCACATGCATATGAGGTTATTGAAAATACCATGGCTTGGGTCAGGCGCACCTTAGTCCTCAAGCTGACATTTTTGCTCTTCAACACTTTTAAAAGGTCTTGTGCAGCAGATTTGCCTAACGCAATAAGTCATTTGATTTCTTGACTGCTGCTTCCATGAGTGCTGATAGTTGATCCAAGAAGAATGAAGTCCTTGACAACTTCAACCTTTTCTCCATTGATAAGAATGTTGTTTATTGGTCCAGTGGTGAGGATTTTTGTTTTCTTTGCATTGCGATGTAATCCATACCAAAAGCTGTGCTCTGTGATCTTCATCAGTAAGTGTATTAAGTCCTCTTGACTTTCAGCAAGCAAGGTTGTATCATCTGCATATTGCAGGTTGTTAATGAGTCTTCCTCCAATTCTGATGCCACGTTTTTCTTCATATAACCCAGCTTCTCAGATTATTTGCTCAGCATACAGGTTGAATAAGTACAGTGAAAGAATACAACCTTGTTGCACACCTTTTTAAATTTTGAATCATTCAGTGTTCCCATGTTCTGTTTGAACAACTGCTTCTTGGTCCAGGTACAGATTCCTCATGAGCACAATTAAGTGTTCAGGAATACTCATACTTCATAATGTTTCCATAGCTTGTCATTATCCACACAATCGAGAGACTTTGCGTAGTCAATAAAGCACAGGTAAACATCTTTCTAATATTCTCTGCTTTCAGCCAAGATCCATCAGACATCAACAATGATATCTATCCCTCATTCCACAGCCTCTTCTGAATCCGGCTTGAACCTTTGGAAGTTCTGTCAATGTATGATTGTAGCTGTTTCTGTATTACCTTTGGCAAAACTTTCCTCGCATGGGATAGCAAAGAGATTGTCCGATGATTTCTGCATTCTGTTGGGTCACCTCTCTTTGGAATGGGCACAAATACGGATCTCTTCCAATCAGTCAGCCAAATAGTTTTCTTCCACATTTCTTGGCAGAGATGAGTGAGTGCCTCCTCTGCCGTCTCAATTTCTTGAAAGATTTCAATTTGTATTCCATCAATTCCTGGTGTCTTGTTCTTTTCCAATTCCTTCAATGCACCTTGGACTTCCTCCTTTAGTATCATTGGCTCTTGATCATATGCTTATAATGGTTCAACATCAAGCATTGCCTTTTGGTACAGTGACTCTGTGTATTCCTTCCATCTTCTCTTGATGCTTTCTGCATCATTCAATAATTTGCCCAGAGAATCTTTCAACAATGAAAGTCGAGGTTTGAATTTTACCTTCAGTTCCCCCAGCTTGAGAAATGCTGAGTGTATTCTTCCTTTTTGGTTTTTCTGATTCCAGATCTTTGCACATTTTGCACATCTTTGCACATTTGCACATTCGGCTTTATCTTTTCAAGCTGATCTTTGAAATTTTCGGTTCAGCTCTTGGACCTCCTCATTTCTTCCATTTGCTTTAGCATCTCTACGCTGGAGAGCAAGTTTCAGTGTCTCTTCTAACATCTGTTTTGACCTTTTTTTTCTTTCTTGTCTTCTCAATGACTTTTGCTTTCTTCCTGTATGATGTTCTTGATGTCATCCCACAACTCTCTGGTCTTTGGTCTTTAGTGTTTAATGTATCAAATCTGTTCTTCAGATGATCTCTAAATTCAGGTCGGATATATTCAAGGTCATGTTTTGGCTCCCATGGACTTGTTTCCATTTTCTTCAGCTTCAGTTTGAATTTTCACATGAGTAATTGATGGTCTGTTCCATAGGCTGCCACTGGCCTTGTTTTCACTGATGGTATGGCGCAGTTCCACCGTCTCTTTCCACAGATGTGGTCATTTTGATTTTTATGTATTCCATCTGGTGAGGTCCATGTGTATAGTCGTCTCTTATGCTGTCTAAAGAAGGTATTTGAAATGAACAAATCACTGGTTTTTCAGAATTCTATCATGCATTCTCTAGCATCATTTCTATCACCAAGGCCATATTTTCCAACTACTGATCCTTCCTCTTTGCTCCCAACCTTTGCATTCTAATCATCAGTAATGATCACTACATCTTGATTGCATGTTTCATCAATTTCAGATTGAAGAAGTTGGAAGAATTCTTCTATTTCATCCTCATTGGTTTTAGTGGTTGATGTGTAAATTTGAATAATAGTGGTATTAACTGGGCTTCCCTGTAGGCGCATGGATATTACTCTATCACAGACAGGGTTGTACCTCATGACTGATCTGGATATGTTCTTTTTGACAATGATTGCAACATCATTCCTCTTCAATTTGTCATTCCCGGCATAGTAAACCATGTGGTTGTCAGATTCAAAATAGCCAATGCCAACCCATTTCAACTCACTAATGCCTAAGATGTCGATGTTTATGTGATCCATTTCATTTTTGACAACTTCCAATTTTCCAGATTCATACTTCATACATTCCATGTTCTGATTTTCAATGGCTGTTTACAGCTGTTTCTCTTCATTTTGAGTGTGTCCCACCAGCAAATGAAGGTCCTATGGGCTTTTCTCCCATGAGCTTTACTCCATTCACGTTATCACGGTCAACTCTACTTTGAGGAGGCATCTCTTCCCCCAGTTGCATTTTGAGTGCCTTCCAACCTGAGGGGCTCATTTTCTGGCACTATATCTGACACTGTTTCTCAGCTATTCATAAGGTTTTCAGTGATTAAATATTCTGAAGTAGTTCCTCACTCCTTCTTCCTAGTCTGTCTTCATCTGGAAGCTCATCTGAAACCTGTCCACCTTGGGTGACCCTGCTGGTATTTAAAATACTGGTGGCATAGCTTTCAGAATCATAGCAACTCACAAGCCATCATAGTATGACAAACTGACAGACGAGTGGTGGCCATTTGGTTTTAAGTGGAAACTGTCACATTAAATTTTGAGGAGATCTGTGGACATGTGTAGTAGAATCCTCTAGCGGATCCCCTCTAGTCACCAGAATGGAGGTGTGCAGACAGCGGTGTGAGACCAATGAACAGATATATATAAAAAAGAATGCCCACATCTGTATCTCCAAGGTTCTATTAGGCGTTTGTGGCTGCTCTGGTCCTTCCCCCACTTGGTCTTATCCAAGATTTCTTGAATTAGAAAGCACTGGGTTTCTTGATTCTGCTTCAAATTCCCTTAGCTGTAAGCCTTCCAAGCATCTAAATATTCCTTTATATGTGGTTCAGAGTTCTAGCACCATCCCATGAGCCTGCTTGGTCTGGTATTCTGTGTTGTTGTAGACGGAGCTCCTCAGTGCACATCTACCGGATCCGCCATAACCCATAGCACCATAGATAGATTAGCTAAATATATATCTATATATATGGATATCTAGATACATTGATAGATTAGATAGATATCTAGATAGATAGATTGGATATCTAGATAGATAGATTAGATGGATTATCTAGATAGATAGATTAGACAGACAGATAGATAAATAGATACAGAGACAGGTACACAGACAGACAGACAAATAGAGAAAGATAGACACCTATATTGATACTTAGAGATAGTAGGCTGAATTGTTTATTTGTTTGTTTGTTGTTTCTCAACTACTGATCTTTCTTTATATCAAATAAGTGTTATATAATTTAGGGAAAACGTGGAAAGAGCCTGTGTTCAGAGCTGAAGGATTTGTACGGGATTCTAGCTTGAAGGATTCCATAAAGCACCTTGGAGCTTGTGAATGTGTGTTTCTTGCAAACGAAAGAATTTGGTCCAGATTCACGTACACAGGTTTTCCCAGCTCTCTCAGCCCACGACCTCCTGATGACAAGGACAGGGTGGGGTTAGCTGGGGAATCTCAATGTATGGACCAGTGTCATCCTGACATGGCTAATGGAACAGCAATTGTATATTTTAACGAGACAAGAAAGCCACTTTTGGATTGAATGGGTGAATGCAAACATCCTGCATGAGTGCAAATGCAAAGTGATTATATTAGAGCTGATTTTCCCTCAAGAATGACTTCCTGCGTTCCTGCGTGTGGCAATAGGAGGCTTTCAGGAAATTATTCTTCCTAGCTCTACTGGTGTTTAAGCACCAGAATTCAGTAATTTAAACTAACTTTGTTTTCCAAGTTAATTAATCGAGTGATTCTTGATGTCTGACAATGAGATATAACCTGGGAACAGCATGAGGCAGTTTTCCCTTTTATTTAAGCGAAATTCTTGTCTCTGGTTCCACCGTAGAGCCTCCATCATTATCTGGAGGGAAGAGTGAGAAAAGAAAGGGTTGATAGACTTCTTGGGAGTCAGACATTATCTCACTCATGAAATCGTCTAAAACAATGCGTCTCAAATTTAGTGTTGCAAAAATGGCACCAACATTCCTTCCTACAGCCCACTCTACTCATTCTGTTTTTGATCATTTATTGTAGTTTTTGTTGTTGTTAAGTGCTGTCGAGTCGATTCTGACCCATAGCATAAGGTTTCCCAGGAGCAACTAGTGAGCTTGAACTGCCGACCTTGCAGTTGAAACGGCTTCGCAGTCTGGCACATTAACCCCACACCAGGACTCAAATTCATTGTAGTAGTAGTTGTTGCCGTCGAGTCAGTTCCAACCCATAGTGACCCTGTATAGGCTTTCTGAGGAGCGATTGGTGAGTTTGAACCACCGACCTTGCAGTTCAAACGGCTTTGCTGTCTGGTGCATTAACCCACAGCGCCACACCAGGACTCAATTCAATGTAGTAGCCACACACAATTCAGACTCCATAGTCACAGGTGTTGGGTTCACTAGGGAAGCTAACAGGTAGCAAATATAGGATCAGAAAATGCTCAGGGCACAGTTGTTCTCCTCAGGACAGCCTCTCCTCGGTCATGCCTGCAGGCAGGCCTCTGTATGGTCAGTGTTACAACACATCATTCTACCATAAGCCTCAGTCTGAAGGCATGCAGCTCTAGCTCCCTGAGGCAGCAAACCTGGCCCCACCAATGAAGTGCCTGAAAGCACTCCACTCTACAGGAACGCCTCCTGCCCAAAGTCCCAAGGATCTTTACTTGTTCTGTGAGCTGGGAAGCCACCTGCTGTGTCTTGTGCTCTGGTTCTGGGTTCTGTTGCTCCCAAGTCATGACTTTCTGTCCTTGGCTTGAGGAGGTTCAATGCACAGGGAGCTGAGGTTCAAAGGCACTTCATGCCTGGCTTTTTGATGGTAGTGAAATCTCCCCTCCTGTTTCTGTGATGACTCATTTTATGTTGTTGTTAACTGCCCTTGAGTAGGTTTTGACTCACAGCAGTCCTGTGTAGGGTTTCTGAGAAGAGGCTGGTGAGCTTGAACCGTCCACCTTGCTGCTCAAACTAATCTTGTGGTCCAGTGTTAATCCTACAGTGCTACATCAGGACTCCATTTTATACTCATGCTAAAATGTCAATGTTTGACAAGTACAAGGAACTCTGTTAGCATCCACAGCTGAATCAAGTCATTCTAACAGTATTGCTCCAGACCCAGAAGGACGAAGTCATCTGGTGGGAGTTACAAGGACTATGGCTAGAAGGGACCTGGGAACTAATTCACTGCACCACAATGTGATGCTAATAACCAGGGGCTGTTTTTACAAGGTAGAATATGATCCAGTAGGTATGGGATGGGGCTGAGAGCCTGCATGTCTAACAGTTTCCCAGGTAAAACCTACAACTCTTCTGGCCCACAACCCCACTTGAAGAAGCAAGAGTCCAGAGCCCATCAACTTGCTTTTCTCCAGGAACTTCTGACTGGGAATCATATCATAGCTCTCTATTGGTGGTAGTGGTGGTTATGTGCCGTGGAGTCATTTCCGACTCCTAGCAACCCTGCAAAGGGTTTCTGAGGTTGTGAATCTTTACGGGAGCAGAAAGCCTCATGTTTCTCCATGAAATGGTTGGTAGTTTCAGACTGCTGACCTTGAGGTTCGCAGCCTAACTCGTAACCACTACACTACCAGAGCCCCCTATTAGCTCGCCTTATTTTTAGCTTTCCCCCACAATGTCTTTCATCTTAGGAAAAACAAAGTACCAACTCCAAATTTTCTCATTCTTAGATGAGTCCCATATCTTGCTACTTGCTTCACCAAGTAGTGCTCAGTACTTCTCTGTGTGCTTAGGGCTTAGGAAGTCTGGTCCCTAAATGACAAAGCGCCCCCTTTCTTTCTTGGTCCAAGTGCTAGAGATGTTTGCATGGTGTTGTTCACCAAGATCTAGTCCATCATAAACACCTCTATGCTGACATACAGGAGAGGCCTTGAGGTAGCACAGTCATGGGGCCGCTGGCTTCACCACAGTTTTAACACCTGTCCACGAGGACCACAGCATCATCCAGTGGGTTGAAGACCTTGACCATGCAGATCTTGTCTCTCACAGTGGCGTCCAGATCTTCTTAGCTGCTGTGATCATTCTTATACCTCTTGGATTCCTTGAAAATTCACCAGTAGCTTTTGCATCTCTTAGCACCAAGCCTTTGTGTCCCTGGTTTCTATCTCGCTGTACCTTGTTACAGAATCACATGCTGTCAGTTTGTGCGCTAACACAAGGGCTTCTGGTTAGTAAATGGGACCATCAGACCCCTAACAAAGATTGGAAAACTGATGTTCAAAGAATGTAACTTAAGAGAAACCAGTAAGTCTCTAACTCCCGTGTGCTTGTAGTATCTTTTGATGCATGACATATTTTGAAATATGCTCTAGGATTGAATTCTTAGCTGAATGCCACTTTCTCCTCAGTCTCCTGCTTGCTCTTCAAGCAGAGAAGCTGTGGTATCGCTTTGGAGTGCTAAGACTGTGCTGGGATCTGTTTCATGCATCTGTCAGCCAGGACCCTCCGTGTTGTACATTAAGATGGCAAGTTTTCAGGGTAAAGGGAGCTTTTCACTGCAGTTGTGGCTAAAATCAGACGAAGGTCAAGGGGATCAACAGCCTCTGCTGCACTAGAGAGAGGCGTGTTGGAGAAGCTGATGCCTGGTAACCATTGTGACCAGACATGGATGCTGAGTACTGAAGAGCCACTGCACCAGGAATCCACAGACATGTCCCTGAAACAGACCCAGCTCCAGGGAGTAGACCTGTGAACAGATGGTCAGCTGTAGACATCATGAAAGCCAGGTGCAGATGTTTAAAAATCTTCAGACCAGTGAAGGTTCTCAGGTCTGCATCTGGGTGTTGATTGGTGTCACTGAGCCACTGGGACGCTCACTGGCTTCCACCTGTCTGGTCACTTTGGTCAATCCGAGAACAGGGACAGAGCTTGGGCATGGATGGTGGTCTGCTTTGCATACTCATGATCCTCCTAGAATTGGATTCAAATAGCCTGCGGCCTTATGAACTGAATTACTGGTCAAAGTTCCATGCACACCCCCAGCTTCCTGGTTGCCTCTCTGTTCTCATAGACTGATAAAGTAACCTGACGACTGTAATTTTTTATATAATCACTCATTTATGAATAGCTGTTGAGTGAAGATGTCCCTTTGGAATCATAGACAGTTAGACACAGAGGAGGGGGAGAGATAACATGGAAGATTCTTTGGCATTCCAAGTATCGTCAGTAACAAAGGACATGCAAACCAACAAGATACAGATTCCCCTGGCTACAAGTTCAAGGGGCTCAGGGGCACTGCCAACACGCTTATCGAGTTTAGAACCCATGCGACCACAGCCCTCAGAATTCTGCACGTTGTCTTGAGGTGATTTCATTTACAATCATGCAACCATCTAGGCTCATATGACTAAACATCTCCAATGAGCCTAATGAACTTCTAGTGTGGTGCTGTAGGGTCAGCACTAGACTGAAAACTACAAGGTTGGTAGTTCAAACCCACGAGCTGCTCTTAGAAAACCCTATATAGAGTCTCTATGAGTGAGAACCGACTTGACATCACTTAACAACAATAACAATGAGCCTAATAGAAGGCTATGGCATCTGTTATTTACCTGAGGGGAAGTTAGTGGAAAATGTGTGTGGGCTGGGGATCATTTATGCATGATTTAGATAGGGTTGGGCTGGGAGGGAGGCAGAGGTGGAATCTCAGTTCAATCTAAGCACATGGGAATACCATGTTCCAATCATGCATAGGATAGCTCTGTGTTGTTCTACTTCGGATAGAAAAGGAGAAATCCACTCACAGAATGTGGGAAGAAAAGGAATCGGCATTTATGGAGAACCTATCGTGTGTCCCTCATTAGCCTGCTTGCTGCTACAGATTGTTTATTCTAATATAATACAAAAACAAAAACAAAAAAGCACTTGAAAGCAATTAGTTATTGGTAGATGTTGTTCAGTAGATCTGGGGTGGATCATGATTTCTAACAGACTCCAGGGGCCACTAGTGTTGCTGATGATTTCTGCCCATGACAGTAATCATTGCGGTTACCTGGGGAGCTTTATAAGCAAAGGTGTCACTTTGAGGACTAAGGTGTATCTGAATCAAGCCAGGATATTTCCAATAAACACTGGACTGCTAACTGCAAGCTCAGTAGTTCAAACATACCAGGTCCTCTTAGGAAATCCTATACAGGCCACTATGAGCCGGAACTGACTCCACATCACTTAACAACAACAACAACAACTTATGGATATGAAACCTGGACAATGAATAAGGAAGACTGAAGAAGTGTTTATACATTTGAATTAGAGTTTAGAATATTGAATGAACTGTGGACTGCTAGAAGGATGAACAAATCTGTCTTGGAAGAAGTACAAGCAGAATGCTCCTTAAAAGAGAGTATGGGGAGACTTAGCCTTGGGTACTTTGGACATGCGATTGGGGGAAGGGGGACTGATCCCTGGAGAAGGGCTTCCCACCCATGTGGTTATTAGGAAGGTTGAATGTGGTATTATGTGATTGTGTGTCATTGCATTGGTTTGGACTCATAGTGACTCCGTAGGACAGAGTAGAACTCGTCTTTAGAGTTTCTGTGGTTGCCAATTTTTACAGCAGTAGGTAGCTTCATCCTTTTCCTGTACAGTTGCTAGCAGGTTTGAACCACTGACTTTGTGGTTAGCAGTCCAGCAGTTAACCCACTGCACCAGCAGGGTTCCTTGAGAAGAACATAATCCTTGGTAAAGTGGACAGTCAGTGAAAAGAGAAAGAAGACCCTCAACAAAATGGGTTGACACAGTGGCTGTAACCCTGGGCTAAAACATGGCACCAATTGTGAGGATGGTGCATGACCAGACAATGACTCAGTCTCTTAAACATAGAGTCACTTTGAGTTCGAACCCACTGCATGGCACTGAACAACAACATGATAGTCCCATCCCCAGGCATTGTGGTTTAATGAGTCTGGAGTATTGCTGGACTGGGTTATTTAAATATTTCTTAGGCAATTCTAATACACAGTCAAGGTTGAAAACTACTATGCTAGAGCCTTTCCACAGGAGGCCTGGTAACAAAATGGGTTATGCATTGGGCTTCTAACTGCAAGATCAGTAGTTCAAATCAACTAGCCGCTCCTCTGGAGAAAGAGATGGCCTCCTGTGAAGATTTGCAACTTTGGAAACCCTGTCAACATCACCCTGCACAGAGTTTTCAGAATGGTGCATTCTCAAAATGTCATTGGCTATGTGGACAGGTAAGGAGCACTGGTAATGTAGTGGTTACGAATCGGGCTGTGAACTGCAAGGTCAGCAGTTCGAAACTACCAGCTGTTCTGCGGGAGAAAGATGAGGCTTTCTGCTCCCGTAAAGATTTACAGCCTCGGAAACCCTGTACAGGGTCGCTATGAGTCGGAACCGACTCCACGGCACGTAACAATAACATGTGGACAGGTGTGTGTTTTGGGGTTACCATGCATCTGGAGTTTCAGCACCACAAGACACACTACAGGGTGGGTGTAGTTGAGGATTTACGAGAATGAAGTCCACAGAGAAACAAGCTATAGATGAAACTGTAAGCAATGGGAGGAAAGAAATCCCTCAATTTGCTTACCGACCCAGTTGTACCAACACATTCACTCAATGCAAGGATTTTGATGATGGTCAATCAATATGGATCCAAGGAATGCAAAAACCAATGATGATGATTTTTATCCTTAAGCTACAACTCCTACAGATGAACAGATATTCCAGGGATTATATTAGCTGTCCAGGTTAATTAAAAACTGCCCCACTAGGTAATTTTGTGCATCTGTTTCTTTGTTATTAGCACAGACTCTTTTCACAGAAGGGACAAAAGCTCCTAAGCAAAACCTCCTCTGACTTTTCTGTACCTCCCTTGAACCCATGTTCTATAAAAAACAAAACTGAAAAACCCTCATTCATGCATTCACAAGGTTCTTCAAGTTGACAATGAATCTTCCTTTCAGCTGACTCAACCCCAGATACAGTGGGTGACATCTTGAGATGACAAGGTATAAAAATGGGTTTCTTTTTGCCTTATTAATGTGCTTCGGAGCAGCTTAAACAAGGGTGATTTTTAATAGGATGATTCAAGAATGCTGCCCCAAATGTACAAGGAGACAATAAAGATAAATAATCCTCCTAATAAACTGAACTTTAAAAAGAGGGATATGTCAAAGACATCATGGATGTGACACAGAAGAACCATGGGATGTGGGTTGGAACTCTAAATTTATCTACACCTCCTGGATTCTGCACTTCTGTTCTGAGGGTCATGAAGGTGGAACAGGAAAGTTATGGAAGGTGGGAAACAAATACAGGAGACTATTGTTGAGATCCCACCTGTGGTGAGGCCAGCATATAACAGTGACTTCATCTCTGGAGAGTACCCTATATTTCTCCCACTACAAGCTAGGAAGCCAGGTCTGCATTCCAATCATTATATCTGTCTGTCCCGATCATAGTTGATTGTTACAGAAGGTAGACACCTGTCCTAAATCTATCAATCAAATTTTTCTATGTAACATTAAGAAATTGGAATAAGATGACAGAAAGTATAAAAGAACTGTACACAGAAGCAGTTTAACGACATCAGTCTGGGGCAGTGATCAGCAATAGAATTTTCTATGATGTCAGAAATGTTCTACAACCTTTGTGTCCAATATGGTAGTCACTTGCCAGTGGCCAGTGTGATTAAGGAACTGGCATTTGAATTTTAATTTAATTTAAAATTTAAATGTATGGCTTGTTGTTGTTTTTAAATGCCTGTATAGAGTTTCCAAGGAGTGGCTAGTGAGTTTGAACTGCTGACCTTGTGGTTCAAACCAACCTTGCAGTCCAGTGCTTACCTTATAACACCACATCAGGACTCCCAGTGTAATGGCTAGTGGCTACCTTAATGGACAGTATAGATTTAGAGTGAAATGGGATAGCTCCCTGTGCTCAGTGAGGATGTCCCAGGACTGTCTTGGGTATCTCTTTTCCCAAGTTTTGGCTGTTCAACTGCTGAATCAATTTCATGAGTCACTGAGGAGCTTTCAATAAATTCCACAATGTATTTCAGTTAACCAAAAGAACCTTCATTAAGACAGCATATGAATTTCAATGGAAGAGTAGATACTGTTCTTTTGTACAGCATGTCTATCATATTAAAACAATACTGTTCTGTGGACACTAGTCTTCATCTTGCCCATGAATGTTCCACTGAAGTAGGAATCGAGGAAGGTAGATACATTTTTTAACACCCACCTAATACCCTAAACTAGGGGCCCTGGTAGCGTAATGGATTATGAGTTGGGCTGCTAACTGCAAAGTCAGCTGTTCGAATCTTGCAGTCTCTCCTCAGGAGAATGATGAGGCTTTCTGCCTTGGAGTCAGAACTGACTTGGTAACACACAGCCGTCAGTGTCCAAGGCTCTATGCTACGAGGGCTTCTTTATCAAATAATGGGCAAGTCTATTTGAAATATGAAAAAAAAAAAAAAACATATTGTGGTATGATAAAGGTGACTAATTTATGTCAGAGCTTCACTTGAGATCATGCTTAACTTAGTATTAGACTGGGGATCTGAAACACATGGTTCACATTCTACCGTTTTTCCATTACCCTTTGGGTAACATTGGAGAAGCTATGTTGCCATTCTGAGCTTCAATGACCTCATGACTGAAGCAAAGTTTTAAAAGCAAATATATATTTAATTAGAATGACTTGAAGGTATTTATAGGAGCCCTGGTAACTGATGTGAGCTGGGCTGCTAATCTCAAGGTCAGCAGTTCGAATCAAGCAGTCACTCCATGGGAGAAAGATGAGACTTTCTACTCCCATAAAGATTTACAGCGTCAGAAACCCTGTATATGTTTGCTATGAATCAGAACCAACTCCATGGCCTGCAACCACCACCACCAAGGTATTGCAGGCAGGAGCCTTGAACTGCCATATTTGCTATAACATCCTTACACGTCGGTGTGAAAATAGTCCTGGTGTGGTGCTGTAGGATAAGCACTGGACTGCTAACCACAAGACCAGTGGTTCAAACCCACCAGTGGCTCCTCAGAAACCTAGACAGGGTCGCTATGAGTCAGATCTGACTCAACAGCACTGAACAACAACAATTTGAAGGAATAAGAAGAACTCTGGTGTGAAGTGGACTAAGCATGGAGTTACTAACTGATAAGTTGGCAGTTCAAACTCACCAGCCACTTCACAGAAAGAAGAACAATGACGTCTCCTGTTTCTATAAAGATTTCCAGTTTCAGAAACCCTATGCAGTAGCTCTATTCTGTCCTATTGGGTCGCTTGAGTCAGAATCGATGCAAAGACACACAAACACATAATAACACATTTGACTTTCTAATAACCATGTGAGGTGTCCTTGTTGTAACATCAGTGTCATTGCCATCATCAACACCATCATCAACGCCATCATCATCACCATCATTGTTAGCATCATCATCATCACACTGATGTTATTATTTCTGGTCCAGATGGAGACACCAAGGTTCAGAAAGATGAAGCTTGTTGATTCAGATCCCACTGTTAATAAGTGGGAGAGGTTGAATTCACAACCAGGTCTTCTGATTCTAAATCCTATACTTAGTAGAGAAGAACATCTGTATCTGCTTTAGAATTTTATGGAGACAGATGAAATACCATCTGTTTAATACTTTGGAGGAAAAAAATGCAAAGGCAATAAAGTTTGCATTTTAAGAGATTAGAAGGGCAAGAGTGTCACTCTTTTGGGGGCATGGAGTTTAAGTTTTGTTCATGAGAGTTTGGTGTTTGGGTATTCCCTGCAGTATGACAATAGGCTTGCAACTATGTGAGAAGTCTGTAGCATTCTGGAAATTCTGGAGAGTAAGTGTTACATGTAAACTTGTTGTTGTTGTTGTCAGGTGCCATCGAGTCGGAACCGACTCATAGCGACCCCATGCACAGCAGAACGAAACAATGCTCGATCCTGGGCCAACCTCACCACCGCTGCCACCCCCGAGTCCATCAATGATGCCACCTGGCCGATCCATCTCGTTGGGGGTCTTCCTCTTTTTCTCTGACCCTCCACCCTACCCAGCATGACATCCTTCTCCAACGATTGTTTCCTCTGGACTACATGTCCAAAGTAGGAGAGATGAAGCGTAGCCATCCTGGCCTCCAAGGAGCACTCTGGCTGCACTTCTTCCAAAACAGATCTATTGGTTCTTTTGGCAGTCCATGGCACCCTCAGTATTCTCCTCCAACACCACAACTCAAAGGCATCAATTCTTCTACGATCCTCCTTATTCACTGTCCAGCTTTCGCATCCATATGAGGCTATTGAAAACACAATGGCCTGGGTCAGGCGCACCCTAGTCCTCAAGCTGACATCTCTGCTCTTCAACACTTTAAAAAGTTCCTGTGCAGCAGATTTGCCCAGTGCAATACGTCGTCTGATCTCTTGACTGCTACTTCCGCGAGTGTTGATAGTTGATCCAAGAAGAATGAAGTCCTTGACAACTTCAATCTTTTCTCCATTTATAAGAATGTTGTTTATTGGTCCAGTGGTGAGGATTTTTGTTTTCTTGACATTGAGACGTAATCCATATCGAAGGCTGTGTTCTTTAATCTTCATAAGTAAATGTTTCAAGTCCTCTTCACTTTCAGCGATCAAGGTTGTATCATCTGCATATTGCAGGTTGTTAATGAGTCTTCCTCCAATCCTGATGCCACGTTTTTCTTCATAGAACCCAGCTTCTCGTATTATTTGCTCAGCATACAGGTTGAACATGTAAACTAGATTACTGTTTTCTATGTGTAATGAAAAAACACCCTGGTGACTAAACACTCTACTGCTATCCAAATGGTTGGCAGTTCAAACCCACCCAGTGGCTCTTCCCAGGGCTGGTGTCTGTTCCAACTCATAACGACCCTGTGTAGGCTTACCGAGGAGCGGCATTACCTACAGCCCCACACCAGGACACCAGGACTCCTTCATAAAGAAAACCTTAAGGTGCCTCTGTGATACAGAATTGAATCTACAGAACCCAACAACATCATGTGTATGAATAGCACTCTTCTGGTAAACTGTTGTTAGGTGTTGTCAAGTTGATTCTGACTCACTGCGACCCTGTATAGAGTTTCTGAGGAGCAGCTGGTAAGTTTGAACTGCTGACCTTGTGGTTCGCAGTCCAGTGCTGATCCTACAAAGCCACACAATTTGTTTCCTACAAAGCAACGCAGTGTGATAAGCACTATAATTTCTAGTTTTTAATGTGAAGATGCTTTTGCAGAGAAATTCTGTGACTTGCCCAAGGTCACAGAAATAGAAAGCAGCCAAGCCAAAATTCATACCCCAGATCTGACTGCAGAGCTCATGTGCTAAGATTTGATGTTACGATTTCCTTATTTCTTCTTGTGAGTTAGGAATCTTAAATAAAATTTCACCTAAGTAGTCTATCTTTGTATCACAGATACATATGAAGAGAGCTAGCCAGTGTCTAAACTGGGGATGGCACAGGAATTCTGAGGTGGCTGCGAAGTCATGTGATATGGCAGCTGCAATACCATGAGAAATCCCAAGGTAAGGAGCATCTCAAGGGTATACCAGCCCTCCTCAATATGAAGGGGCTTCAAGAAGGTCATAGAATAAATGAACTTCCTGAAGCCCCTTTATATTTCCTCTCTAATTTTAGCATTGGGATGCTGTGACTTTCCTTAAATAAAAGGGCAAGTTCCCTCACAGACTTATGACTTCTTGCCTGCTATACCGTACATTCCTCATCTTGTTATATATAGACCCAAGCTCCGAAGCAGACACAGTAGAATTTTCTGGATGTCTGAATTATTCTGACTCCCAATATTACTAACAGGTAAACCTCACAGACTCTTCTCCAGCCCTTTTCTTTATTTTATTTTAATCTCCTGCTTGTGTAGAATGCAGTATTAAATATGAGGTAAACAAGTATTAAATATTCTCAGTAAAATAAATAATTAAATACATGTTCTCAGAAAAAATATAGTTACTTATTTTGTGGCGCTGTGGGCTCCTGCGTCAGACTGCAAAGCCGTTGGAACTGCAAGGTCCGTGGTTCAAGCTCACCAGCTGCTCCTTGGAAACCCTATACAGGGTCGCTATGGGTCAGAATCGACTCGACAGCACTCAACACCATTTTAACAACACTGCCATTTGAGGTATATGGCTTAGAAATAACCCCGTGTTTGGACCAAAATGAGATTTCCTCCAGGAGGTTCTGATATATAATGGGCCTCATGGGGCCTTCTGGGAAATTTTTTTAAACAGCCCAAATCTGGTGAGCATATATGAAAACTATATTGAAGATGGGTTTGAAGAGCTTAGAAGTTCAGGTCAAGGCTACTTCAAGACGTTCCACTTAACAAAAGACTATCTAAGAGATGAACAGTCACCCAGCATGGAGATGGGATTTCAAATCCCTTCCAAAGTCCCTTCCTTTTCAAATGTATTATTTATTATTTATTAACAAATGTGTACCATAGGTACAGTGAAAGTCAGGGAAGACATCTTTTCTACGCTGCTGTAAGGGAATGTAAATCGAGATTTAGAGAGTTGTTCAAGTAGCGGGAAAAGATGCCAGCCAAAGCTGTGTAGCTGGGCCAACTGTGGTTGAGTTGGAAGAGAATGGAGACAGTACAAAGCAAACCCACTGCTATTGAGTGCATTGCTACTCGTAGTGACCCTACAGAACCGAGTAGAGTTGTTCCTTAGCATTTCTGGAACTATAAATCTTTATGGGAGCAGACGGCCTCATCTTTTTCTCCCACGAAATGCTGGTGGGCTCTAACTGCCAACCTTTGGGTTAGCAGCCTAATGCTTAACCCTCTATGCCACTAGAGCCCCTTTCTCTGAGAGTCTTTCCATCGATTTTGTTTCTACTTATCAATAGGAGCCCATATTTCCATCCAACTTTTTCCAGGAAATCCTCCCTGAGGGGTTGGAGAAGGAATAATCCAGGGAGGACTTCCTGGAGATCTGGTTAGGACTTCCTGGAAAATGTGGGTAGAATGGTGGGCTCTTATTGATAAGTAGAAACAAAATTGATGGAAAGGAGCAAGGTAGGGGACTTCCCAGAAACACCAGAGGAGATACATTGTGTATAACATTGTGAGGACTCTTGAAGGCAAAGAGCAAAGTGTTGTTGTTGTTGTTGTTGTTTACGTGTCATTGAGTTGGTACCAACTCATATTGACCTATGCACTACGGAATGAAACACTGCCTGGTCCTGATTCAACATCACAATCGTGGTTGCTTTGCTTGAGCCCATTGCTACTGCCACGGTGCCAATCTATCTCCTTGGGGGGTCTCTCTCTTTTTTGTTGACTCTTCACTTTACCAAACATGATGTCCTTCTCTAGGGATTAGTCTCTCCTGATAATATGTCCAAAGAATAAGAGATGAAGTCTGGTCATCCTGGCTTTCTAAAGAGGTATTCCATTTTAAGTGGGTGAGTTATGAGGTCAGATACTAGACATCTTTAAGTACTAGGTTATGGACTCAGGACTTTCCAGCCAAGGCAATGAATGCGGAGACTTTGAAGGTTGAATGGGGAAATGTCTGATGAATAGCTTTTTGTGAAGAACAGTCTGGTAGTCTGTAAGAGCGTGGACTGATTGGATAAGACAGAGTTAGAAAGCATACAGGCTAGACAGAAATGTCTTATTCTAAGTTAACTATTTTTTCCTGCTGAAAGAAAAAAAAAAAAAAAAAACAGATTCCAATGAACTGCCTTTTATTTTGACACAATAGCCATAAAAGTAGTGATGTCTATAAAAGCAGAGCAAGATGTTTTTAGTGGCTTTATGAAATAAAAACAGCAGTAGATAGTTACAATTGGAATGCCCCACATCAGGTTATAACCATCTGAGTTTGGAAACTTCCAGCAGAATGCAATCATATTTTTATAGCTCTAGCTTGGTCCTTTCACTCAGATAACTGGGCTAGGGGTGGGTGAGAAGGAAAAAACCCAGCGAATCAATGTCATTAAATAGCAAGGGATGAAAGTCTTTGAATTTCAATGGCCACAGCAGTTACCAGTTTGATAAAAGAATCATTATTCCTTCAAATCAGAAACATGTGTGCTATGAATAAGGCTAAGTTTGACACTTGGGAGATCAGGTTCTCCAATACCATCATAGGACTGGTCAGCAGCAGTTAAGCTGGGCGCTTTGGCATCTGTTTCTTCACTTAGCACCCATCACCATTCTGGGGAGGATGCTTTCACAGCTAGATGGAGACTCTGAGGTCCAGAGGGATTAAGAACTATACTCAGGGCCAAACAATTAAGATATGGAGTCCCCTCCAAAGTACAACAATCGGTCTCTATTTACCTGGAGCAACAAAGAAGGAAAATCAGACAATGAAGGAGGAAATGGAATTTGTGGCTCATTACTTCTATGAGTAATCACCTCTTTTGCTATGAGAACTGGATGGTGCCTGGACATCTTTATTGAACATTTGATTAACAATTCTTGAGAAGAATTATGATCAAAAGGGGGGACAGGCAGAACAGAATATCAAATTCTCATGAAATCCAGATTTCTGAAACCATGGAGGCTGGATGAACCCTTAAAACTATTGCCCTAAGAGAATCTTCAAGCCCGAAACCCAAAATACCCTTGGAAGTCTTCATTAAACCAAACCATAGTTTATCTCTAGTAGCAAATATACCAGGAGTCCTGGTGTGGCGCTGTAGAGGAAGCAATGGACTGCTAACCACAAGGTTGGCAGTTCTAACTCACCAGCTCCTCCTCAGAAACCCTAAACAGGGTCACTGTGAGTTAGAAGCAACTTGATAGCACTTACCAACAAAAACAATTCATAAATATTGTCTGCTTAAGCATTGTTCTGTTGTAGGAACTGTTTATATGGGATCAAATTGACAACAGCAACTCGAAAGATTAGATAAGAAACAGAAGGCACTGAGGTTATGTAAATGAAGGATGACCAATTTTGAGAAGGAGGGTACAAATGATTGTACAGCTAAAAGAATGTAATTAGCATCACTGACTTGAAACTGTAAAAATTGTTCAATTGGTGTATGTTCTGCTGGGTATATTCTCAATGACAGCAACAAAAATGAAAATAAATTATGTAGATTTAAAAAATACCCTGGATGCATCCTGAGCTGGATTCTACATCACATATATGTCCAGCAATGCCATGAAACATTCCCTGTAAACTTTGATTTTCTCTTGCTCATCTGGAAAGATCCAGCATCTTTCTGAAGCTCTCATTGTGGGGCTCAGCCTAGACAATTTCTTTGCATTTATTCACCTGTGAATGTGATAAATCCTGCTTGGGGATTTTAGAAAGGACTCATTTTCATTCATTAGTCAAAGTTTCCTGTCTAGGGACTTACACTGCTAGAGATTACACAATCAACTGAATGAAATTTTGCTCAAGATAAACGATTGCTTGTAGAATGTTCTACTGCACGTGATCAGTGTCCTAAAAATGTGCTTTGAATTTTTTCTCTCTTTTCCCCTAACCCTTAACTTGGAGTTACTCAAATAACATGCTGATTTTAAAATTTATTATTTTAAGGAAGAAACAAAAGAGAAGATAAGGCATATACAGGTACCTCAACAACTCTTTAATTTCCCACAACAAACTCACAGGGGTGTATTGGTATCCTCATAACCAGGGAGGAATTGGAGGCCTGGAGAGGTCACATGACTGTTGATAAAAGACAGCTCAGAGATTGAAACTTAAGATCTAGCTAACTCCTATCCACTGGAACAACCTCCTTAAGTCCCCAGTGTTCAAGGTTCTAGCCCCTCCTCCTTGTATAAATATACACAAAACAGCATTTTGATTTCACAGCATTCCATGGAGGAGAAAACTGTTTACAGCCTCTTCATGTGCTTTGTAAATGAGAAAATAATGCTGTTCAAGTGAACCAGCATTTCTGAGCACCTTTAAGAAGCTCTAAGACATAGAGATGAACATATGAGGATGCTTCAAAAAGTTCGTGTAGAAATGAAATTGAAAGATAGTGGAATTTTCCCACAGACTCTTAATATGAATGAAGAGAAGGATTGGAACTGAAAGGAAAGTCTCCATGGCCAACCAGAGTTGACCTCTATGCTCCACGATTCACTAACTGTTTGAATGGTCATTGTCATTGTATCTATCTTAAAGGCTGTTATAAGAATAAATGGACTTGATGCCTGTGAGCTGCATAACTGTGTGTTGGTACCACTAACATTTCAAATCATGACATAAATTATCAGTAGCAAGCATAAGAATGGGAGCACACCATAGAAAAACACTAGACTACAAACCACAAGGTCAGCAGTTCAAGCCCACCAACTACTCTGTGAGAGAAAGATGAGACTTTCTGCTCCTGCAAAGATTCAGAAGCCTCAGAAACCCTATGTAGGGTCAGTATGAGTTGGAACTGACTCAACGGTACTTAACAACAACAAAACATAAGAATATTATATTTATTGAACATTTACTATAGGTCAAATGTTCAAAAGGTTTTACGAACATGAATTCATTCAATTCTCACAACAACCCCTTGAGGTATATGCCCTTCTTATCAGTAGTAATGTTGTCTCTCCTACATTTGAGGATTACTAAAGCACAGGAGGTTACGTAATCTTTCCAAACCCACAAACCACTCCATGGGAGCAAGGTGAGACAGTCTGCTTCCATAAAGCTTTACAGCCTTGGAAACACCATGGAGCAGTTCTGCTCTGTCCTATAGACTTGATGTGATGGCAGTGGGTTTTCACAGTGAGAAAGTGGTGGAGCCAGCACATGTGCTCCGTAGCCTCTATTCTGCACCACTTTGCTATGCGGCGTCTGTACTTGTGGTAGGCATTTCAGACACAGGAGGAGGAGGAAGCATCCTGTTCCTACAGTGAAAGACAAAATCTGAAGTCCACTGGATGCAGAGTCAAAGAGGATTTGGGGATACACAGAATGTAAGTCATATCATCAAGCATGGCTCAGGATGACCGAAGGATATGAGACAGGCCTTGAAGAATGAGTTGAGATCGTGCAGATGAACACACAGGAGACCAGAGGGGCAAAATGCCTATAGAGTGAACAACTTGAATTAAGTTACATGGGACTATTCAGAAATATCTATAAAACTCAATCATCAAGCTGTCTCTCATCTTTCTTCCCGTGTATGATACAGTATGGAAGTGGGTGTAAGATTCAGGCAGACCTACATCAAATTTAGCTCTATCACTCATGAGCTGTGGCCTTGAGCTTTGCCACTCCAAGTTGTCCATCAGCAAATGAGCTATTGTCATCACCTCTCAAGGAAGGAGCTCTGGTAGCACAGTGGTTATGAGTCAGGCTGCTAATCTCAAGGTCAGCAGTTCAAAACTACCAGCTGTACTGTGCAAGAAAGATGAGGTTTTCTGCTCTCTTAAAGATTTACAGCCTCAGAAACCCCATACAGGACAACGATGAGTTGGAAGTGACTCCACAGCACACCACCACCATCACCACAGTTACCTCTCCGCATTGCCATGAGATTGAATGAAACTTCATAGGTGACAGGACAGTTGGTTTCAGTAGGTATTAGCTCCCAAGGCCAGATCCTTGTATTGGCTTCCAGGTGAGGCTTACAGGAGATCAGGGTGAAGTTGGCATGATGAATTTGGGCTGACCCAGTCTAACTTACCTTCCCATGGTACATACCACCCTCAATCTTTATTTTGAATTCTTGCTCATATGCCATACATTCTAATAGATTCTTGGATCTTTGGGACCGATGTCTTTCTGTATACCCCTAAAGTACATCAAGTAGGAAGGCATTCAAAATACAATGGGGAGGAGCTATCTCTGCAAAGTAGATTTGAACTTAATGATGTAGATAGAGTAAAGCTTTCAGGACCTTCATTTTCTGATGTGAAAAAACTTAAAAAGAGAGAGAGAAGCAAGCATCCATTATAATAACTGGAAGTCATGAAAAATAAAATGGATGCACAAAGATAGATATTTTAGGCATTAATGAGATGAAATGGACTAGTATTTGCCATTTTGAATTGGACAGACATATGGTCTGTTACGCCAAGAATGGCAAATTGAAAAGCAATGGCATTCAAAAGGAACATTTCGAGATCTGTCCTGAAGTACGATATGGTAATAATAGGATAGTATCCATATGTCTACAAGGAAGACCAGTTAATGGGACTATTATTTAAATATATACAACAACCGTCAATGCCAAAGATGAAGAAATTGAAATTTCCTACCAATTTCTTCATCTGAAACTGGTCAAACATGCAGTCAAGACACATTTATAATTATTGTTGATTGGAATGTGAAAGTTGACAATAAAGACTATTGGGAGTAAGAAAATAAGGGCTTTGGTGATCGAAACAATGGCAGAGATCACATGAAAGAACTTTTCAAGAACAACAACGTGTTCATTGCATATAACGTATGTCAACAACGTAAATGGTGACAGTACATATAGACCTGGACAAGTGGAATACACAGGAATAAAATTAACTACATATATGGGAAGAGACAATGAAGAAATTCAAGGCCAGGTATCAGCTGTGGAACGCACCACTGATTGCTCATTCACAAGTTCCAGTTGAAGCTGAATGAGATTAAAACAAGTTCAGGAGAGTCAAAGTACAACCTTGAGAATATTCCACCTGAATTTAGAGATTATCTCAAGAATAGATTGGATGTACCAATGACCAAAAACCAGACAGGTTGTGGATCTTCTTTTGATGCTTCCTACAACATTCAATATTTTGCCCATAGAATCCTTCACTATTACAAGTCAAGGCTTGAAATTTTCCTTCAGTTACATCAGTGTGAGAAACACTGAGTGTATTCTTCCCTTTTGGTTTTCTAACTCTAGGTCTTTACACATTTCTACACTGAGTTTCTGAGACTGAATGGGAGCAGGCAGCCTCATTTTCCTCCTGTAGTACGAGACACAAGCCATGGTATTTTCAGTCACCACATATTCATGCGAAAGCTGGACAACGCATAAGAAAGACTGAAAAAGAATTATACCTTTGAATTATAGTATTGGAGAAAAATATTGAATATACAATGGATTACCAAAGCAAATTTTCTCAGAAGAAATACAGTCAGAATGTTTTTTTAGAAGCAAGGATGGTAAGATGTTGTGTCAAGTACTTTGTACATGTTATCAGGAGGGACCAGTCCCTGGAGAATGACATCGTGCTTGGTAAAGTAGAGAGTCAGCAAAAAGAGAATGGCCCTCACCAAGATGGGTTGACCCAGTGGGTGCAGCAACGGGTTCAAGCATACCAGGGTGATTTAAAAGATTGTGGGAAATGGAATGAAATCTTTGAATGCACTTTTTGCAGCCCACTCAGAGTAATGATTGTGAAGATGGTGTAGGGCTTGCAGTGTTTTGTTCTGTTGTACATGGTGTTCTGATGAGTAGGGCATCCAACGACAGAGTACATCAACACCCACATAACTTAATCCAGAAAATACATCCTAAGTACCTCCTCTGGAGTTCTCCTTTCCCTCCATTGTTCTAAAAGCCTTGCAATTTCTATCATGGGAGAGAGCATTTGCTGTTTCAGAACGGCATGTTTCCATGAGAACAACCTCAGGTCCCTCTGGAAAGGCTCTGCTAGACTTTTTGTGTTTCTACCTGCTCTGGTAGCGTAGTGGTTATGAATCGGGCTGCGAACCTCAAGGTCGGCAGTTCAAAACTACCAGTGGTTCAGTGGGAGAAAGATGAGGCAATCTGCTCCCGTAAAGATTTACAGCCTCGGAAACCCTGTCAGAATCGGAATCGACTCAACAGCACTTAACAACAACCACCTGCTCCTTTGACCTAAACCTCCTAAGAAGGACTGATTGCTAAATGCAGAGGGTGAGGTCAAGTTTAAGTTTCAGACAAATAAATAATTTATAAGTGTATAATATTTAGGATGTACTTATACTTTAAAAAAATAATGATGGTTACTTAAGCATCAAACTAACTGAGAAGTCTTGTAGTTTTATTTTTTGAGTTATGGCAATCCTGTCTCTAAGGCTCAGGAAACCCATTGGGACAGAACCCATTGGAATCAGACACATCTGTGGGTTCAAATCCTCATTCACCTTTTATTGGCTGAACCATCTTGTCGCTGAATTTCTTTAAGGTAAAAACTCCATACATGTAAAACCAGAATAATGACAGATGAAATCATCTCTCATAGGGTTCTGAAACTAGAAAGTGAAATTGTGCAGGCCAGCATGGCTTGGCTGTTACACGTGTCAGAGTAACTTTCCATGCTGTTTGTTAAAGCATGTTGTAAACAGTACAACTCCCTGAAGCTGTAGTGGCCAGTTTTTGCCATTATTCCCCAAGGTCACCCACCTGTTAGATGGTGCATTTGATACCCTAACGCAAGTATCCAAACCCCTACTCTGGGACTCTCTCTGGTAACTCACTCTCTCATGAAGTCTCTCTCACATAAGTAATTGTCTTCAGCGCACTGGTGGAAACCTCAAAATAAAACGTAGTCCCAAAATTTGAAGTGTAGTGCGTTAAGATTTTGGGTCTCTAGAACCACAGTTTCTTAGGAAAGCATTCTTCTCTGTTTTGATTTTGCCTTCAAAGCTGGAAAATAGATTCTAATTCAAAGGATGAAGTATATGGTGATGGTGTAGCCAGGGTGGGTCTCTCTAGTAGAGAGACTGGACAATGTGAGCTCCAGAAAGAGACTATGTGCAAAGATCCAGCGTTGAAAAGGGGGAAAAAATCCATTGAGTCAATTCCAACTCATGGTGATCCCATGAGCAAAAAGCCAGATCTTTCTCCAGTGGCGCTACTGGGTGGGTTCAAACCACAGCCCTTTAGGCTAGTAACACATGTGATCTACAGCAGCCACACACAGATTATTGGACACAGACCATGAGAAAGTACTCATGCTTGGCATTCAGTATTTACACTTCAGGATGCTCACCAAATCCTTAAGGTGTGTGTTGTGTTCTACCTGGTTACAAAGAAATAAATGGAGGCTGATGGCGTCATACAATCTTCCCTCAAATCACACAGCCTGCAAGTGACAGAGAGAGAACACCAACCCAAGCTTGGCTTAATAATGGCCATTTCATTCCAGGGCTTAACCTTACTTAACTTTCCTGGTTTGTCTGAGCAATGCAGAGCAGATAAAGAAACAAAGGTTCTGATTCCGTGTACTAGGAACATGTCTCTCCTGCCACCATGAAAAGGGGAGAAAGAAATAAGGTCTTGTTAAATGTCTGTGCTCCCTTGGGACTATAGCCAGAAATATTTGCCTGGCTGGACACACACAAGTCTGAAGTGCTCAGTGTTTTACTGCCCACTTTCTCTATGTCCTCCACCCCCCCCAAAAAGCCATGCATTGTCTCTGCTGCCCCAGTACAGCAGGTCTCTTGTTCCAAGCCTGAGAAATGGCCTCAGGATAGCGTTTGGCTGACCCAGGGGCTGTGCTTGTTACCATGTTGTAGTCTTGAGAGGGTGAGCCGGGACCATGCTGATGTCTGGTTACTTACCTGTCCAGGTAACGACTACCTGTGGTACCATGACCTGACCCAAGCTCAGAGCTCAGCACATTCCAATGTTGCAAGAGCAACAAAAGAAAAGAGTCCTCCAAGCTTGGACTGGAAGTTCTTGGTCTACCACACAAAAAAAGCAATACCATCAGCAGCGCCATCTTGGTTATGTCATTGCTGTTGTTGACACGTAATACATGTCTTCGATAGCTAGTGTTACTATAACTCAAATGTCACAGGTAGGTGGCTTTAAAGAAGAGAAATGTACTTTCTCACAGTTCAGAGTGTCAGCTCTATGTCTGTTGGTTCTGAGGGAAGGTCCCAGCATCCCTCAGTTACTTGGTGATCATCACCTGACATTTATCATTCTCAGTTTGTCTCTGTGCCTCTGCTACTCCTTATAGCTCAGGAGTGATCAGGTTTAGGACCCACCTACACAAGATCAGCAGTTCAAACCCACAAGCTGCTCCTTGGAAACCCCATAAAGGGTTGCTATGAATCAATACCAATGTTTTAAAAGAGAATAAATAAATGTAAATGTATCCAAGCACTTAAACTAAATATTCTATATGTCCTATCTGTCTTTTTCTGTATTAATTATCTACATACTAGGAATAAAAATTTTTAACAGTTTAAAAAAATAAAAGAGGCTTAAAGCCTCGGGAAACTTAAACCTGATACTGTGTAGGCCCTGGATGACGTCTCTGGCTGGTAGAGTTGAGAGCTCTGAAAACCAGGAGAACATTTTCAGGGAGTTGTCTGGGGCTCAGTTGCTTGACTGTAGACTGTGAATGTGGGTGTGGAAATGAGGTGGTGTTTTGTTGGGGGAGGGACATTTACTTCTTGAGAGATGTGAGGGGGAAGGCAAGGCCCAGGGCATGGAGATACTTGTACATCAAATTTGACGGATTCCTGGTGGCACTATGGCGAAACCCTCAGCTACAACATAAAGGCTGGCAACGGATCCACCCAGGGCTCTGTGGAGAAAAGACTGGCAGATGTGCTTCTGTAGGGAGTACAGTGCACTTGTTATCTGTCAGTTTGATGTACTGTGGTGGCTTACATCATGCTGTAATGCTGGAAGCTATACCAGCATGGTCACCCATGGTGACAGGTTTCAGCTGAGCTTCCAGACTAAGACAGACTAGGGAGAAGGAGAGACAGAATATTTCTGAATGTTTAGCCACTGAAAACCTTATGAATGGCAGTGGAACACTGTCATCATCAGAATATTGAATATTGAAACATTATGAAGAGCACAGAATATTGTTAGATATAGTGCTTGAAGGTGAGCTCTTCAGGCTGGAAGACACTCAAAACATGACTGAGGAATAGCTGTCTTCTCAACGTAGAGTGGAATAAAGCTTTGGGGACCTTCATTTGTTGGTGGGGCACAACACAAAATGTGCAGAAACAGTTGTAAACATCCATGAATAATTGGAATATGGAAAGTATTAAGTATGAATCTAGAGAAATTGGAAGTTGTTAAAAATGAAATGGAACACTTAAAGAATGAAATCTTAGGCATTAGTGACCTTGTATAGGGTTTTGAAGGAGTGACCGGTGAGCTTGAACCGCCAACCTTGCAGTTTAAACCAACTTTGCAACCCAGTGCTTTAACCCACAGTGCCACACTGGGACTCCATCCCATGCATCAGTGATCTGAAATGGACTAGTATTGGCCATTTTGAATCTGACAATCATGTGATTTCCTATGCTGGGAATAACACATTAAAGAGGAATGGTGTCACGTTCATCATCAAAAAGAACGTTTCAAGATCTATCTGGAAATATTATGCTGTTTGTAATGGGATAATGTTCATATGCCTATGAGGAAGACCAGTTAATACCACTATTATTCAAATTTGTGAACCAACCACTAAAGCCTGTGATGATGAAATTGAAGAATTCTACAAACGATTTTAGTTTGAAATAATCAAACATGCAATCAAGCTGTATGGATAATTACTGGTGATTGGAATGCAAAGGTTGGAAAGTATGACTGGGGTGATAGAAATGATGCTGGAGATTACATGATAGCAATTTGCAAGACCAATGACTTCTTCATTGCAAATACCATTTTTTTAAACAACATAAAAGATGGCTATACACATGGACCTCACTAGATGTAATACACAGAGACCAAATTGACTATATTTTTTTGAAAGAGACAGTGGAAAAGCTCCATATCATCAGCCAAAACAAGGCCTTCAAGGGCAGACTGTGGAACAGACCATCAACTGTTCATATGCAAATTTAGGCTGAAACTGAAAAAAATTAAAACAAGTCCATGAGAGACAAATATGAACTTGAAGATATACCACCTGAATGGTACACTGACAGAGAACTGCAAGAGGTTGAGTCTGGATTCAGGTGAGGATTCGGATCATTGGCTCAAACATAACAAAGATTGTGAGACTGGACCAGGCAGCATTTTGTTCCGTTGTGCATAGGTCTCTATGAGTCAATACCGACTAGACAGCACCTAACAATGACAATAACATATGCAGATGGAATTTGGGCATAGAAGAAGTGATGCATTTCATTTATGGAGTTAGAGAAAAATGTTAAAAGTACCATGCATGCCATTGTGACACTGTATAGGGTTTACAAGGAGTGGCTGGTGGGTTTGAACCACCAACCTTGCTGCTAGCAATTGAGTGCTTATCCTACATACCAGGACTCCAGTAATACTAAAATCCTCATATCAAGCTGAAAACTTCAGTTCAAAGGAAATGGGGATCTACTGACGGTTTGTAAGTGGGGGAGAGATTGATCATAGCTGCAGTTCAGAAAACTCATTCTGCTAGGTGGTTTGGAGGAATGCTCTGAACGCGTGAAGTTCTGGTGTGGTGCTGTAAGATAAGCACTAGACTGTAAAGTCAGTTTGAACTGCAAGGTCAGTGTTCAAGTTTAACAGCTGCTCCTTGGAAACCCTATACAGGGTTGTTATGAGTCAGAACCGACTAATGGAATTTAATAACAATAACAAAATGAAGGCACGGAGGTTAGGGAGCAAAGAGGCTGCAAAATCCACCCCATTCAGCATCAGGGGCTAGAAGGGAGGGACAAGATACCATGGGTGATGGGGCAGGCGATATAACAAGAGGGAGGTTGGCAGTGGAAAGATGAAGGTAGCAGGAGACACGAGGAGGAGTGCAATAATGAAAGGAAATTAGAGATAAATACTGTTAGCTGACGGTACATGGAGGGGATTGTAATCATTGTAAGGAAGCAAAGTACATGCTTTGCTGAATGTAAAACTGATTATCTGCTTTTTAAACCTTTACTCAATTGAGAATAAAAAGTTACAAAAAGAAGTAGGGTGGAGCAAGACTATGGAGAAGCAGATGGAATGAGGCCCTCAGAGGAGATGGGACTGGGGAGCAGGGTCTGGACCATGCTGAGTCCAGGGGCTGCTGACCTGAACCACTGACTTTGTGGTGTGTGGGAACCTTCATAACAACCAGGAGGCTGGGACACACCATCCATCCAGACTGTAACCAAGGCCAAAGGTATCTGCTTGCGCCATGGGGGCTTTTCCTATCAGACAAAGAAAATGTGAGCGCCAGGAATTTGATCTCTGACCCCAGCTGGTCAAGGACTTGCTAAAGATGCTTGTTAAAAAGTCAGCGACTGTTTCTTCTGTGGGAAATATCTTTCTTTCCCAGCCCCTGGCATGTGCCTTCCCCAAGAGGGAGTCAAGAGGTCAGCGCAGGTCGCTGATGCCAGAGCCCTTGCTTCCTGCTGCTTCTGGGTCTGAAACTGGGAGGCAGGGAACTGCAGAATGGACCCTGGGCAGAGCAGACCAATGAGCCCCATAGACAAAGAAGCAGAGCCTCCTTCCTTCCTGAGACAGATGTCTGTCATGGTGGTGAGCAACAGAAGGGACTATGAAGATGCTGTAGTTGCTATGTGTACCATAGCATTGTTTCTGATTATGGCGACTCCTAGTGTGTGTGAGGAGAAGGGACTATGAAGATGCTGTAGTTGCTGTGTGTACCATAGCATTGTTTCTGATTATGGCGACTCCTTGTGAGGAGAAGCACTGTACTGCTCACCACAAGGTCAGTGGTTTTAACCCATCAGCCACTCCTCGGAAACCCTACACAGATTTGCTGTGAGTTGGAACCGACTCAATGGTACTTAACAACAACAACAGCAGGTGTCGGAACAGAACTACCCCACAGGGTTTTCTAGGCTGTCATCTTTACGGACATAAACTGCTGGGTCTTTGCTCTTGAGGGGCCACTGGGAGGATTAAAATGGCCAACCTTTTGGCTAGCAAATGGGCACTTAGCCATTGTGCCTCCAGGGCTCCTTATGATAATGATATTGATACAAAAAAATAATCCCACAAAAAACCCCACCGCTGTCAAGGAGACCCCATGTCTTTCAGAGTAGAGTTGTACCCATAGGGTTTTCAATGGCTGTGGTCTTATGCAATAGATCACCAGGTCTGACTTCCAATGTGTCTCTGGGTGCGTTTGAACTAACAACCTTTTGGTTAGTAGCCAAGTGTTTAACTGTTAGCACCACCCAGGGATTCCTGATATTGCTTCCAACTGATGTCTGTTGGGCCCCCACTGTGCACCTGACACTGAGCTAAACAACTCATATGTAATTTAATCCTTGTTATTGTTAAGTGTCATTGAGTCGCTTCTGACTCATAGCACCCCTGATTCTGAAGAGTGGCTGGTGAGCTTGAACTACCAACCCTGTGGTTCAAACTGACCTAGCAGTCCAGCACACTATCCTGTAGCGTCACACAAGAACTCTATCTTAATCCTTACATCTCACTTAATCGTCAGACTTCATGAGGTAAGGTTGGGTGCTTAGGGAAGACTTGTAAGAGCAAAGTCGCAGAGTTAGTAATAGGAAAGCTGAGATGCCTAGCTGAGCCGCCACACTCTAGAAGCTGCCCTCATTGACATTTCTGCAGCCACCTCTTGCACTGGGGTGGGTTTGCTCCCAGAGGCCTTTGGCAATGTCTGCAGACATTTTTGGTTGTCGTGAGTAGGGGCAAGCATGCTATTGACATCCTTCAATGCACAAGGCAGCCCCTATAACAAAGTATTGTTGTTGTTGTTATGTGCCAAGGAGTCAGTTCCGACTCATCGTGACCCTGTACTGGGCTTTCAGGCTGTAAATCTTTATGGGACTTATAGTGACCCTGTACAGGCTGTAAATCTTTATGGGAGCAGAAAGCCTCATCTTTCTCCCATGGAACAGCGGGTAGTTTCGAACTGCTGACCTTGAGGTTACCAGCCCGATTTGTAATCACTGTGCTGCCAGAGCCAGTCCCAAAGGCCAATAACTGAGAAACAAAGGAGTCCTGGTATGACGCTGTAGGATAAGCATTGGACCACAAGTCAGTTTGAACTGCAATGTTGGTGCTTCAAACCCATCAGACACTCCTTGGAAACTCTATACTGGGTCGTTATCTGTTAGAACTAACTCAACAGCACTTAACAACAAGACCATTCTTGGGACAAAGTCAATAGCTAACCAATATCTACCCGGGTTGAGAATGAAAACTTTCCTTCACTTCCACAGTCACTGACTTATACATTTGTCCTCCGTTCAAGAACTTGAACCTCAGTGAAGGCATTAGTGTCACTTCCTGTTGTTGTTAAGTACCATCCAGTCATCATCTACTCATGGCAACCCTATGCACAACAGAAGGAAACACTGCTCTGTCCACAATAACCCCGCAATCATTGCTAAGCCTGAGCCTACTGCTCCAGTCACTGTGCAATCCATCTCACTGGGGGTGGGGTGGGGGGAGTCTTCCTCTTTTTCTCCAACCCTGCACTCTACCTAACATGATGATCTGTTCCACAGTCTGCCCCTGGTCTTGTTTTGGCTGATGATATGGAGCTTTTCCACAGATATAATCAATTTGATTTCTGTATATTCCATCTGGTAAGGTCCATGTGTATAGTCCTCTTTTATGTTGTTTAAAAAATTATTTGCAATGAAGAAGTCATTGGTCTCGCAATATTCTATCATGCAATCTCCAGCATCATTTTTATCCCCAAGGCCATATTTTCCAACTACTGATCCTTCTTCGTTGGCTCCAAACTTTGCATTCCAATTGCCAGTAATTATTAATACATCTTGATTGCATGTCTCATCAATTTCAGACTGAATGTTGGGAAAATTCTATTTCATCATCACTGGATTTAGTGGTTGATGTATAATTTGAATAATATTGGTGTTAACTGGTTTTCCTCACAGGCACATGGATATTATCCTATCACAGACAATGTTGTACTTCAAGATAGATCTTGATATATTCTTTTTGATGATGAATGTGATGCCATGCCTCTTCAATTTGTCATTCCCAGCACAGTAAACCATGTGATTTTCAGATTCAAAATTGCCTATACCAGTCCATTTCAGCTTACTAATGCCTAGGATATCAATGCTTATGTGTTCCACTTTATGTTTTACAATTTCAAATTTTCCTAGATTCATACTTCAAATATTCCATGTTCTGATTATTGATGGATATTTGCAGCTGTTTCTTTTCACTTTGAGTTGTGCTCTGTCAGAAAATGAAAGTCCCATCGGCTTTATTCTATTCATGTTCTCATGGTCAACTCTACTTTGAGAAGGCAGCTCTTCTCCAGTTGCATTTTGAGTGCCTTCCAACCTGAGGGGCTCATCTTCCAGCACTCCATCTGACAATATTCTGGGGCTCTTCATCATGTTTCAATATTCAATATTTTGGTGCTGGCAGTGTTCCACGGCTATTCATAAGATTTTCAGTGTCTAATATTTGGAAGTAGTCTGTCTTCATCTGGAAGCTCAGCCGAAACCTATCCATCATGGGTGATCCTGCTGGTATTTTAAAGACCCGTGGCATAGCTTCTAGAATCACAGCAACACATAAGCCGCCACAGAATGACAAACTGACAGATGAATGGTGGTTAGTGTCACTACCTTCTCTGATATATTAGGAGCCCTGATGGCACAGTGGGTTAAGCACTCAGTTGCTAACCAAAAGGTTGGCAATTGGAGCCCACCAAGGGAAAAAGATGTGGCAATCTACGTTTGTCAAGATTTACAGTCTTGGAAGCCCTATGGTGCAGTTCTACTCTGTCATAGAGTGACAGCTGAGTTGGAATTGACTTGGTGGCCCTGGGTTGTCTTGACTCAGTGGATGTTTTATTGGGAAGGAAATCATACCCTGATGTTTCCACCTGGATGATAACTAAACTTGAGAGAATTGTGTGCGTATTTTGATATTTCTTAGAGTCATGGCTTGGGATATTGGAAGGGAAGTCTAAAAACAGTGTTGATTCCATACCCTGAGTCTGCTGTTCCCGCCCTAAGGAAATCAGTCTGATCCCAGAGAAAACAATTAGAACCATGTGGCTTTCCATTCAGCACTGTTTTTAGAAGGACTGCCAAAACATTTGAGATGCACACAAAGGGGTCATTCATGCCCAGTGCCCACATGGGGGGAAGCAGAGTCCCCTGGATGGAGAGAGGCAGGCGGTCTGCTGGCTCCCCCTGCCAGGCCTTTATTAATGGGACAAACACAATTTAGGGAATCAATGAAGGACCAAACACTGTTGCTGGTCAAGGAGAAATCCCCCCACATAGCCCTCCCTTTGTGCTTGGGGTCCTCAGCACGGAAGAGTTCCCCACCTCATTAGTACCCTTCTGAATGTGCAAAGGAGGACTCCCACAAGGACTTTCTGTGAGTATTTAATTGCAGTAGGAGCTCCTTTGTCTTAGAATACACTAGGAACTGTCAGCCCAAAGCTGTCCCATGGCAGAACTTCACAAAGTTTCCTAATGAGTGGGTTTTCCTATGTTTCCTATCACACCCACCCTCAAGGTTAAAGTATGTGTCTGTCGTTACACACACACACACACACACACCCCACCCCCCGCCGCAACTGGCCAGTGGATTTTCAGGAATTTAGAGAAGTAATGAGGTTCTCATCATTGAAGCGATTTGAGCTGAGGCAGGAAGATTTCTTGGCATGGAAACATAGAGTGAGTTCAAGAATCAACTGAGAGAGTAGAGATACTCCACTAGTTGCAGGATGCTCTTAAGTTCTAGGAGTCTAAGCTTTTAAATAACCAAGTCTATGTCTAAAACCCAATGAGATGGATTGGCCAAGATGGACTCAAGCATGGCAACAGTAGTGCGATTGGCCCAGGATCGGGCAGTGTTTCCTTCTGCAGTGCATAAGGTCACTATGGGTCGGTACCGACTCGATGGTACCTAACAACAACAACAAATGTATAAAAAGGTGTCCTGCTATGGTGCTATGGGATAAGGCACTGAACTGCAAGGTCAGTTTGAACCACAGGTCGGCGGTTCAAACTCACCAGCCACTCCTGGGAAACCCTGTACAGGGTCCATATGAGTTAGAACCAACTCCACAGCACTTAACAATAACAACTGATATGAAAAGAAATCCTAGTCTGATGCCGAAGGATAAACACTGGACTGCTCTATCCACAAGGTTGACTGTTCAAACCCACTAGCCACTCCTCAGAAACCCTATAGGGTCGCTGTGAGTCAGAACTGACTCGACAGCACTTAACAACAACATGTCTGTGGGTGACATAAGTGGCCAACATGTTCAGCTGCAAACTGAAAGGTAAGAGGTTTGAGGGCACTCAGAGTTACCTGGGTAGAAAGTCTGATGATCTGCTTTCAGGAAATCAGGCCTTAAAAACTCTATGGAACACAGTGCTGTGAACTGGAAGTGAGTTGATTGCAACCAGTTTGATTTTACTAGAGGCATAAAAAATACCAGACAGAATGTAAGAACTTAATGTTTATTAAATGGTTAATTGAATGGACAAATGAATGAGCCATGCTATTGTTCCAAGGCCCAGCGGATACTTAAAGATATTTAATAAATATTTTAGCATGAATTTTTTAGCATAAATATTTTAGCATAAATTTCCCATACCCATGAAAAAGAAATCATCTATGAATTGCAGTTTGGGGTTTGATTATGGAATGCATCCTGGGCTTTGTAGGAGCAATGGCTGGTTTCCTTTGTACACACTCTTGTTTTATATGCTCTAAGCTTCAGGGAAGATATTTGGGAAACAGTAATTCTGAGAGCTTAGAAAAAATATAAGCCAAAGAAAACTATTGTGAATCTTTCCCTTGGAGACGATTACTGGGTAAATGCTGAGTTGTAACAACTTGGATCGAAAGCTGAATATAAAATCCCAAACAAAGGGCAGTCAAGCCCAGGGCAACATGTAAGTCAAAGAAAATTTCCTTGCCTTTTAATTTAAAGCAAAGCAGCAGAGCAGGGGCTGTGGAAGGTGAGGTTTAATGATGAAAGTTCAGAGGTTTGCACCTGGACCCCCCTGTTCTGCCAATGACTTTAAGTTGGCCTTGAACAATAATTGCTTCCTCACTGACCCTCTCCTGCGGAATGGAAATAGTGGTATCTTCACAACCTAGTCTCCCAGGGATTTTTGACTATCACATTAGATATTACACATGGATGCTGTTTAAAGACTGTAGAATGCTATACCATAAACTATTTTTGTCATTTTCCTTCCAATTGACCATTTTATTTCAACATTCAACCCCAAACATAAGTTTTTGAACTTGCAATTCCCATTGCCTCACTGAAGAAATTCTATTAATTCTAAACTAAAAATCCTTCTTAAATATGAAATAAGACAAGATTATTTTCATTAGCTATCAAAGAATCTACATATTCACTATTATAATGTTTTATTTTATTTTTATGTAGCTGCCCAAATAACTGTAAAGTGGTGGCGCTTGTTATGTGCTGTGGATTCAGTGCCAACTCATAGCGACCCTGCATAGGGTTTCCAAGGCTGTAAATCTTTACAGGAGCAGAAAGCCTCATCTTTCTCTCACGGAACCACTGGTAGGTTTGAACCGCTGACCCTGAAGTTAGCAGCCCAATTCATAACCACTACGCTACCAGAACTGTATAGTAGGAGGAAAACTTCTGGAACAAAAGACAAGCAACATGAATATGTTTTCTATCCTCTCTGTTCCCTCTCCCTCTCTTCCTTTCTTTCACTTTCTGTAAGTAGTTCCATGCCAGGGTGACAAGTGAGGCTTCTGGAAGGAAGAAACCTTTGGTATGGAGTTTGAAGAGTAGGAAGTTGGGAGGAAAGAGGGTGGGTGAGAATGTTGCCCCAAGAAATTTCACTGGTTTCCATAGAATTGAAAGGAAGAGTGTCGAGCCCATTCTAGGAAATAAACCCAAAAGGGTAGACAGTGGTCTGACAAGGAAGGTACTTCTCAGCCATGAGGTTTTGGTTCCATTGGGGCATTATAGGAAATCATGAAAGAACCAATTGATGTGATCCAACCAGTATGTAAAGAAATACAACTATAAATCCCCTTATAGGCCAGGATGGTGAGATTTTTGTCTCTCATACTTCAGACATATTATCAGGAGAGACCAATCCCTGGAGAAGGACATCATGCTAGGTGAAGAAGAGGGATAGTAAGAAAGAGGAAGACCCCCAACGAGATGGATTGGCACAGTGGCAGCAGCAGTGGGCTCAAACATAACAGCGAATGTGAGGATGGCACAAAACTGGGCAGTGTTTTGTTCTGTTGTGCATAGGGTCACTATGAGTCAGAACTGACCTGATGGTACCTAACAACAATAACAAAGTGCGTACAGCCAAGAAACCCTGTCAGCCAGTTCTGCTCTGTTGCATGGGGTTGCTATGAGTAGAAATCAATTGACAGCAGTTAGTATTTCAAAACATCACTGTTATTCATTGGAGAGAGATTAGAATGGGGAGAGAAGACACAGTAAGATCAGTACAATGTTTAGTGCAATGTCCTAAGTGAAAAACAGTGTGTAAGACATAGGCCAGGGAAGTGGGAACAGAGAAGAAAAGATCACCTCAGAACTTGTATGACGGTATCTCATGGAAGACCAGGTGAAGGATTACATATGGTACCAATGCCTCTACCTAAAACTCTGACCTCAGAGAAATCACTTTGCCTCTTTGAAGTTTATTTTTCTAATGTATAAAACAACAGGATTATAGTTTACTTTTATAAGCTATGTGTTCTCAAAGACTAAAATGTTCCCATCATCTGGTAAAGAATTTTCCAGGTAAAGGGATAATTGTTTAGTGTGTTTACTGGCTTGTTTTTACAGATGAGACAAAATTTTCAGAAGATGAAGAAGTTGGGCATATGCCTACTCTTTTCTAGCTATAAATCAATAGATTTTGTTTTGTTTTGTTTTCTGCTCATAGAAATAAACACTTCCACTGCCTTGGACAGCATGTTGAGGAAAGGAAGGGTTTTAATGGGTCAGCCAGGCTTGTAAATTTACTACAATGGAATTTTTTTGTTATTTCTCTTGGAGTATCTTTTCAAAACTAGTCTACATACAATAACATCCATATGGCAATCTAGGGAACATGCAATAATACTCTGGTTGTAACTCAAAATATTATGATTGTAACTCACACACATTATATATTTAACAGATGATAGCATCCACTACTGTGACTTTGTTTATCACCTACAATTCAATCAGGTAGACAAGTTAGAAACACCTGCAGCTCACTGGGATCTATTTACAGCTTTTGGTGTGTCTGTCTTTCCAGTTTTTGTTTGTTGCCATTGAGGTGGTTCCAACTCACATGCACAACAGCACAAAACACTGTCTGGTCCTGCACCATTCTCACATTTGTTGTTACATTGAGCTGACTGTTGCGGCCACTGTGTCGATCTATCTCATTGGGGACCCTCCTCTTTTTTGCTGACCCTCCACTTAACCAAACATGATGGCCTTCTCAAGGGACTGGTCCCTCCTCATAACATGCCCAAAGTATAAGAGATGAAGTCTCACCATTCTGGCTTCTAAGGAGCATTCTGCCTGTACTTCTTCCAACACACATTTGCTTGTTCTTCTGGAAGTCCATGGTACTTTTAAAACTCTTCTCCAACATCATAAACAGATTGATTCTTCTGCGGTCTTCCTTATTCATTATCCATGGCTTGCGTCAGATGCACATGAGTCTCAAAATTGTTGCATGGGATTGCTTCAAACCGACATCTTTGCTCATTAACACTTCAAAGAGGTCTTGTACAGCATATTTGTCTTATGCAATATGTCTTTTGATTTCTTAACTGCTGCTTCCATGAGTGTTGACAGTGGATCCAAGCAAAATGAAGTCTTGTCTCCACTTATTATAATGTTATTTATTGATCCATGTTGTGAGGATTATTTATTGCTCCATGTTGTCTTTACATTGAATCCACACTGAAGGTTGTAGTCTGATCTTCATCAATATGTATTTTAAATCTTCTTTGCTTCCAGCAAGCAAGGTTGTTATCATCTGCTTATCACAGGTTTTTAACTAGTCTTTCTCCAATCCTGGTGCCATGTTCTTCATATAATCTAGCTTCTTGGATTATCCAGAGAAGACCTTTATGTTTATTCTTTTAAGCATTTATTGTGATTGGAGTGAAGGTTGACAGAGCACATTATCAGTTTTACATTAAGCAAATCATATACTTTGCTTCGTTACAATGATGGCAATCCCTTCCATGTACCATCAGCTAACAGTATTTAACTCTATTTCTTTAACTCTTCTACTCCTCCCTGTGTCTTCTTCTACCTTCATCTTTCCTTTGTCAAACACTCTCATGTTGTATATTGTCTGAAATGTCACCCATGTTAGCATGGAGAAGACTATTATCATTTTTAAAGGTAATCCTTTCCTAGTCCTCTGTCTCCACAGTATTCACTCCCATTTGACTTCAACCAGGTACCCAATCTTGGGGATATTGGTGTAGAACTTTCCTTATGTTCTGGTCCGATATCTATATAGATGAATGAGTTAATAGTAGAGAGTATTCAAGTCCATGGGCAGGTTAAACTTTGGAGGAACCAACTGAATCTTTCTATATTAAAACTCCAAACCATATATATCTTCCTTAGAAACTCATCTAGCCCTAACTAATGGTGTGATTTAAGGAATGCAACTTAATAACTGAGCCTCAATTTCTTCACTAACGCAATGGAAATAATGTCATTCGTCTCTCAGAGATGCTGTCCTAACTCAGTCTTTAATAGAGGGTGTAATAGGCATTGTATCAGTCAGGATGGGTTAGGTTTGCTACAATAACAACCAAACCTCAGTTCTCAGGGGCTAAAATACAGCAGAAAATAATTTCTTGTGTATGCCGCATAGCCCATCAAGGTTGGCATAGGAGTCTCCTGTTTGTAGTACTGTAGGATACAGTCTAATGGAGGCGCCACCATCTCATACCATCAACATTTCAATGCCAGACTTCAAGATGACTCTTCATAATTAATATTCACGTTTCATTTGAAAAAGTAAGTCGCAAGGCCATGTCTTACTTCAAAGATACGAGGGAAGATATGGGGAACTTCAACATGTATGAATGGATAGGTGAACTAGAAAGATCAGTGCACACAAAAAGTACTATAGAATACCTGTTGTTGTTAAAGTTCTAACTTGTTACAATAGGGCTTCTGAGTAGCAGCTGTGATTCAAACTGACCTTATGGTCCAATGCTTATCCTACAGGGTCACACTGGGATTCCACAGAGTACCGAAATAGTGTAAATAACTTTCATTTTCAAAAGTGCATCGATATTCACAATAATGAAATATACATCTTATAAAACAAACACACCTGCTCTTGAAAAGGTTTACATGTGGATGCATATGAATGCATGTGTCTGTTTGTTACATATTGTGCACCTGTCTGTGGTGGCTGGGAATAGGGAGGTGATGTGAACATGAGAACGTTGACAACAGTTATTGACTTTTGACTGTGTTAATGATATACCAGTTTGCTATAAATTACTAGAGGTTAATGGGGTAAGAAATTGGTCTGAAAAAAAATCACTTAATGATGCATTTTGAATATGTACTAAAGTAAGACCAACATAAGCTGTCTAGCATCCAAAAGGGACTAGCTAGTTCTCAAGAGGAGCTGAACCTCAGAGAGAAAAAGAAAAATTTTCTTCCTTTTCCTTGCAGTTCTGTTGAGATTTTAGCCAGATGAGGAATAGAGTTAGACAGCCCTGTCCTTACTGTTAGCTGTGTGATCTTAGGCAAATTGCATCTCCTCTCTGATGATCATTTTCCTTCAATGTAAAAACCAGAAGACGAGTACCCTGAGGGTCTCCACAGTCTTGTTCTTACTGTATACATTCCCTTGAGCATCACGGAAGCAGTTCCCAGTGGAGTGGAGCTTATTCCATTGACACTGGTGCCCGAAATTTCATCCCTGTACACAGTTAACTCTCCGGAAGTTCTTTCTTACGCTAAGCTGAAATCTCTTCTTCACTGAGCATTCAGGAGAGGGAGGCTCTTTTTGCTCTCTGTCAATCCTTCAAGAAGGCAATGGTGGTGGTGGTGCCGGTGTACCGAAGAGTCAGTTCCTACTACCGGCAAGCCTGAATAAGGTTTTGGAGGCTGTAAATCTTTACAGGAGCAGAAAGCCTCATCTTTCTTCCACAGAACAGCTGGAAGTTTCCAACTACTGATCTTGAGGTTCGCAGCCTGATTCATAACCACTATGCTACCAGAGCTCCTTTCAGTGTAGGCAGTATAGCCCCTCAAATTCTGCACATCTCCTGTTTGAATGTTTCCATTTTGTTGATCCTACCCTGATATACATGGTAAAAACATGTAGCAATGGTTTTCTTTATAATTATAACAACTCAAGTGAATACCAGTTTTCTCATGAACCACTGCAATGAACCATTCTGTGCAGTAAGAGGAAGAAGGAATGATGAAAGCAGCAGTGTTTGTGGATGTGGATGTGTGTTTGTATAGGCATGTGTTTGCATATGTGCTGCAACCTTTGTTTCTGTAATTGGTAATAATGCGATGGCTACTATGTGTCACTTGTTACTTCTCCCACTGATTCTATACTAACTTTCCCGCATCCATTATCACCATTAATCAGTGCTCTTTACCAGGTGGGGTAACTTTCATCTTCATTCCTGAAAGGTCTAAAGCCTTAGCTGTTTTGTCTTCTATTTTGATTACTGTAATTTTCCATTAACTTTTACTATTGCACCTGGGACTATGAAGACTTGCCCAAGAGAATCCCCTACATGTCAGACACAGTCCTCTCTGTCCTATTGTGAAGCAGCAACTCACATTGCCTCTTGAGAATCAGCATCAATCATCTAGTCACTTTTCCCCTTGGGTGTAGAGAGCCTGGCAAGGGCAGGTGACAATATCAACCACCAATTCAGTGATGTTGAACCATCATTGTGTCTCTGTTAAAACCAGTTCTCCACTGGGAACTAAAAAGCCACATCTCAAGAGCTCAGAGCTGTGGGGTCAGGGAGTACACATTCTGTGAGCCCTGTGTTGTTGGGTATAACAAGAGGATCTGTTTCCACTTTACTTCTCCTTTCCCAAACCCATATATTCATGCCATGAGAAAATTAGCACCATACACCACCAGTTGCTTATGCAAAGCATAGCTGTATATGTTAAGACATCATCCAAAGCTTGTCTTCTAGTAAGTTCTATAGCAGGGTTTTCAGTAGGCCACTCCAACATTCTGGGTGAATGAATGATTTGGGGGAGTAGGCTACATTGTGAGACCAGAGAATTCCATACATATGAATCAATCAGCATACACCTCTGTATGTATGTTACTCACATGTAACATTCATATGATGGCAGATAAGGCATCTCTTTAGTCCACGCATGTGGTTCTGTTAGCATGCTGTATCAATCCTTGTTGTTGTTGTTAAGTGCCATTGAGTTGGTACCAACCCATAGCGACCTTATTATGCACAGCAGAACAAAACACTGCCCGATCATGGGCCACGCTTGAGTCCATCGATGCTGCCATTTGGCCAATCCATCTCATTGGGGGTCTTCCTCTTTTCCTCTGACCCTCCACCTTACCAAACATGATATCCTTCTCCAGCAATTGGTCCCTTCTGATAATATGTCCCTAGTGTAGTGATATCAAACCTAGTGAAGAGAAATCCTTGTTCCTTCCAGGATGAAAGGGTTTAAATGTAATCAACCTTAAATAAGGTAACTAGCTGTTCCCCCAAAGCAATGATACAATTATGATATAAAGATAGGTACATCATAATTACTGGAAAACTCTTAATGCAATCATATATTCTAGCTCAATGAATTCTGGGAATGTATTCTAAAGAAATAATCAGATCTAAAGAAGGGTGTTTTTATGCCCAAAGGTATCAATCACAGAATTATATATGTATTAACAAATCTAGAAGCAACCTCAGCACCCCACAATAGGGGGGTGAGGGATTAAATTATGGTACATACACTCAATGAATTATTACACAGCATTTAATAACAATAAGGAGTAACAAACACATTGTTAATGTTAATAAAAAAAACAAAAACAAACATGGTACAATATTTGTGTCCAGTAGATACACTATAAAGATAAAGAGAAACCTATACATAAGAATCCTGGTGTGGTGTTGTGGGATAAGGTACAGGACCAAAACGTTGGTTTGAACCACTAGGTCAGCAGTTCAAACTTACCAGCTGCTCCTTGAAAATCCTACACAGGGTTGCTATGAGTCTGAACTGAATCCAAGGTACCTAACAATAACAACATACATAAGAAAGAAAAGCAAGGAAACAAGTGCACCCATACAAAATCACATACCAAGCCCTTTAAATTGCTGTCCCAAAGTATCTTCTGTGAGCCCTGGTGTGGCACCGTAGGATCAGCACTGGATTCGTAATCTCAAGGTTGGCATTTCAAATCCACCAGCTGCCCTCAGAAACCCTATACGAGACACTAAGAGTTGGAAAAAAAAAAAAAAAAAAAGACACTATGAGTTGGAACCATCTCAACAGAACAAAACAAAACCAAATCTCTCCTGGTGGTGTATTAGGTTGGACTTCTAACTGTAAGGTCAGCAGTTCGAATTCACCATCCATTCTGTGGGAGAAAGAGGAGATTTCTTCTCGTATAAATATTTATAGCCTTGGAAATCCTATACAGGATTACTGTGAGTTGGAACGAATCCGATGACACTTAGCAACAACAAATATTTCCGGAGTCTGGGTCCTTGTCACCTTTTCCAGTGCTCCCATCTGCATCTCAGACTTTGTCACCTCTTTTTGGGCTAATTGCAGTAATGCTCCCTTGCCCCATTCAGACCTATTCTCTATACTCCTGTGGGCTTTTTTTTTTTATATATATATAAATACAAAATTGATGGTAGACCTTCTCTGCTTTAAACTTTTCTATGAGCTTTCATGTCTTTAGGAAAAAGTTCTAAAATCTTTAATGTGCCTTAAAAGGCTGTGCACCATCTGGCCATGAACCACTCCAGCTGCATCTTTTCATGTCCCGACCACTTTGGGGCCCACATGAGGCACTTCCTAAATCCATTCGGCCTTGTCTTCAGATGCCTTCCCTAAAAGCCAAACAAACAAACAAAGGGAAGCCACAGTTGCTAACCCTAACCGGTGGATCCTGATTCGTGGAGATCCCAGTTGTGTCTGAGCAGAGCTGTACTTTATGGGGGTTTCCAATGACTGATTTTTCAGAAGTGGGTCACCTTTACAAGGTGCCTCTGGGCATACTGGAACCTCTGACCTTTCCGTTAGTAACCTTAATCATTTGCACGGAGCAATGCCTCTGAGGTCTTTAAGCTGTAATAGAGCAGTACAAGCTGTAAGGAGTTGTTGTGAAGTGCTGTTGAGTCAATTCCAACCCATAGTGACCCTGTACAACGTTTTCAAGGAGCAGCTGGTGAGCTTGAACCGTCAACCTTGCAGTTCAAACGGCTTTGTAGTCTGGCTCTTTCTTCCTTGAGTCTGGTTTTTTCCTTAAATATTGTTCGTAGAATTAGAACCTTTGATAAGTAAAATAGAATTAAGACTAATACAGTGAATGCTTTCTGAGAAGTATTTTTCATTTCCCCGCTAGACTAGGAGGATTTACAAACAGCAAATTATTTCAAGGATTGGCTAATCAGAATGGGAATTTGAGGCAGAATGCCTCCCACTGCCCAGAAAGAGAAAGGAGGAGTATCTGTGTCAGCCATTTATTATTATTTCATAATTATAAAATAAGTCGAGAAAACATTACCATAAGGCTGACTGGGTTCAGAATAAATCTTTAAAAAAGAACATGAAGCAGTTGCAATGACAAGAATGAAATAAAGAGTACCCTTCCCCTTCTCCGGGCTCCCCTCCCCCAAAGCTCCTGGTGAAGTCCCAGCCATCCATCCCAGGTGATCCCCCCTGGTGAATTCCCCAGGCTCCCAGCCAGGGAACAAAATTCTGGCTTTCTCACAGCTTTGCTGCTGCCAACAGAATTTTTAATCCATAATGGAAGTGTTTTTTTATTTTCTTTCTTTCTTCTTGTCCTACTGTAATTCAGCAGAGAGGCCCCTTTCCTCTCCTGTCCCTTCCATATGCCACAGAAGTCCTCTCATAATTTCTGTGAAGTGCAGGAAGCCTTCTGACACTATCAGACCTGTCCCAGAGGGAGTCACCACTGTGTAGGCTTGTAGCTCGCTTTGTTTCCTCATCTCCAGATACAGCTCTTCCTGCTCCCTGGGCTTGGTCACAAGACACCTGGGATTCAAAGGCTATTTTGGTATCACAGTACACATATCCCTGGGGTCCTCTTCTAGGACTGACGCCATGCTTTCTGGTCAACTGATTCCAAGGTGGCAGACCTGCTTCTGACTAAAGGGGTTGAGTTTCTATAACGGAATGAATACTCCCCAGGTGCCAGCAATAGCTTTAGATGATGGTTCCATTTTTAATTCCCCAGGGACATCTTCCTGGATCGCCTTGATCATTTAAAATTGCCCTATTAGAGGCTTGTATAACTAAAGGCTCTCATTATACATTTATTTGTCTGATTTCTTTGTATGTGTCTCTCTCGTTAGTCTGTAAACTCCACAAAGATGGGAATTATAGGCTTCCTTTTGTCTTCCCTTCCTTCCCCGCCGCCTTTATTTTTTGCAATAACTATTTTGTCTCTGATGTCTAGCCTGGTGCAAGATACATGCTATGCGGTTAGGAAATACTGAATGAATTAATGAATTCAGATCATTCCAGGGGTTCCCATTCAGGTAATGATGGAATTTATATTGGACTAAGGAGCCCTGGTTTCACTGTGGGGTAAGCATTGGGCTGCTAACTGCAATGTCAATGGTTCAAACCTACCAGCTGCTCTGCAGGAGAAAGAGTGGGCTGTCTGTTACCATAAAGATTTCCAGTCTTGGAAACCCAATATAGATAGGTCACGATGAGTGTAAATCGACTCAATGACAATTGGATTTTTGTGTGTGTGGTATATTGTATTAATCCAGAGGTGACAATGAAAAATTATGGATACCATATAAGAAAACAACTGTGAGAAAGAACCAAAAAATGATCAAAAAAGACATAAATCCGTACTGATCTGATCTGTGAAAAAAGATAGCCACATTTATTTTTCCCTTGAAGACCCTCTTTAATAGTTACGAAGTGTGGTGGATAAAACTGAAACCATCGTCTGTGGTGTATTATATCATGTAGCTTCTAGCCATGCTGTTGTTGTTCGGTGCCATTGGGTTGATTCTAATTCACAGCATTCCTGTGTACAACACAATGAAACACTACCCCATCCTGCACCATCTTCACAGCTGTTACTACGCTTGAGCCCATTGCTGCTGGGGGTCTGCCTCTTTTTGGTATGATGTCCTTCTCTAGGGACTGGTTCCTCCTGATAATATGTCCAAAGTATTAGAGACAAAGCCTCACCATCCTGGCTTCTAAGGAGCATTCATGTTGTACTTCAAAGACTTTTGTTTGTTCTTCTGGCAGTCCATGGTACCTTTAACATTCTTCTCCAACATTATAACTCAAATGCATCAATTCTTCTAATGTCTTCCCTATTCATTGTCCAACTTTCACATGCATATGAAGCTATTGAAAATATCATGGCTGAAGTCAGGGACACTTTAGTCCTCAAACTAACATTTTTATTCTTCAACACATTAAAGAGGTTTTGTGCAGCAGATTTGCCTAATGCAATATGTTGTTTGATCTGAACCAATGCTTCCACGAGTGTTGATGGTTGATCTGAGCAAAATGAAGTCTTTGACAACTTCAGTCTTCTCTCCATTTATATGGATGTTGCTTATTGGTACAATGGTGAGGATTTTTGTTTTCTTTACATTGAGGTAGAGCCCATCCTGAAGGCTATGCTCTTTGATCTTCATCTGTAAATAGTCTGTGTCAATTCCCATCAAAAGGTCAGAGAAGATGGTGATGGAGTATATGACTCACTTGTGAGTGATTGTTACCAGAGTTGTTGACTTGAAACACTTGGAAATCTAATGAGAGGATTGGTCAGTGTTATCATCCACTGGGTTTTAAATGAGCCATCTCAGAAGTACAAGGGGGACTCTTACAACCATCAAGAAGAAAATATCAGGAGTGGAGGACAACTTTTGGACTCCAAGATTCCTGTGCATTAAACATCCTGGACCCAGGGACAGAACTCTGACATCAGAAGAGTGACAGAGAAGGAACAGCAGCAGAACAAACAACCAGAGCATGAGATAGAGTGGGGGCTCTCCCAGCCACCACTGGGATCAAGTAAAACTGAGTGACTTTGGGCAGGAGGCTTGCTTGCAGAATGGGATGCCTCCAGGCACTTAATTGGTGGGTGGGGAGGTTTGTTGACTCATGAGCTACAATTCCGTGCTTTCTTCAGGCCGAGGCTTATTGCGGAGTGGTGTGTCCTGTAGGCATTTATCAGCAGCCCTAAAAGAGCTTTGTAACATTGGCCAGGCACAGAGAGGCAAGCTTGTGGGTGTGGCTGACTGAGGAGAGGCTAGTCTGACTGGAAGACATGTGCTGTAAACATTTCTGACCCTGCAGTGTAACCTGTTAACTTCCTTAATAAGCCCTATCACTCTGAATATTGTCTCTGAGTTCCCTGTGTCCATTGCAATGAATTATCAAACCCAGCATGAGTAGAGAGTGCTGTGGGAGGCATGGTTGCTGCCTTCACACTTTTGCATAGTCTTTTTGGTCTGATGAGTCAGAAGACAGATTTTGGATTTCCAAAGATCCTGAAAAATCTTAGAAATAATGGAGGCTTAGAAAGGGAAGCTTCAAAAATCCACATGTGACCAGAGATGGAGGCAGAGATGGGAATATGGAGAGAGGGAGCAGCTGAGGACTCTAAATTCATGGGAAGTGAGGGACTAAAAGATGGTGGCCAGGAGGCAGACTTGCAGAATGTGCCCTTTGGTGGTTATTATATATGCCTGAGTGTTTTTGTTTTTTTGTTTTTTTTTAAAAAAAGCTAAAGTGAATAAAGAGAAACACTGTTAGCTAATGGTACAGCTAATACTGTTAACCGAGGGGATTATAATCATTGTAATGAAACAAGGTGTGTAATTTGTTGATGTAAAACTGATGATCTGCCCTGTAAATTTTCACTCAATCCACAATAAAAACCTCAAATAATAATAATAATAAAGGTTTGTTAAATCCACGTGTGAATTTCTCTCAAATTTTAATCTGATATCTTAACTATGTATGTTTGGATGAGATTCTGTGAAGCCCATGGGATGTAGTCGCAGCTTAAAGGATGAATGAGCTAAGAAGAAATTTAATCAGCTGCTCAATACAAAGGAGCAAGAGTTTTTAGTTAAAGTTTCTGTATGAAAGAGGTGCTTGATTTTTCACTGAAATCCCAGAAGGCCATACCTCAGGAGTAAAGACTAATTGTGAAGACTAAGAAGTGTACTTTTGGACGAAAGGCAAAACCAATGGAGGACCACCACAATATATAACTAAATCTAAAATTAAACTGCTGCCAGATCATAATAATATATTCAACTGTTGGGATGCAAAATCAACACTATTCTAAGAATTAACAGAATTCAGTGTCTCTACAACATATAACAGTAATACCCAACACATAAAAAAAATTACAAAATGTGTGAAACACAGGACAGTGTGATTCTTAATTATAAGAAAACCAGTTAATAAAAATAGACCCACAAATGACTTAGCAATTGAAACTACCAGAAAATTACTTTAAAATATTTGTTCTCTTGTTCTGTTTGAATGATTGCCTTTTGATCTATGTACAGGTTCCTCATGAGCATGGTAAGTATTCTGGAACACTCATTCTCTCAATGTTGTCCACAGCTTCTCATGATCCACACAATCAAAAGCCTTTGTGTAGTCAATAAAGCACAAGTAAACATCTTCCTGGTATTCTCTGCTTTGAGCCAAGATCCATCTGGCATCAGCAATGATATCCCTCATCCCATGTTCTTGTCTGAATCTGGCTGGAACCTCTGGAAATTCACTGTCAATGTTCCGTTGACAGCCGTTTTTAAATTCTTTTCAGTAAAATTTTACTTGACTATGATATTACTGATATTTTTCAGTGATTTTCACATTCCATTAGATCACCTCTCTTTGAATGGGCACAAATATTGATCTCTTCCAATCAGTTGGCCAGGTAGCTGTCTTACAAATTTCTTGACATAGATGAGTGAGTGCCTCCAGTATTGCATCATTTTGTTGAAAGACTTCAATTTGTATTCCATCAATTTCCAGAGCCTTGTTCTTTGCCAATGTCTACAGTGTACCTTGGACTTCATTCCTCAGTACCATTGCCTCTTGCTCATACACTATTTCTTGAAATGGTGGAACATCATCTGTTTTCTTTTGATATAGTGACTCTGTATTATTTCCATCTTCTTTTGATATTTTCTGCATCATTCAATATTTTGCCCACTGTTGTTGTTGTTGTTAGGTGCCATCGAGTTGGTACCGACCCATAGTGACCTTATGCACAGCAGAATGAAACACTGCCTGGTCCTGGGCCAACCTCACTATTGTTGCCACACTTGAGCCCATTGATGCTGCCACTTTGCCAATCGATCTTACTAGGGGGCTTCCTCTTTTTCTCTGACCCTCCACCTTACCAAACATGATATCCTTCTCTAGTGACTGCTCCCTCCTGACAATATGCCAAAGTATGAGAGACAAAGTTTGGCCATCCTGGCCTCCAAGGAGCACTCTGGCTGCACTTCTTCCAACACAGATCTGTTTGTTCTTGGGCAGCCCATGGCACTTTCAATATTCTCCTCCAACACCATAACTCAAAAGCATCAATTCTTCTATGGTCTTCCTTTTTCACTGTCCATCTTTTGCATGCATATGAGGTTACTGAAAATACCATGGCCTGGGCCAGGCGCACCTTAGTCTTCAAGCTGACTTCTTTGCTGTTCAACACTTTAAAAAGGTCTTGTGAAGCACATTTGCCGAATGCAATATGTCATTTGATTTCTTGACTGCTGCTTTCTTGAATGTTGATAGTTGATCCAAGAAGAATGAAGTCCTTGACAACTTCAGTCTTTTCTCCATTGATAAGAATGTTGTTTATTAGTCCAGTAGTGAGGATTTTTGTTTTCTTTACATTACGATGCAATCCATTCCGAAGGCTGTGTTCTTTGATCTTCATCAGTAAATAATTTAAGTGTTAAGTGCTGTCAAGTTGATTTGTAAGGTTTCTGAGGAGCAGATGGTGAGCTTGAACCACTGGCCTTGTGGGTCAAACCGACCTTGCAGTCCAGAGCATTAACCCACAGCACTGCACCAGGACTCCAGTAGGATCCTTCAATATTTCAAGTCTAGGCTTGAAAGTTCTTCCCTTTATTTTGTAACTCCTGGTCTTTGCACAGTTCATTAGAATACCTGACTTCGTCTTCTCAAACTGCTTTTTGAAATGTCCTGTTCAGTTCCGTACTTCCTCATTTCTTCCATTTGCTTTAACGTCTCTGCTGGAGAGAACGTTTCAGTCTCTTCTGACATCCGTTTTGGTCTTTTACTTCTTTTTTCTTTGCTTGACCTTTTGCTTTCTTCCTGTATGATATTCTTGATGCAATCCCACTACTCTCTGGTCTTGGGTTATTACTGTTTAATGCATCAGATTTGTTCTTTAGATCTCTAAATTCAGGTGACATAAGTTCAAGGCCAATCTTTGACTCTCCTGTACTAGTTTTAATTTTCCTCATGTTCAGCCTGAACTTGTATGTAAGCAATTAGTGGTCTGTTCCACAGTTTAACTCTGACCTTATTTTGGCTGATGATATGGAGCTTTTCGACCATCTCTTTCCATAGATGTAGTCTATTTGATTTCTGTGTACACCTCTACTGAGATCCATGTGTGTAGTCATCTTTTATATTGTTTATTTATTACAGTATTTGCAATGAACAAATCATTTGTCTTGCTGAATTCCATCATATGATCTCCAGCATCTTTTCTATAACCAAGGCCCTCTTTTCCAACTAACGATCCTTCTTTGTTTCCAACTTTTGTATTCCAGTCACCAGTAATTATCAGTACATCTTGATTGCATGTTTGATCAAATTCAGACTAAAGAAGTTGATAGAATTGTTCAGTTTGTTCATCATTAGCTTTGGTGGTTGGTGTGTAAATTTGAATAACAGTAGTATTAGCTGGTAACTTGTAAGCTTGTGGATATTATCCTTTCACAGACAGCATTGTATTTCAAGACAGATCTTGAAATATTCTTTTTGATGATGATTGTGACTTCCTTCCTCTTCAGTTTGTCTTTCCTAACATAGTAAACCATGAATGTCAGATTCCAAATGACCAATACCAGTACACTTCAGCTAACTAATGCTTAGGATATCAATCTTTATGTATAACTTTTCTTTTTGACAACTTCTACTTTTCCTAGATTCATATTTTATACGTTCCATGATTAATGGATGTTTACAGCTGTTTCTCCTTATTTTGAGTTGTCCCTCATAAACAAATGAAGGTCCTGAAAACTTTATTCCATTTGCATCAGCATAGTCAAACCTACTTTAAGGAGACAGCTCTCTCTCAGTTCAATTATGAGTGATTTCCAAGCTGATGGGTTTATCTTTCAGCACTATATCTGACAATATTCTGGAGCTATCTGGCAATGTTCCACTGCTATTCATAAGGTTTTCAGTGGCTGAAAATTCAGTAGTCAGCCTCTCCTAGTCTGTCTTTGTCTGGAAGCTCAGCTGAAACCTCTCCACCATGGGTGACCTTATTGGTATTTAAAACACCAATGGCATAATACCTTCCAGCATCATAGCAACATGCAAACCACCACAGTACACCAAACTGACAGATGAGCAGTAGTTAGGTATGTCTTCTGCTTAGCATATACCCAAATTCCAGACTCCCAGAAGGAAAGGCATTTGCTTTTATAGACAGTTTTGTCATAGTGGGCTATTCTTTTTTTTTTAATTACTTTATGTAGTTGTCTTTTTACAAAATGTTTTATTGTGACTTGAATGAAGAACTACAGAGCTGATCATCAATTTCACACTCAACAAATCATATGCTTTGCTTCACTATATGGTTGCAATCCCCTCCATGCACCAACAGTTAACAGCATTTACCTCTATTTACTCCAGCCACTGAATTCCTCCCTGTGTCTCCCACCAGCCCAATCTTTCCTCTGCCAACCTCCCTCTGGTTGTATATTATCTGCCCCGTCACCCATGTCAATGCGTATCTACCTTCTAGTGCATGTATAAAAAAATATATACCCAGGGACATATAATTGTTTAAACAACCACAGGGTATATTCTGGAAGCCAGCCTCCTGGCCACCACCACACAGCCTTCTCTTTCCATGAATCTAGAGTCTTCAGCTGCTCAGTCTCTCCATGCCATCACCTCTGCTTCTATCTCTGGTGTTGCTGCTTCTCTGATTAGGGTCCCACGTTCAGCCCATGCTCTTTTCTCTTGATGGTCCTAGGGTCCTCTGTTCCTGTAATGCAAGATTAACTAACTCCCCCTTTTTGTTACACAACCTCTACCTTTACAGTTATGCCAATCACAATTTGGTATGATAACAGCTACTCACTGTTGAATCAATGAACCCCATACCCATCTCCTTTCACCCAACCCATCTAGACAAGAGGACAACTATTCAGTGGGGATTCTACCTTCCCCCACATGCTCTGAAACTAAACTATTTCTTGAAAACTTGTAAGCCAGCCACTCTGTGCCTTTTTAGCCCACACACCTCATTTTAGGTAGCCAATGTCTAAGTTGCCCATCCCGATCAACCCTGTGTATAAAGGAAATTGGTTTGATCCTTGATGTGAAGACTCCTTCCCTCTTGGTTAGTATTTTGAGCTACTACATCCATAAGTATAGGATTCATTATATTGAAGCAATTTTCACTTGCTTCCTTTATTGAATTTATCTTTCTCTAGTAGGGTTCTGATCATCAAGCCATCAAAGTTAGGTCAAATAGGTTCTATCTTCAAGTTTGGGTGTTCTTGTATGTCTCCCATCACTTCATATCAATTGGATGCTTCACTCTCAGCTCTAGCCTTTTTCCACGGGCTCACGAGTTCCCACATTTACACAGTGAGCCATTCTTATCTGATAGGGTGATAGGAACACTCCCAAAATCCAATTTCCTGGTTGCCAGCCACATTTGTTAAGTAGTTCTTTCAAATAATAGCAGTCAGTCCTTCTATTCTAACTCCTTTTGGCACTACCTCATATCCTATAAATATTGTTGTTATTATGTGCAATGGAGTTGGTTTCAACTCATAGCAGCCCTGTGTAGGGTTTCTGAGGCTTTAGGTATTTTGCTGAAGCAGGACCCCTCACCTTTCTCTCATGGAGTAGCTGGTGGGCATGAACCCCTAACCTTGTGGTTCATGGACCAGTGCTTATCCTATGGAGCCACCACACTCTATAAACAGTGCTGTTATTGTTAAGTGCCATTGAGTCAGTTTTGACTCATAATGACTCTGTATTAAGGTTTCCAAGGAGTGACTAGTGAGTTTGAACCACTGACCTTATGGTTCAAACCAACCTTGTGGTCCAGTGTTTTTCCTACAGTGCCATAACAGGACTCCTATTAATATTGTTGTTGTTGTTAAGTGCCATCGAGTTGGTTCTGATAAAAAGAGACACTGTATAGAGTTTCCGAGGAGTGGCTGGTAAGCTTGAACCTCCAACCTTGCAGTTCAAACCAACCTTGCAGTCCAGTGCATTAGCCTGCAGCACCACACCAGGACTCCTCTTATAAATATTATAAACCCCAAAACCAAGTGCAATGCCATGAGTCGATTTCCTCATAGCAACCCCACAGGACGGAGTCAAACTGCCCTTAGGTTTCCAAGGCTAGACATCATTCTAGAAGCTGAGGGTCACAGCTTTCTCCCATTGAGTGAGTTAGAATCACAGACATTTGGTTAGCATCTGACTATGTAACCACTGTACTACAGGGCTCCTCATAAATATTATAAAAGTAATAACTTTATGATACTGTCAGAATGATAAAGAAGAAATAACTATAGATCCTGATCATATTGCAAAACTAACAATTTCATACCAATATAGTTGTCAATTGAATCAAAATGACAAATGCCTTAAATAGCGCTGGACCGCAAGGCCAGTTTGAACCACAAAGTTGGCAGTTCAAACTCACCAGCTGCTTCTCGAAAACCGTATACGGGTCTCTATGAGTCCAAACCAACTTGACGGCATTTAACAACAACAACCAAAATGAATACAAAATAGGAGTGATCATATATTTTTTAAAGAAACGGAACTTGGGATAAAACCCAATGACAAGGATACTCAGATCTCTATCATCTCTTTCATAAATTCTATAAAACATTTAAAGAAGAAGCAACATGAATCTCACACAAAATGTTTCAGACAATTTGGAGAACTGAGGAACACCTTTACCCTTTCTCATGTGGCCAACATGAATCTCACACCAAAACCAACTTCAACAAGACTTATAGCAAAAGCTTAATACCATTATGCTGGGTGAAAGAAATCAGCCATAGAAGAATTCATACTGTAAGATTCCATTGATATTAACTTGTTGAACAAGCAAAAGTAACCCATACCAGAAATCTGTTGAGGTTGAGTTGACTCAGACCCATGGTAACCTCGTATGTGTCAGATCAGAACTGTGCTCTGCAGGATTTGCAATGGCTGCCATTTCAGAAGGATGTCATCAGCATATTCATCCAAGGCACCTCTGGGTGGACAAGAATGACCACCTTTCTGGTTCACAGTCTAGCATGTTAACTGTACCAGCCAGGGACTCCTACATGGTGAAAGAAATTAGAATAGTGTTTACCCTGGAAGGAAGGCGAGGTGAGGTGAGGTGAGGTGGGGTGGCTTGACTGGAAAGGGCAGATGGGAATTTTCTGGGTGATGGAAATGTTTTATATTTTAAGTGGATTGGAAGCTATATGGACAAAACATTCGACATAACTCAGTGAGTTGCATATTTTAAACATGAGAATTGTATTATATATAAATTCTAGTTCGTTTGTTAGTTGGTGTTGTTGGGTGCTATTGAGTTCATTCAGACTCATAGTAACTCTCTGTACAACAGAATGAAACACTGCCTGACCCTGTGTCCTCCTCACGGGATGTGCCATCCTGTGTCATCCTGTGTGGAAGCCCAATGTAACAACTACAGTTTCAGTCCATCTCCTTGGGTGTCTTCCTCTTCGTTGGTGACTGTCTATTTTACCAAGCGTTATGTCCTCCTCAAGGACTGGTTCTTCCTGATAACATGTCCAAAGTACCTGCATGGAAGTATCCCATCTTTCCTCTAAAGGAACATTCAGGTTGTACTTCTTCCTAGAAAGATGGGCTTGTTTTTCTGGCAGTGCAAGCTATCTTCAATATTCTTTGCTATTACCATAATTCAAAGGTATCATTTCTTCTTTGGTTTCCCCTATTCATTGTCCAACTCTCACATGCATAGGAAGCACCTGAAAATACCATGGTTTGGGTCAGATGCACCTGAGCCCTCAAAGTGACATCTTTGCTCTAGAGTATTAAAACACTTAACAGAGACCTGTTGCGGCCGATTTCACAAATACAATATGCCCTTTGATTTCTTGACTGCTGCTTTCATGGGCCTTGATTTGGGATTCAAGCAAAATGAGATATTTCAATCATTTAAAAAAGCAAAAACAATGCTATTCTTCTAAGACTCAGATTGGTAAAAGGGAAAACTCTGTTGTGTTCTCTAAATTGAGATTCATATTTCTAAATACCATGTTCATTCTTTGTCCTTCCTTGCTTTCTGGGAAAAATTCATCTTGGGAAGGGATGCTCTTGTTGTACATTATCTTCTCAATCCCTTTTCTGACTGCAGGGCGCTAAAGTAGACTCTAGTGACATCACTGACTACTTTTCTCTCATTCTGACTTGGCACCAGACCGGGGCACCTGTAGGGATGGTGTCACCCAGGGCAGTACCTCACATGTCGGTATGCCACCCTCCTCTCTCTCCCATGTACCTCCTCCTGTATCATACAAGACATAATCATTCATAATGTTTACTATCGATCCTAATCAGAATAATGTGATAAATATAGTTGTACATTGCTTCACTGTAACAGTTCTTAGAATACAGACAATAACTCTGCTTTGTAAAATCTTTCTATAATGAATTACATTATTAGTTACATTATTAGTAACTGCTCAGAAGCCTCTTTTAATTTTCTTCCTTTGCTTTTCATTACTACTTAATTCCCAAAAGAGCTATTGATATGGGTTCACAAATATTAATTACCACAACATTGTAGCAAAGACTCCAGAAAATCTGCCCCAACCAGCAACTAAACAAACATCAGCTACAACAAAAACAACAGTGCACAGACGAACCCTCAACTCAAAGCATTGTTGTCACTTGGTAATAATGACAGCTCTGGCAGTAGTATTTTTAGTCCTGGTGTGGTGCTCCAGGATAATGTGGTGGACCACAAGGTCGGTGGTTCAAACTCACCAGCCACTCCGCAGAAATCCTAGACAAGGTTGCTATGAGTCAGAACCAACTGGATGGTACTTAACAACAACAAAAGTATATTGATACATGGAAGCTAGGTTTATGAAGAATGTTTTTGCTTTTATAAAGGTAGAGGTATTTTTATGAAAACCAACATATTTCTGCTGGAACAGTGCACAAACATTTTATAGATGGCATTTTCGCATTGCTCCCTCTGACAGTGGCCCCTGGTGTGGTCTGCAGCCCCCAGACCCTAATAGTGATTCTACTGACATCAGATTCTCCCTGTTATAAAATTGTATTTCCTTATGACCATGACTGCTCTCAAATTTGAGGCTGATTTTTCCCAGGGAGGACAATCTTTCATGGAAATCAAAGTTACCAGAGGGTTCCTCTAATCTCGAAGGCATTTATAGAACTGAAAGTGGATTTTCATTCCCAAGTGTACTTTCTCCAATCACCTCACCTACCTGGTTGCACTGACTTGAGGTCATGGTGTGTGCCACATGGGCCAGAATTTCTGTACCTTTGAGGTGATCCTGAAGTTCAGACAACATAATGAATCTTCTTGTTTTAGTGTCACTACCATAGGAGTCCTGGTGGGGTGCTGTGGACTAATGTGTCAGACTGCAAAGTTGTTTAAACTGCAAGGTTGGTTCAAGCTCATCAGCTGCTCCTTGAAAACCCTATAGAGGTTTGCTATGGGTCAGAATCGACTTGATGGTACTTAACAACAACCACAACATCATTGTGGAGTCCTGGTATGGTGCTGTGGATTAATATGCTGAATTACAAGGTCGGTTTGAATCACAAAGTCGGTGGTTCAAACTCACTAGCCACCCCTTGGAAGTCCTAAACAAGGTTGCTATGGGTTGGAACCTACTTGATAATACTTAACAGCATCTCAGCAAGACCACATGTGGGTGGCTTGAATGGATGGAGATTTATTTTCTACTTTTCTATACCATCAAGTTGGTTCTAACTCATAGTGACCCCGAGGCAAGGCTGGTGGGTTTGAATTGAACTACCGACCTGTGATTACTAGTCCAATGCTTATCCTACCATGCCACACCAGGGGTCATAAGCAAAGGAGGGCTCTGCCACCCAAAGCAAGAATCATACCACAAGTCAAAACACCTGGATTTAGGGCACTTGCTTCAGGGGGACTTTTCCTCCCTCTGTTCACTTCGGAGACAGGTCCTTGTCTCTTCAGTTTTTTTCCCTTGATTCTTTGTTTGTCTTTTCCCTGATCTTTTTCTCTCCACCTGTACTTTCTTCCTTCCATACCTAATCTGTCCTCTTAGATCTCAAAGGTGGCATGTCCTTGTTAACATAACAAAGAAAATCATGTTCTCGAATCCTATTCACAGGTATGCGGTTGTGTCCTGCCCAGTTGATTCTGGTTCACACAGACCACATGGAACAGAGTGGAACTGCCCCATAGCAGTTTTGTTTTGTTTTCTTTCAGTTTTTATTGTGGATTGAGTGAAAGTTTACAGGGCAGATCATCAGTTTTATATTCAACAAATCATACAACATGTTTCATCACAGTGATTACATTCTATTCCATGTACCATCAGTTAACAGTATTTCTCTCTATTCACTTTAGCTGTTTTAAACAAACAAACAAACAATCAGGCATACATAATAATTTATACCACCAAGGGCGCATTCTGCAAGTCGGCCTCATGGCCACCAACTCTTAGTCCCTCCCTTCCTGTGAATCTAGAGTCCTTAGACACTCCCTCTCTCCATGTCCCCATCTCTGGTGTCACTGCTTCTCTGGATAAGGTCCTGCATTCTGCTTGTGCTCTTCTCCCTTGATGGTCCTAGGATCCTCTGTTTCTGCACTGTAAGATTAACTACTCCCCTGTTTTTGTTACAAAACTTCTACCTTAACAATTGTGACACTCACAATTAGTCATGGTGTTGTTGTTGTTAAGTGCCGTCAAGTCGGTTCCGACCCATAGCGACCCTGTACAGGGTTTCCGAGGGTGTAAATCTTTACGGGAGTAGAAAGCCTCATCTTTCTCCCGCGGAGCGGCTGGTAGTTTCGAACCGCTGACCTTAAGGTTCGCAGCCCGATTCGTAACCACTACGCTACCAGAGCTCCTTATTAGTCATGGTAATTCAATAGTTAGTAATTCTTACCATTAGTCATGGTAAGAATTACTAACTATTGAATCATAAGAATCTTTTCACCAGACCCATATAGACAAGATGAAAACTATTCAGTGAGGATTCTGTCTTCCTCACACACTCTCAAACTAAACTCCTTCTTGAAATCTTGTAAGCCAGTCACTCCATGCCTTTATTGCCCCCTCATTTTAGGTAGCCAATGTCTAAGTTGCCCATTCCTCTATACTCTGTGTTTAGAGGCATTGATGCTTGATGTGAAGACTCTTTCCTTCTCTATTGGTATTTAGAGTTACTACCTCCATGAGTATAGGTCAAGTTCATCAAATTGTAGCAATTTATCCTTGTTTCCTTTATCAAAAATTGCATTTTTTGTTTTAGTTTTTTTCTTTCTCTAGTCAAGTTCTGATTATCAAGCCATCGAGGCTAGGTCAAATGGGTACTATCTGCAAATTTGAGTGCTCTTGTGCCTCTCTTCTCCCTTCATATCAACTGGATACTTCACTCTTAGCTCTAGCCCTCTATAGCTATGTCCTTGTCCATGGGCTCAGGTGTCTCCAGGTCTCACCACAGCCCTTTGTACCAACCAGCCCTTCCTCTTATCTCTCTCATCTCCAGGTCAACAGGAGTCAATGGAATGTGGTTGAACTCAGCCCATTTCTTCATTGCTGACTTTCCCCCTCTTCCACTCACCAGTAGACCAATGTGCTTGCCAGCAAGCTTACATGCCTGCTCATGTGTTCCTTTTGACTTTCAATCTTAGAGAAGGGTTTGTCCTTAAGGAACTTGATTGTTTGCCTTTATGGCTTCCCAGAAAACAGCTTGCTTTTTCTTTCAGTAGCCAGTCATACTGACATTTTTGTTTTGGAATTTTCCTAATGATCTTTCTTTGAACATGCATCTTTTGTCGTTCTAACTGTTCCAGGCTGGTCTACGTGTCCTTTCTAGTGGGAATGTCCCACCTCAGAAGGTCCTGGATAGAACTCAGGATTCTACCTAAGGTCCTATACTCTGCAAAGGCTTTGCAAGAGGCTTGTTTCACTGGGCAAGTTCTAGAACCCCTTTTAGGTATTCCAATCAGTTATAGGCTGAGGACGGGCTTATATATTTTCTGTAATCATGTTTCCTGACAGTCCTTTCTATCCCACTCAAGTGTCTATTTTACAATAGTAGGCAAGGGAAATCAATATTCATAAGACAGTCAAGCATCTTAGTATTACTTCCCCTCTTTAAAGTATGTCTAGATCCCTGTATCACAGAGTCCTGTTGTTCCAAGGTTAAGCATGCATCACTTAGCCCATGCAACCCTTTCTCAGTATTCCCTTATTTACCTTGTTCTTCCACCTCCTCACCCTTCTTGTATTACCAACCCAACACCCTAACTATGATGTGTTTGTCTTTACCCTGTGCTCTATCATTGCATCCTTCCATCTCTCCTGAAGCCCCCCACCTCAACCCCACCATTGTGGTTACCTTATATTCCTTTAACTTATATTAACCTTATATTCCTTAAGACAGTCTGTTTTATCCTGTAATTTACCTGACCTTCCCACCACCTAGATCGCAGTTCCTCTGTGTTTACCTTCTTTCACATTGTAATTGTTTTGATCATAGACTGATCTCCCAGATCCTCTGAATATGTTCTTATAGTTTTATTCTGTTCTCGACTCTCCAATTTGTTGATTGACTTCCGGGTGCTGCTGCCATGTATGTCAATCTCTGATTGTTGTTTGTTCTTGTTGGTTCTCTGTCCACAGAACTCCCTTTAGGATGTTTTTCAATGTAGGGTTGGCTTTGGCAAATTTCCTTAGCTCCTGTTTATCCTGGAATTTTTTTTATTACACTGTCATATTTGTTGGACAGTTTTGCTGGGTAGAGGATTCTTGGTCGGCAGTTTTTTTCTTTCAGCATTTTATATGTCTCCCCATTGCCTTCTTGCTTGCATGGTTTCTGCTGAGATATCTGAACTTAGTCTGATTTGCTTGCCTTTGTATGTTATACTTCTCTTTTCCCTAGCTGTTTTCAGGATTCTGTATGTTATACTTCTCTTTTCCCTAGCTATTTACAGGATTTTGGAGAGCTTGATTATTGTATGTCTTGATGTTTTTCTTTTAGGGTCTATCCTTCCTGGAGTTCGTTGAGCATCTTGGATGCTTATTTTTTTTGCTTCCAGAAGTTCTTCAAGTTTCTCTTTTGTGGACTTGTGTGATTCTTCCTGTTCTGGAATGCCAATAATTCTTACGTTATTCCTCTTCATGTTATCCAACATGAATCTTAGACCTTCTTCAGATTTGTTTATCCTTTTTTCTGTTTGTTCTTCTATCTTAGTGGTATTGAGAGATTTATCTTCTGGCTTCTGCCCCTTCAGTTCTATTCCTTTGCCCTTTCAATGTATAGCCCATTTCTGATATTCTATTATTAATCGTTTGGATCTTTTTCTGTAGGTTTTGAATTGTTTCCAATGCTGTATCTATCTTACTTGATTGTTCCTGTATTACTTTCCTGACTTCTTCCTTATTTTTCTCAACTCCATTATATACTGTTTTGATACATTTTATAATCATTTTTCTGAATTCCTTCTCAGGCATTTCCAAAGCCTGCCCATCTTCCATTATGGAGTGTAGGTCTACTTCCAGCTCATTTGCCTCAGTCACTTTATCTTATTTCTGGACATGTGCTGATATGGTCATCTGCTTCAATTTTTGGGAATATTGAGGAGTTATCTGTGGCCTTAGGACTTAGATGGGTGTGTATTTTGCTATTTTTTATGTTTTCTGATTGCCTCCAGGTAGATGTGATCAAGAGATGGGCTTACCTTTTCACTCTTCTTCTTTTATCTCCGCAGTTCTGTCAGGCATCCACGGCTGATCTGATCCTTCCCTCACTTGGTCTCACCCAAGATGGCTGCTCAGGGAGTAACTGAGCACTCTGGATTAGCAAGCACTGGATTTCTTGCTTCTGCTACAAATTCCACTGGCTGTAAGCCTTCTAACTTTCTAAATATTCCTTTATGTGTGGCTCAGAGTTCTGGGACCATCCCCTGAGCCTGCTTGGTCTGGTAGTCTGTGTTGTTGTGATGGAGCTCCTCACTGCACGTCCACCCTATCCACCATCTTGTTTGTTCTCTCCTATAGCGTTTTCCCTTCATTATCATTATTACAGGATCAGATGGCCAGGTCCTTCTTCTGCAGAGCCACTGGGTGGATATGAACTGCCAACCTTTCAGTTAGCAGCTACATGTCTAACCATTGTGCCACTAGGGCTCCTCATCCATAGGTATGCCCAACCGATTGTTGTCAAGTTGGTTCTTACTCAGAGCGACACCATAGGAGCCAAGTATAGGGCTTAGGATCTACAATCTGCCTGTTTGTGGGACAGGCAATCCATAGCATTCCTGAATGCAAGGACAGCGTTCCTGCTTCCTGAAACCCCATCAACTTCATGGGGTGGTGAGAATTGGATATTTTGATCAAAGTCCTGTGAGGCAGATAGTCGTCTGCTTCCCCTCCCTTTCCAGCCACTGTGTGTTCCCTTCCTCCTTCACAAACAATCACTAATGATATTTTCTCTCTGGACTGACACCTGTCTTATTAGGAACCTGCTCCACTGAGCAGCTGCAACTGAGTAGAGCCTTTGGCCTGAAGCTTGCCCGAGGGCAAGCTGAGCCCCATAGAGGAATGACTCACGGAGGCAGCTCAGAAAATCAGAGGTGAGATTCAGAGCCTTCTGAATGGTTCTGTTCTGGAGGGCGAGGTTATGATGCTTGCGTGTTTTCAGAGTAACCTTATTTGATTTAATTTTTGGAGTTTGCTTGTCTTTGTATGATGGAGTATAGTATGCTTTCTTGCTGTGGAGACATGTAGTTTGCATTTGGGAGTGAGATCTCTCCTACAGAGACGTTCACAGGCTGGAGGAGTTGGTGAGGCAGGAAACCGAGTCTAGAGAAGGGCCACCTATGTTCCTCATGTCAGCTCTGTGCACATCAGTGTGGCAGGGCCGGGATTCAGTGTCTGCGTGCAACTGAGGCCAGGGCTGGGAGGACAGGAAATGCCACCTGGAGATAGCATGGGAAAACACTGGCCAGAGGGAGACATTTCCTTCTAATTAGAGGAACTATTGAGTAGGATTGCCCCCTAGGTATCCTACTACTGGAAAACCTGGAACTATTCTGGGAATAACCTGGTTTCCTCTTACTCTTTCCAGGACAGCAGTTCCAGGTAGTCCAGCCAGTGACCACTGGAGGACAGTAAGTGTGGGGCACAAGCAGAGCAAACACAAACATCCAGTTCTGACTTCAGTGTGGGTTTCCAAAGGCTGTGCTGACAGATGCCTGGTGCCAAGGGCCAGTGTGTACCACAGGCCTGTCTGCTGCCAACCCGCCACATGTGGTTTTCACAGTTCTTGCCTGAAGGCCCCAGGTCCGGCTGCTGTGGGCCAGCTGTGACCAGATGTTGTTAATGTCATTGAATCAGTTCTGACTCAATGTTACCCTATTTAGGGTTTCTGAGGAGCAGCTCTTGGGCTTGAACTGCTTATCCTGTGGTTCAAACTGACCTTGTGGTCCATCCAGTTCATTATCTTACAGCAGCACACCAGGACTCCTGGGTGTAATCAGAGAGGGGATGCAAATGACACCTGGACCTTGGAGACCAGTGGTTTCATTGTTAGTAAGGTGAACTAGGCAGGCAGCATGACAACCAACTGTACCAAAGAAACCACATCAGAGAAAAGCTCAGGTGTCCAGCTGTCAATTTTAAATGATTACAGCTTGGGAACAGCTGGTTTTATTTTATTTTTAAGGAAAAGGAAAAGAATAAAGAAAAAAACATTCTTTTTGATGTTTACTATGAATCAGATTATATTGCATCAGGATTGAAGAAAGACTGATTAACAACCTGTGATATGTAAATGATACAACCTTGCATGCTAAAAGCCAAAAAGGGCTTAAAATACTTACAGTAAGGATTGCACCTCTATGTAAAGAATACAAAACATCTTCACAGCTGGACCAATAAATAATATCACAATAAACAGAGGAAAGATTGTAGTGGTCAAAGATTTGATTTGGCTTGGATCCACAATCAACACTCATGGAAGCAGCAGTCAAGAAATCAATCTATGTATTGCATTAGGCAAATCTGTTGCACAAGACCCCTTTAAAGTGTTCAAGAGAAAAGACAAGACTACAATGTGCCTGATCCCTTAATCCTGGTATTTTCAACAGCCTCAGATGCATGTGCAAGTTGGGCAATGAATAAGGAAGACCATAGAAGAATTGGTATGTTTGATTTATGGTGTTAGAGAAGAATATTGAAAGTATCATGGACTTTCAGAAGAATAAGCAGATCTGTGATGGAAGAAGTATAGACAGAATGTTCCTTAGAAGCCAGGATGGCAAGACATCATCTCTCATATTTTAGACGTGTTAACAGAAGGGACTTGTCCTTGAAGAAGGACATCATGCTTATTAAAATGGAGTGTCAGAAAAAGGAGGAAGACTCCTAACAAGATAGATTGGCACATTGGCAGCAGCAATGGCTTGGAGTAACAATTGAGAGGGTGGCGCAGGATGGGGCAGTGATTCGTTCTGTTTTGCATAGGGTTGCTATGAGGTGAACACAACTCAATGGCAACTAGCAACAATGATAATATGAGTCAGAATCAATTCTACTGTCATGGGTTTGGTTTGGTTGCTTAAGGCATCTCTGTCTTATTTCCCTCTTTTCTTCCCTCCCCCTCAATCTCTCTCTCATTATCGACTTGTTTTTCTCCCTGGCTGCCTCTCTTACCTACACCCACTTTTTCCTGGCCTTTTCTCTTTTGGACTCCTTTCCTCTCGGTCTTTCTTTCATGGTCTCTGGGTCTCTCGACCTTCCTGTGAAACAGTTCTGAACTGGTTTGAAATCCTGGTGCTGACTCAGCAGGCCCCTGTGTTTTTGGCAGGAGAGGAGCTCTAACTCAGAGGCCCTGACCTCTGGGCATCCTTGAGGGAGAAGCTTGTGTGGATTAGACAGTTCATCAGTGATGCAGAAAGCTAAGAGGAACCCAACCTCTTCACAGGTATCAGTTTCAACTCACTTCTCCACCATCCTTCTCTGTGGCTTTGTTTTCATCATCTTCACTGGAAATCTTTCTGGAGAGTTGGCTTATTTCTATCATCTTCATACTTTTCAAATCATTGACCCAACCACAAACTAAGTCCATGGCTATTAGTAGCTTCTGACTCACAGCAACCCTACAGGAAAGAGAAGAACTTCCCATTGCCCTTTGAAGACCCATCATCGTCATCCTTTTTACTGAAGCAGACGGCCACATCTATTTCCTGAGCATCTGGTGGATTTTAGTCTCTGACTTTCAGTTAGCAACCGGGCACTTAACTACTGTGTCACCAGGGCTGCATTCAAATCATTGACAGCTACCATGAATGGTTATTGGGATAAGAACATAGAAATTAACATATTAAATGAGCACAGGAAGCCCAAGTTGTCTGTTGGCTCTAACATTCAATAGTAGTGCCTGACTTTTACCAACTCAAAAACAAAAAGACCCAGTACACTTGGGAAAATTTAGATTTCTACATGGATGAAAGTTATTCGACTCAACAAAGACTTCTACTTCTCTCCTGGGCTTAGAGGGAGGAATCTAAGGTTTGTGACAAATGGAAATATTTTAGAGCAAGGATGGCCAATTAATGGGCTATTGTCCACTGTACAAGCAATCATTTGATGATTCTCAGCTTCTCTCCTTAAGAGCTCTCTATCTATCCGGGTGGTCGAGCCTTTAAGTGGTCCAGCTGTGCCCAGCAAAACACCAAAACCCTGTGGATGTTATAGGGGCCATCAAGAATATCAAGGATGCCCTGCACACAGGGAGCCTAACCTTTGCTTCCTGAGTTATTTTAGTAGAGGCTGGCAAGGGTTACGGTGGTGCTCGCTGACACGTTCTTTTAGATCCTGCTTCATCGTATCTCCAAAACAAGATGCCGGGTCTCATTCCATCTGTGTGCCATGGCAGAATGTTACATTATCTCACAATTAGCACAACGATGCGTGGTCAGGGAGGGCAGAATGATGTTGCTGTGAGTGACCTATTCTATCAGCAGATTACGTTTTACATGGAAATGAAATGAATTCTGCCAGAGTTCTGGGGCTAAGGAGAGAAGAAAATGCCTCATTGTTGAGTTCCGAGAGCTGGAGAGACTGCACGTGGCGATAAAGAGACCTGTGTTTGTGCAAACAAGGCGTGGGCTTCTAGTTTGAAAGATGCATTTGTTACACCAAAGCTCGAAATAGGAAATATGTGTGGGCAGAAACAACGGAGATGAAAGGGGAGAAAACTAATTATTACTACCACTGCATATGCGTATTAGGGTATTTATATAATGTGTTAAACTTCTTCTGTTGGGAAAATGTTTGTCATATTAGTAGGAAGGAAACTTTACCCTGAGAAGGGTGATTCTAAAACTTCAACACTTGGAGCTCAGTGAGGTTTCTTTTTGTTTGAATCGCCTTCTATACTCTAATCTCTTCTTGTCTGTCTGGGTATCATCTCTCAGGACGTTCCTCTCTCTCCATAAGAGTGCCTTCTTTTTTCTTTCATAGTCATGTTGGAGAAGCACTGGACTGTGAACCACAAGGTCCGTGGTTCAAGTCCACCAGCCACTCTATGGAAGAAAGATGAGGCTTTCTGCTCCCATAAAGCTTTATAGCCTTGGAAACCCTATACAGGGCTGCTGTGAGTCGGAAATGACTTGATGCTACTTACCCACAACAGCAAAAGTCAGATAACAGATATCCATGCCCTACAAAGTACTGACAGAAGCAATGCCACCTGATGTCACAGTAGTTTGGGGAAAGGGCAGTGTAACTGAGAAATCTACCAAGGACTGTACTGTTAACCAAAAAGGTCGGTGGTTCAAACCCACTAACAGCTCCTTGGAAACCCTATACAGAGTCACTGTGAATCAGAATTGATTCAGCAGCACTTAAGAACAGCAAAAGTCAAGGGTCAAGAAGCCGCAATCGTGCTGTAGATTAAGCACTGGACTGCTAATCACAATGTTAGCAACTCAAACTCACCAGCCGTTCCTCAGGAGAAAGATGTTACAGCCCCAGAAACCCTATATAGGCTCAGTGTGAATCAGAAGGAGTCCTGGTGTGGCACTGTGGGTTAATGTGCTATACCTCAAGGTCAGTTTGAACCGCATGGTTGGTGGTTCAAACTCACTAGCTGCTCCTCGGAAACCTGATACAGGGTCACTGTGAGTCAGAAATGACTCGAGACACTTAACAACAACAACCTGAGTCAGAATTGACTTGATGAGAGTGGGCTGTCATGGGTCAGAGACTCAGAGACTTTAACCTGAGGCACAGCATGGCCCTGCTCGTATGATCTGAAATATGGAAAAGGATATGGAGTAAGCTTGTTCTACTGCAAAGGACTTGAGTTATCAAGTGTCTGCACTGTAAAAGGAGAGGGAGAAATTCCAGCTGAGAGTCTCAAAGGCCCCTTCCAGTTGTGACGTTCACACAGCTAATGATTAGTATCTCGGTGAATCCAGTCAATATTCATGATTGTGATATTCACACAGCTGATTAGTATCTCATATCCAATCAATATCCCTGATGCACATTAGCACATAAGCAAGGCCTTGTGAGTTAGCTACAGAAACCTAGTCTTGGAATGATATACTGGGGTCAGTTAAAGCATCCAGGAGAGGATGGCCATGAAGTTATGTGCTTGCTGCAAGACCAGATCATTATGTGAAAATCAGCATGATGTAAAAATGGAGGGTGAGTACACCATGACATAACTTCCAAGCCACTGAGAATCACGGTCTAGAAACATCGAGCCCAAACCTTGACCATCACTGCCACTGTAACCTTCACCTGGCATCTCTACATTCATTAATGCCAGATGGACATCATTAATGCACAAAATAGTCAGGTAGCACATTTTACCACAATCTTAAACGTGGAATGTCAGATAATGATATAGTCATTAAGTGAGACACTATGAGACTCAATGGCACCTAACAGCAACAACAACAAGGTGTAATTTGTTCCCAAATGAATAATAATCTAAAAATCACATTCAAACTTAGTTGAATTTTGTGATGTCATTGAGTTGCATGTATTTCTGTAACTAACTAGCACATTCCAGAATAGAAGCTTACTATACGAAGAAACTAATGAATGCATAAAAATTTATATATACTTGTGTGCATAGTATATCCTATGTTGATGGTCTTACATTGATCGGGTTTTGTCAAGTCACTTTACAATTAATTTTCTCATTTTGGGCATCATTACATTCACTTCATTACTTCTAGAATTTCACAGGTAGACACACCCTTTATAATATGGATCCAAGTAAAATTAAATGCTTGACAACTGCAATCTTTTCTTATATCCTAGAGGAGGACCGGGCAGTGGTTCATTCTGCATCAGTTGTGCACAGGGGCGCTCTTAGTTGGAACTGACTCCACAACACCTAACAAGAGAGTAGAATGACTTTTTACATAGATTAGATTCCATTGAAGAATAAATGCTTGACATTTTTTAATGAACAATAATCAAAAAGAAGACTCTGGAGTCATAAGGGTGAAAACAGACATTACGGAATACCCAAATTTGGGTTGATGCCGGTGTGGTACTGGACGGCTAACCACAAGGTCAGCAGTCCTTGAAAAACCTATACAGGGTCGCTTCAGTCAGAACCTACTCGATGGCACTCACCACCAAACAATAGCAATTCATCTTTGAACTCTCAACTCATTCTTTTTTGTTTTGTTTTGTTTCCCCTTCAATAGTTGTTTATTGGCAGTGAGCTGGAAAAAAGGATGAAATTTGCATATTTTATCAGACACCATACACCAATGGCATAGGATGACAAGAGTGACCTGGAGTCCTAGATGAGCTCCTCTGCTCAAAAGTGGGCCTGGAATATTGACCGGGTAGCCTTAGATCACCTCCACTTAGTAGGCATGGTTAGAGATGAAAAAGGTAACTCACTGGCCGTGGCCCCGAATAGACAGCTTGGAGCATCCTTTCCTTGGCAGGTGAGGCTGTTGGCCAGGGCTCGCTTGATGTACTCCTCCGGGGCAGCCTTCTCCTTCTCCCACCCCTCCATCCAAGCCTTCATGGCAGAGGCCTACAAGTCTTCCCATAGAGAAGGTCAGAGTCCATGGTTTTGGGAGGGGGCATTTTTGATGGCACTGAAGTTGATGGATGTCTCCTCCTCACTCTGACCCCCAGATAGAAAGGTGACCCCAGTAGCATCAGGAGCACTGTGCAGTGCAGTGCTGCGACAATTGTCATGGCAATCTCCTCATGAGAAAACTTCTGTGTGCAGGCATGGCCTGGTGTTACCACATTGGACTTCAGCAGAGTGCCTTCCATGTCCACATGGTGGTCACTCAGAGCCTTGTAGACTGCCGCCAGTACCTTCTCAGTTACACACTGACAGGTCATGGTTCCTATTGAGAAGGGTCTCAGGTACCACAATGGGCATGATGCCATTCTACTGGCAGATGCTGGCAAATGGGCCAGCATATTGGCATTTTCAATGATGGCGAGGAACCGACTCGACGGCACTTAACAACAACAACAAATGATGGCGAAGGCCGAAGTTTCCCCAGCCTTCAGACAGAACGCCATTTGACAAAGTCAACACCATCCTTCTTGTACTGGGCACAGTGCTCAGCTAGTCCATCCAGTCCTTGGGGGGTGGTCTTGATGTTTGTTCCTGCCAGGGGTACCACACCCTTGTCTGCCTTGATGCCCATAACAGCACCCTTGGATTTGATAACTTGGGGAAAGGGACGTCCATCATCCACCTTCTGGTAGAGGTCTCATGAAAGAGGATAACACCCCAATGCAGGGGTTCACATGGTCAGCGGTGGCCAGTGGCAGCAGGCAGTAGATGTGCCGGTTCTCCTGGGTGTTCTCAGTACCAATGGACTACAGCCACTGGGCAATGCTCCTAGTGGACTCTTCTGTAGCCAGAATGCCCTTGTCTGGAGCCATGATGCAAGGAACAATGTTAGATAGCTCTTTCTGCTCCAGGGTCAGCCCTGGGTATGTGTAGTGCATCGTGGAAGCGGTGGTTTAGCCTTAGGAAATGTTCATCTACTTTCTGTTTCTTTGAAATCACATTTCTGGACAGTCCATATAAATTGAATCATACAATGTCATCTTTGGTGACTTTACACTTGGCATGATATTTTTTCCCCAAAGTTCACTTACGTTGTAGCGCATATCAGAACATTATTATTTTGTGTGTGTGTGTGTGGATATGCCACATTTTAGCCATCCATTGTTGAACATTTTGATTGTCTCTAGCTAGGTTGCATAAGGATTCCTGGTGTGGTACTATGGGATAAGCACTGGACTGCTAACCACAAGGTTGGAAGTTCAAACCTACCAGCCACTCCTTGGAAACCCTATACAGGGTTGACGTGAGTCGGAACCAACTCCATAGAACTTAACAACAACACTGTATATATGCTGATATGAACATGCATATAGAATTTAAGGAGTTCTGGTAGCATAGTGGTTATGAATCGGCCTGCGAACCGCAAGGTCAGCAGTTGGAAACTATCAGCTGTATCGTGGGAGAAAGATGAGGCTTTCTGCTCCTGTAAAGATTTACAGTCTCGGAAACCCTGTGCAGGGTCGCTATGAGTCAGATCCAACTCACGGCACATAACAACAACAGCAACACTAGAAGTTTTAGTGTGAGCATATGTTTTCATGTCTTTGGGGAATATACCTTAGACTAGAATTGCTGAATCAGTGGTTACCTAAAAGGTTACTATTGACTATTTTCTCTTGCTTCCCTCCCCACCCTCAGAAGTAGATAGCCAGTTCCTTCTTCCTAGTCTGTCTTAGTCTGGAAGATCCACTGTAACCTGTCCGCAGTTGACCCTGCTGGTCTTTGAAGTAACTATAGCATAGCTTCTAGCATTACAGAAACACACCAAGCCACGGCAGTACAACAAACGGATAGGTGGTAGAAGTACAGCTAGAATGCGTCTTAGAAGCGACGGTGGCAAGACTTAATCTAGCTTCCATTGGACACAATGTAAGGAGTGACTAGTCCCTAGAGAAAGACATCATGCTTGGTAAAGTAGAAGGTCAATGAACAAGAGGAAGGTGCTCAACAAGGTAATTGACCCAGTGGCTGCAACAATGAATTCGAACCTACGTCCTATTATAAGGATGGCACAGGACCAGACATTCTGTCTTTATGCATGGGGTCACCATGAGTTGGAGCCGACTGGCCAGCATGGCAACATGGTGACTCTGTGTTTATCAGTTTGAGGAATAGTCAAAATATTTCCCAAGCAGCTGCACCATTTTACATTCCCACAGTCATTGTATGAGGGTTTTAATTTCTCCACATTCCTGCCAACACTTGTACTAATAACTATCCTAGTGGGTGTGAAGTGGTATCTCATTATACTTTCCATTTGAATTTTCCTGATGACTAATGTTGATAAGTATCTTTTCATGTGCTTATTGGCCATTTGTAGATCTTCTTTGGAGAACTGTCTATTCAGATTCATTGCCAATATTTTCAATTTTGTTGTTGTTTTATTATTGCATTTTTGCAGTTCTTTATGTATTTTGGATACAAGTACCTTATCAAATATATAATTTGAAAATATTTTTTCCCATTCTGTGGGTCATTTTTTCAATTTCCTAGTAGACTGCTTGGAGGCATAAAATATTTTAATTTTTGATGAAGTCCAATTGATCTGTTTACCTGAACAAATGCATCTGTATTTTTGTTTAAAGCTTCTGGATTCTCATATTTGATTAAGAGATTTCCTCTGTGCTACATTTTTTCTTTTTTTAAGTTTTTGTGAATTATGTGATAGTCTACATGGGAGAACATTAGTTTTACATTCATCCCATCGTATTTCATTTCATTGCCATGATTACAATCCCCTCTATGCATCGTCAAACAACCAAAGGGTACACCCTGCAAGCCTGCCCACCTCAGGCATCAGAACACAGCCCCTCTCCCTCCCTGAGTCCAGAGTCCCCAGCCACTCCATCACTCCACGTCATCATCTCTGTCTCCATCTCTGGCATCATTGCATCTCTGGGTAGGGTCCTGCACTCAGCTCTTCTCCCTTGATGGTCCCAGGGACCTCCACTCCTGAACTGCAAAATCAACCACTCCCCATCTTTTGTTACAAAATGTCTACCTTTACATTTCCAACCCTCACAGTCAGTCCTGATAGCAATTATTCACTATTGTACCACAAGAATGTTATCCCCATCTCCATTCATCAGCCCTGTCCATACAAATTGGAAACCACTCAGTGGCAATTCTATCTTCGATCACACCTTCTTGGAATTAGACTCCCTCTTGAAAGCTTGCAACCCAGTCACTTCTTGCCTTTGTAAACGTCTCCCACCCCCCATTTTAGGTAGCCAGTATCTAAGTTGCCCATCCCTGTCTACCTTGTGTATCTAAGGGGTGGGAATGATCCTCAGTTCCCTCTTTTGAGCTACAACATCCATAGGTACAAGTCAAGTTCATCAAATTGTATCAGATTATTCTTTTTTCCCTCTTCTTTCTTCAAGTCGAGTTCTGATCATCCAGCCATTGGAGCCCGGTCAAGTGGGTACTATGCACAAATATGGGTGTTCTTGTGCATCTCCCCTCACTTCATATCAGCTGGACGTTTCACTCTCTGCTCTAGTCCTCTGTGGGCATGTCACTGTCTCTGGCCCAGGAGGCCCCAGGTCTTGCCATACTACTGGCCAACCAGGTCTCAACCTGGGTTCACAGGAATCTATTGAACATGGTCAGACTTAGCTCCCAATTTCATTGCTTTTTTTCCCCCATGTCCCCTTATCAGTGACCAACATGGTCACCAGTCAGACCACATGCCTGCTCGTGTAGTACCCTTAAGTCTTAGTCTTGGGAAGGGGTTTGCCCTGAGGGGACCCAACCACTTGACTTGATGACTCCTGGGCGAACAACTTGCTTGTGGTTGTAGTAGTCAATTGGACTGTCATTATTGTTTTTGATTTTTACTGCTGGTCTTTCTTTCCAGAAGTATCTTCTGCTCTTCTAGCAGCTCCAGGCTGGTCTGCTTGTCCTTTCAAGTGGAAATTTCCCAACTCAGATGATTCTGGATGGGGTTCAGGACTCCACCTATGGTCTTATGCAATACAAAGGCTCTGCAGGAAGCCTCCTTCACTGGGCAAGTTGTAGCTCTGTTATAGGTATTCCAGTCATTTTTATAGGCTGAAGACGGACTTACAAGTTTTCTTTGGTGATGTTTCTGGCTATTCCTTCCTCTCCCCATCAAGTGTCTATTTTACAATGGTATGCAAGGGAAACCAACATTCAAAAGACAGCCAAACATCTTAACATTATTTCCCCTCTTTTACCCATTCAAACCATGCCTCAATCCCTTTATTCCAGAGCTCTGTTGTTCTAAGGTTGTGCATCCATCATTATTTACCTCTGTCACACTTAGCCCATGCAAACCTGCCTAACTCTTCTCCCATCTGCATTATTCTTCCATTCCCCTCCCCCTTCTTGTGTATTGCCTCCCCCACCACCACCCTCCCAGCATCCAAGCTATCCTGTTTCTGTTCCCCACCCTGTGCTTCACCTTCCCCTCCCTTTCCTCACCTCACCTCACACATCCTGGTAACCAGCAAAGAATTTTCCCCCCCTTTTAGTGTGGGTTCTTTTTCTTAGTCTTTTACAAGAATGCTCTTATGTAGTATTTCTCCTTTTGTGTCTGACTAATTTCACTCAGCATAATGTCCTCAAGGTTCATCCATGTTATGCAGTGACTTGCAGTTTCCTTGTTATTCTTCAAGGTAGCATAATATTCCATTTTATGTACCAAAATTTGTTTATCCATTCTTCCATTAATGGACACTTAGGCTGTCTCTGTCTTCTTGCTATAGTAAGTAGTACTGCTATGAACATCTTTCAAGATGGCAGATCAGGTAGAAGTGCAGTATGGAGCTTTGTCTGCAACAACAAAGAATACCGGACCAAGCAGGCTCAGGGGATGGTGCTGGAACTCTGAACCACATATAAAGGAATATTTAGAAGCTTGGAAGGCTTACAGCTGGGGGAATTTGTAGCAGAGTCAAGAAATCCATTGCTTTCTAAATCTAATTCAAGATGCTCAACTGCTCCCGGAGCCACCATCTTGGGAGAGACCAAGCAGGAGAAGGATCAGAACAGCCACGAATGCCTGACAGAACCATGGAGATACAGGTGTAGATATTAATTTTTTTTTATCTGTTCATTGGTCTCTCACTGTCTGCACACCTCCATTCTGGTGACTAGAGGGGATACCTGAGTGAATGGACACCCCACCCCCTCCCCAGGAAGATTCTACTATGCATGTGGACAGATCTCCTCAAAATTTAGTGACAGTTTCCACTTAAAACCAAATGGCTACCACTCGTCTGCCAGTTTGTCGTACTGTGGTGGCTTGTGAGTTGCTGTGATTCTGAAAGCTATGCAACTGGTTTTTTAAATACCAACACGGTCACCCATGGTGGACAAGTTTCAGATGAGCTTTCAGACAAAGACAGATTAGGAAAAAAGAGTGACAAACTATTTCTGAATATTTAGTCACTGAAAACCTTATCAGTAGCAGAGACACACTGACAGATATAGTGCCAGAAAATGAGCTCCTCAGGTTGGAAGGCACTCAAAATATGACTGGAGAAGAGCTGCCTCCTCAAAGTATAGTTGACCATGATAATGCGAATGGAGTAAAGCCAGTGGAAGAAAAACCCGGGGGACCTGCATTTGCTGATGGGGCATAACTCAAAATGAAGAGAAACAGCTGTAAACAGCCATTGAAAATTGGAACATGGAATGTATGAAGTATGAATCTGGGAAAATTGGTAGTTGTAAAAAATGAAATGGAACACATAAACATGGATATCTTAGGCATTAGTGAGCTGAAATGGACTGGTATTGGCCATTTTGAATCTGACAACCACATGGTTCACTATGCCAGGAATGACAAATTGAAGAAGAATGGTGTTGCATTCATCGTAAAAAAGAACATTATCCAGTTCAGTCATGAGGTACAATGCTGTTTGCAATAGGATAATATCCATGTGCCTACAGGGAAGCCCAGTTAATACTACTATTATTCAAATTTATACACCAACCACTAAAGCCAGTGAGGATGAAATAGAAGAATTCTACCAACTTCTTCCATCTGAAATTGATCAAACATGCAATCAAGATGTATTGATCATTACTGGTGATTGGAATGCAAAGGTTGGGAGCAAAGAGGAAGGATCAGTTGTTGGAAAATATGGCCTTGGTGATAGAAATGATGCTTTAGAACGCATGATAGAATTCTGAAAAACCAATGATTTGTTCATTTCAAATACCTTCTCTAGACAGCATAAGAGATGTCTATAAACATGGACCTCACCAGATGGAATGCATAGAAATCAAATTGACTACATCTGAGGAAAGAGACGATGGAAAAGCTCCATATCATCAGTGAAAACAAGGTCAGGGGCAGTCTGTGGAACAGACCATATGCAAATTCAAACTGAAGCTGAAGAAAATGAAAACAAGTCCATGAGAGCCAAAATATGACCTTGAATATATCTCACCTGAATTTAGAGATCATCTGAAGAACAGATTTGAAACACTACAGACCAAAGACCAGAAAAGTTGTGGGGTGACATCAAGAACATCATACATGATGAAATCAAAAAGTCATTAAGAAGACAAGAAAAAAGGAAAGGTCAAAATGGATGTCAGAAGAGACACTGAAATTTACTCTCCAGTGTAGAGATGCTAACGCAAATGCAAGAAATGAGGAGGTCCAAGAGCTGAACAGAAAATTTCAAAGATCAGCTCGAGAAGATAAAGCCAAATATTACCAAAAATGTGCAAAGATCTGGAGTAGAAAACTAAAAAGGAAGAACACGCTCAACATTTGTCAAGCTGGGGGCAATGAAGAAAAATTCAAGCCTCGACTTTGGTTATTGAAAAATTCTCTGGGCAAATTATTGAATGATGCAGAAAGCATCAAGAGAAGATGGAAGGAAAACACTGAGTCACTATACCAAAAGGAAATGGTTAATGTTCAGTCATTTCAAGAGGTAGCATATGATCAAGAGCCAATGATCCTGAAGGAGGAAGTCCAAGGTGCATTGAAGGAATTGGCAAATTTCAAAGCATTGGCCCAGGATCTGGCAGTGTTTCGTTCTGCTGTGCATAAGGTCGCTATGGGTTTGTACTGACTTAATGGCACCTAACAACAACAACAATGAACATTGGTGTACATACATCTACTTATGTTATGGCTCATGTTTTGTGGGTGAATACCAAGAAGAGGAATTGCTGGAACATAAGGTATTTCTATTTCCAACCTTCTGAGGAAGCACCATATTGCTTTCCTGAGTGGTCGGACCATTTTGCAATTCCACCAGCAATGTCCTGCTCCTACATTTTTATATGTATATCCCCTGGTTTTCATGCAATATAATTTTTTTTGCATCTAAGACTTTCAAATATTTTAAAATATATTTGTATATGGTGTTAGACACAATTCCGTTAGTTTATTTTCTTCCAGATGGATAGCCTACATGCAAATACTATTTTGAAACAATTAATTATTTTCCCAGTGAATTGAATTAACCTTTGTCAACTTTGGTAGTTCTCATAGGTGTTAGACTTAGATATATCACTGGATTAAATTTGTTAAATATATTATTTAATATTTGTTGCTACATAGTTATAAATAAAAGTCATTTGCAGTTGTTTGTAAAATGCTATCTTGATCAGATTGTGCTATTTTCCTGGTTTTATAATAAACTGCTGGATCTCCATTTTTTTTTTTGCTCCAGTATGATTTAGCTTATATGAGCATAACATCTGAATTATCTATTTTGTAAATGATGGATAAAAGCCAACTTTGAACTAGCCTGTTTTGTTGCCTTTTTCGAGGCGTACATTTTAAATCATCTTTCCCATATCATCTAAGGAAATATAGCTATTCTATTCCTTTTTCTCTTTCTGTGTCAACTTTGGTAATTTATGCTTTTCTAGGAAAGCATGCATTTCCCCTAAATTTCCAAACCAATTATATAATGCTGCATGCGTTATTCACTTAATCCTCTCTTCTCCTCTCCATCTCAAATCATGTTTGTTTGTTTCACTGATACTTGTTTCCCTCTCCCTTTAACCAAACCTCTCATTCATTCATCTAGCTCATCAGCCTTTCAAAAGAACTGGTTCGGACTTTTTCATGGCTACTTTCATATATTTATTAGCTATATTCTTCATCTTATTAATTTCCCTTTCCCTTTCTTTTTTCTTTTCTTTTCTTGGTTGTCTCAAGTGTGTATTTGCATTTCTTAATTTTTTTTGTTATTCTTAAATTTCTTAATTTAATAATTTAATGTATAGCTATATATTCTCATTCTGGTAAAGCTTTTGGCATGTGGGTGTTGACTTCGTCATTTTCTAAGTTTATAATTCAGTCATTTAAGAGTACATTGCTTAATTTTTAAATAATTTTGATTTTAACTTGCTTTGGGTAATGATTTCTAATTTCATTGGGTTATAATTAGAGAATATCTTCATTTCAATTTTGCCAAACTGTTACTGAGGTCAAGATATGATTAGCGATAATGATTATAGAGAACAATTTGTCAAAATGCAATAATGATGTGTATGTGTGAATTCAACGGCATGGCATGCCACTTGAGGATGTATTTATGGTATTCACATATGAATACAAGATGAGTTGGGTACGCACACACTCACACATATAAGGATGTGTGTGCTATTGTTGTTGTTGGTGGTTGAGTGTTGTTGAGTCGGTTCCAACTCACAGCGACCCTGCCTAGGGTTTCCAAGGTTGTAAACCTTTATAGGAGCAGAAAGTCTCATCTGTTTCCCAAGGAATGTCTGCTAGTTACACATTGCTGACCTTGTTCTTAGCAGCCCAGCTCAAGATCCTCTATGTTACCAGGGGCTCCTTAGGAGGATTGTGTATGTGTATGTATATTCAGGCAGTCCCTGGTTACCCGTGAGATCTGTTCCTAAGTGTGTCTTTAAATCAAATTTGTAAGTAAGTCAGAGCAAGTAAACACAGTTCTTATTTAGCCTTAATTTTGTGCAAGAAGTGGGATAAAAATGTGGCATTCTGCTTACATGAAGACTTACAGCCTTGGCAACCCTGTGAGGGAGTTCTACTCTGTCCTCTAGGATAGCACTGAGCTGGAATTGACTTGGGCACTGGGTTAGTGCCAGCCAAGGATGGAGGGTTTTCCAATCGTTCAAAACTGCACTGCAGCAGGTATGATGAAAAATGTGTTGTGAGTAGGGGCTGGTTCAATTGTTTCGAATTTTCATAACATTAAAGGGTTATGGGAGACCTGGTGTGGCACTGTGGGTTAATGCGCCAGATTGCAAAGCCGTTTAAACTGCAAGGTCGGTGGTTCAAGCTTACCAGATGCTCCTCAGAAACCCTATACAGGGTTGCTGTGAGTCGGAACTGACTTGATGACACTTAACAACAACAACAACAAAAGGTTATAAAAGGGGCATAAGCTGTCTTGAGGCTGGAACGAACCCAGGGACTGTCTGTACACACATATGTAAAACTTTTGTGTCATTTCAAAAAACGAAAGAAAATGGAATCAACACAATTAAGCTACAGGTAAGTGTCCTTCATAATACAAAAGAGAAAATCAACTGGTTAATTCACACAGTGGATTGCTATGCAACAATGAAAATAAATTAATGCATCTATCACTAGATAAATCTTCACAATGGCTGATGGTGGTGGTTGTGTGCTATGGAGTCGGTTCTGACTCACAGCTACCCTGTATCGGCTTTCCAAGGCTGTAAATCTTTACAGGAGTGGAACACGTCATCTTTCTCCCGTGGGATGGCTGGTAGTTTCAAACTGCTGACCTCGAGGTTAGCAGCCTGACTCGTAACCACTACACTACCAGAGCTCCTAATCTTAGTGATATAATATGGAATGTAAATACTAAGGTATGAAAATATATTCACTGTATGTAAGTATATGCCTAACAACAACAATATAAGTATATACTGAAGTCTTAAAACATGTTTAACAATGTGGTTGTTAAATGCTGTTTTGTTCCAACTCATAACAATCTTACATAGGGTTTCTGAGGAGTGGCTGGTGAGTTTGAACCACTGACTTTGCAGTTCAAAATGACACTGCAGTCTAGAACTTACCCTACAGGGCCATACCAGGACTCCTGCTTAACAGTACTTCAAGTTATTTATGGAAAAATCTTTATGTTGTTGTTGTTGTTAGGTGAAATTGAGTCGGTACCGACTCATAGAAACCTTATGCACGCAGAATGAAACACTGCCTGATCCTGGGCCAACCTCACTATTGTTGCCATGCTTGAGTCCATCGATGCTGCCACTTGGCCAATCCATCTCATTGGGGGGCTTCCTCTTTTTCTCTGACCCTCTACCTTACCAAACATGATATCCTTCTTCAGCGACTGGTCCCTCCTGACAATATGTCCGAAGTATGAGAGATGAAGTTTGGTCATCCTGGTTTCCAAGGAGCACTCTGGCTGCACTTCATCCAAAAGGGATCTATTGGTTCTTTTGGCAGCCCATGGCACTTTCAATATTCTCCTCCAAAACCATAACTCAAAAGCACCAAGTCTTCTACGATCTTCCTTATTCACTGTCCAGCTTTCACATACATATGAGGTTATTGAAAATACCATGACTTGGGTCAGGCTCACCTTAGTCTTCAAGCTGATGTCTTTGCTCTTCAACACTTTAAAAAAGGTCTTGTGCAGCAGATTTGCCTAATGCAGTACGTCATTTGATTTCTTGACTGCTGCTTCCATGAGTGTTGATAGTTGATCCAAGAAGAATGAAGTCCTTGACAACTTCAATCTTTTCTCCATTGATAAGAAGGTTGTTTATTGGTCCAGTGGTGAGAAATTTTGTTTTCTTTACATTGAGATGTAATCCATACCAAAGGCTGTGCTCTTTGATCTTCCTCAGTAAATCTTAATGTGCCTACATTCAAAAAAATGGTAAAGTTATCTCTCACCTTCCAGATACTGATCTCCTCTGGGATGGGAGATGTTATTGTTGTTAAGTGCCGTGAACTCAGTTCCAACTCATAGTGACCTTGTATAGGGTTTCCAAGGAGCATCTGGTGAGCTTGAACTGCTGACCTTGTGGTTCAAACTGACCTTGCAGTCCAGTGCATTAACCCGCAGCACCACACCAGCACTCCGGGGAGGGAGATGGAGACCAATAATTGTTGGGACAGGGTATTAGCAATGCTGTATGGTTTATTTCTTAAATGAAAATTGATTCTGTTTAATTTGGAAGGAAAATACCTGCAAAATACCTACCAGCTCCCTCTCTTTCTATTTATTGGGCAAAGAAGCTGTTTGACTTGTTCACCACTGTTTCCTGGGAGGGAAACTCAGGGATGTGACAGATGCTCAGTTTTAAATGCTAAGTTAGGAAATAAACTCCAAGTCAACTCATACAATATCCAACAAAAAGAAATGACTTTTTTTAGACTAGAACCCAGAAGACTTGAAAGGAATAAGATCACTCCCTTAAAATCATTTCAGGGCTTTCTCTTGTGGAAATGCTTTCATTTGTTCTGTGGGGTTCTGTGGCAAATGTAAAAATAATTTAAAACTGGGAATATGCAAACTCCAACCCAATTATGACTAGTCAACCCAATAGCCAGTGAAGTCTCTATTGGCATATTATTATTGTTCGGTGCCATTGAGTTGATTCTGACTCATAATGACTTTGTACAGGAGTTCCAAGGTGGGTTTGAACTGGTGATCTTTTGGTTCATAGGCCATTGCTTATCCACATCAGTAGTCCTGTAATTGGGATAGGACACCCAAATGAAAGAGATCTTGTCAGGAGGTGTTCAGACAGATACATATCAACTAAAACCTGGTATTTAGAATCATTGTTGTTAAGTGCTGTGGAGTCAGTTCCGACCCATAGCAACACTGTATAGGGTTTCTGAGGAGTGGCTGGTGAGCTTGAACTGCTGACCTTGTGGTTCAAACTGACCTTGCTGGCCTTAGCAGCAGAGATTTACGATGCTGATTTGTTATTGTTATGTGCTGTGGAGTTCTTTTCGACTCATAGCGACCATGTACAGGGTTTTCGAGGCTATAAATCTTTACAGCCTCATCTTTCTCCCACGGAACAGCTGGTAGTTTCGAACTTCTGACCATGAGATTAGCAGCCTGATTTGTAACCACTATGCTAATCCTTTCTTGAGGGCTTACTGAATCCTGGTGTGGTACTGTGAGTTAATACACTGGACTTCAAATCAATGAGGGTGAATTCTAAGGAAATGTTGTTGTTAAATGCTGTTGACTTGGTTCTGACTCATAGCAACCCTATATAGGGCTTCCAAGGAGTGGCTGGTGAGTGTGAACCACTAACTTTGTGGTTCAAAGCAACCTTTCGGCCCAGTGCGCCACACCAGTAGTGTCTCCGTCTCTCGTAGGTATCCTTTGTCTTCAAGTTTTTGGATGTTTAGTTCCCATGGGAGTCAGTGAGGGTGAGTTCTCAGAAAATAGATGACTCAAATGCCTCTGAAGGCAGACAGTGGTTCATTCCGTAACTTAACTCTGTTCAAAGATGATTCCATTGTATTAATTACCAGGGCTTTTGGCAGATTGTGTCCTGCGTGGCCACCTCTTCCCAATGACAGTCATGGCTCTGAGCTTTTCACACCCAGGGAATGACTTGGGTGGATAATGCCAAGTGATTATGAATTTCTGGTGTATGGCCCACAGCGAGTGGTGATGAATCAGGCTGCTACACAAGGGGACTTTTGATCAAGAGCACATTTCTGCATAATGAGGAGTAAAGTAGTGCAGATTAATGGTGTCAGCATTTTAATGGGGCCTGGAAAAATGGCTGGGTGATGGATCCCTTTTGCACAGAACAGCCTAGCCCTTTGCCTCCCAGATTTGCATTGAGCGCCCAGGGGCCCAGCCAGTGAAAGGTCACTGCATCATTCTATGACAGGTGTTGGCACAAGCGTCCCCTTGTCATGTCTACCTCCTCTTTGTTGCTGACCTTTTCCCAACTGAATGTGATGCTCAGAGCAAGAACCATGGAAAAGCATCCAGGGTTGGGAATGTTGCAAGCACAGCATCAGTAACTAACTTCTACAGAAAGTGTGTTGTCATGAAGCAGTGATGGTCTCACTAACCTGACCCTTGATGAGCAATGAGGACCTCTGGATGGTGGTCCTACTTTCTGTCGGGGTGAAGCTGTCGTGCCTGTTCCAATTCTACAAGAGGTGTGTTGCCTTAGTCATACCTGGAGGAGGGAGATCTGGCCGTATGCACATGGAAAAGAATCCAGGGCAAAAGCCATTCTGTGAGGTTTGAGCTAGTGCTAGCAAGGTCTGGTAGTTACAGGATGCCTGTGAGTTGTACATGTTTTGCATTTATTGCATTTATCATTTAAGTTAACAATCACCAGTGTTTATGTTCAGTTAATAATAATGATGATGATGATGTAGACATTAGTATTCCCATTTTATGGATGAGGAATCTGAAACACTGCTTTTTGTTACCCTTCTAATTGGAAATTATATAGCTGTTGTTGTTGTCATTGTTAGGTGTCACTGGTGTTACTCATAGTAACCCTATGCACAACAGAATGAAAGGCTACCCGGTCCTGGGCCATCATATAGTTAGCAACAGTAATAGAAATAATAGTTGTTGTTGTTGTTAAATACTGTTGTGTTGATTCCGACTCATAGTGACCCTGTATAGGATTTCCAAGGAGTGGCTGGTGGGTTTGAACCACCAACCTTGTCTAATGATCATCATAATAAATATGATCATAATTGTTAGCACTTATTCAAAAGGCATCACGACCTATACATGAACTTATTTAATTGTCACACTTATCCTGAGACTGAGCATTCTATTTTCACATTTGACAAATGAAGCAACTGAGGCATAGTAAACTTACATAGCTACTAAGGGGCATCAGTTCTCTAAGGCTACCATAATGAACTAACACAAACTGGGTGGCTTCTGTGAACAGAAATGTATGGAGGTTAGAAGTCCAAATTCAGGGTACCGGCAAGGCCCTGGTCTCTAGGGCAGAGTTGGGGAACCTCTAGCCTGCGAGCCATATAACATATAAGGCCTTTGAAATCATTTGGTCTGGCCCTGCCAAGGCAACCACAGTTCCAAACATCACATTGTTGTTTTTAAGTGCCGTTGAATCAGTTCTGACTCATAGTGACACTGCAGAGGGTTTCCGAGGAGTGACTGGTGAGCTTGAACTGCCAACCTTGTAAATCAAACCAACTTTGCAGTCTAGCCCATTAACCTTCAGCGCTGCATTAAGACTCCAGATATTACATTTCTTGTTGTTGTTAACTGCCGTAGAGTCGGTTATGACCCACAGTGACCCTGTATAGGGTTTCTGAGGATCGACTGGTGAGATTGAACTGCCGACCTTGCATTGGGGGGTGAGGAAATTAAATGTGACCAAATATAGTAGGCTAGTTTTTAAGCTGATAATTTTGTATGGACCTTGAATGTTGTTATATCCTTTCTCTGCCTCCCAAAGCCAGGTATGCCTTGGCTTACCACTGCAGCATCCTGGTGACCTTTCCCGTGTTTGTGTCTTTCTCTTCTCCTCTTTAATCAAAACATTAGGACCCATCCTACTCCATTATAAGCTCCTCTTAACTGATAACATCTTCAAAGACCCAATTTCCAAATAAGATCACATTCACAGATACTGGAGGGTAGAGTTTTGACATTGTTTTTTTTTTTTTTTTTCAGGCAGAGACACAATTCAATCCATAACCAGAGATACGGGTTGAACCTCAGCATCTTCACCACTATACTTTGTGTGCCAGGCCTAAAATGCCAATTTATTGTAAAGACTTTTTCCCTGGGGCCACACTGCATCCTCTCCTAACCTCACCTCTCCCTTTGCACTGCTGAGGATTATACATCCATAAATATCTCTTTAAATATCACTAATTCCTACACTGAGTTTGGTCCTCTGCTATATGTGCACATTTTCCTACAGTTTTCCAATAGTAACACTAATCACACTTTGCTGAAATGGCTCGCATGGTGTTTTGTCTTCCCTTGTAAACTTTGAGCTGCAGGAGGCACGAGCTGGGCATTATATTTCAAATATCTATATAGATAAAATAGAATTTCTGATTCTTAGTTACCACATTTCACAAATTTGGCAGGAGTCCTGGTGTGGTGCTGTAGGATAAGCACTGGATTGCTAACTGCAATGTCAGTGGTTCAAACCCACCAGTCGATCCTTGGAAAGTGTATGCAGAGTCGCTATGAGTCAGAACTGACTCAACGGCACTTCCTATTTGCTCCCAAAGACACCATAAATATTAGACAGCCACCTTCCTGAGTTAGATGCCCTGAGCTGTAACAAGATGGTCCCGAGACAGTCAATTCAAGGAGAAAGTACTACATACCATGAGCCATTTCTGGTTCAGTGGTAGGTCGATTTGTTATCTTTCATGTAGGAAATCAGTGTTTGATTCCTGGCTAGTGTGTCTTATACACAGCTACCACCTGCTTCTCAGTGGAAGTTTGTTGTTGCCATGAAACTGAGCAGGTTTTAGCAGGGTTTCCAGACTAAGACAGAAGAGAGGAAGAGAGGCCTAGGAGTCTACTTCAGCCAATGAAAAATCAGTCAATGAAAACCGTATGGATCACCAGCGCCTAATTCCCAAGTGATGCTAGGCATGGTAAAGACCCAGTTGATGTGTCCTTCCGTTGTGCACGGGGTTGCCATGAGCTGGGAACCAATTTGATGGTAGCTAGTGTAGCAGGTCGGAGTCCTGGTGTGGAGCTGTGTATTAATGAGCTGGACTGCAAGGCCGGTTTGAACCGCAAGGTCGGTGGTTCATGCTCACCAGCTGCTCCTAGGAAACACTCTACAGGGTAACTATGAGGCAAAACTGACTCAAAGGCACTTAAAAACAACAACGAGTAAGTATAGAGGGTCAGTGAAAACTCTAAAGACCCTCAAAGAGATGGATTGATACTGTGGCTACAATAATGGGCTCAAAAATAGAGACGATTGTGAGGCTGGCTCAGGACCGAACAGTGTTTCTTCTTATCGTTATGTCCTTTCTACAACAATGTATAGTTCTATAATAGGTTATATAACTATGATTATTATATCCTTTCTTCTATAGGGTCACGCTGACTCAGAACTGACTCAATGTTGTTGTTGTTGAGTGCCGTCGAGTTCAGTCAGTTCCGACCCATAGTGACCCTGAATAGGGTTTACAAGAAGCAACTGGTGAGGTTAAACCACCGATCTTGTAGTTTACACGGCTTTGCAGTCTGGCGCATTAACCCACAGTGCCCTTAGATAGGGTCATGCTGACTCCGAACTGACTCAATAGCACCGTACAGAGACAGCAAAATTAAACAGCAAACAAGCAGCGATTTCAAATGTGTCTTTAAACCACAAGACTGTGTGCCTTGACTTGCCTTCAAAGTTCCTCACTGTGACAAGCCTTTCCAGTAGCTTTAGTGACAAGTAGCAAATGTGATCTTGGTAATGCATTGTTGTAGTTACTGTTGTTGTCAAGAGTATGATCCCACATGTGCCACTGAGTGCTTGTGATTGTTGTTGTTATTAAGTGCCTTTGAGTCAGGTCTGACACACAGTGACCCTGTGTAGGGTTTCCAAGGAATGGCTAGTGAGCTTGAACTGCTCACCTTGCGGTTCCAACCTACCTTGCTGTGCAGTGCATTAACCCACAGCACCATATCAGGACTCTGAGTACTTGTTATAAGTCTACTAAAAATCCCATTGTAGAGGGGACTAAAGGACTGAGCTATCTACTGAGAAAAAAGTTCATTCTGGAAACCAGTTGAGATTTTGCATTTCTACCAAATCGGGCTGCTAATTTCACTGTTAGCAGTTCAAAACTACCAGCTGTTCCAAGGGAGAAAGATGAGGCTTTCTGTTCCCATAAAGATTTACAGCCTTGGAAAAGCTGTGCAGGGTCACTATGAGTGGGAACTGACTCCACAGCACATAACAACAACCTCAGATATACTGAATCAGAATCTACAGTTTAACAAATTCTATTAGCCATGGCTTTGTTGATTCAAACCTCATTCTTCCCTCCCATCTTCTGAATGACTTCTAAGCTTAGACTATTAATTTCTTGCTCAAGTTAAAGCTTTCTCCCAATATGTTCTTTTACAATATTTCCAAACTCAGAAGCTTATATTCCTTTCCTTCTCTGGGCTTTATTGAAAACAGTAATTAACTAGAAAGCCTTGTTGTCCATTAGAACTGCTGGAGAGAGTGTTCTAGTATTAGGTAGGATTGTGGGCTGGAAGCCTTCTGGCATGTTCTTGCTGGAAGTTGCTGAGTTAAGCAATCTAATTCAATTCATTTTGGGAAAAGCATTGAGTACCTCTCTGTACTGGCCACTGGGCAAATTCAGGGAGTAAATCTGGGGCATTTTTATAAATATGAGGTCACCAACATGAGGAGGAGGCAATCATGTAAGTACAATTACAAACAGATGAGCACCATGGCGGAAGTTTGTATAAAGTGCTGTTGTTGTTGTTAGGTGCCATTGAGTCAGTTCAGACTCATAACGACCCTGCACAATGGAACACAACACTGCCTGGTCCTTTGCCATCCTCACAATTGTTGCTACATTTGAGTTCATCGTTACAGCCACTGTGTCAATCCGTCTTGTTGGGGGTCTTCCTTCTATTCGCCAAACCCTCCACTTTACCAAGCACTGTGTCCTTCTCCAGGGACTAGTCCCTCCTGATAACATGTCCAAAGCATGAGAGATGAAATGCTATGAAAAGGAAAAGTAATTCCATTAGGGGAGATGTTGAGCAAATTTTCCTAACATAGATATTGAGCCAAGTATGCACCAGATTGAGACAAAGAGGAATAGCCTTCGAGAGGGTGTGAAGAAGTTGGAGGGGTATAGAATTGTGTAAGCGCTAGGCCTCAAGGTCACTTTGAACCATGGAGTCAGCTGTTCAAACCCACAGGCCACTTCTCGGAAACCCTATATAGAGTCGCTCTGAGTTAGAACTCACTCGACAGCACTTAAACAACACAACAGCATATGTTGTGTGGAGTCCTGGTGTGGTGCTGTATGATAAGCACTGGACTGCTAGGTCGGTTTGAACCACAAGGTTCAAATTCACCAGCCACTCCTCAGAAACCTATACAGGATTGCTATGAACCAGAACCGATGTGATCGCACTTAACAACAACAATAATATATATTGTGTAGAAAAAGCTATTTCTCTTTAGCTATTGTTCCTGATTTAAAAAAAAAAAAAATGGTAACAATTTTCTTTAATTCAACATTTTCTTTCTCAGTGTTGGGTCTCCAACTCAGCCTTGGTCACTCAGCTAACTCCTCCTACATATGACTTTAATTCTTAGCTTACTTATTATGTTCCCAAGTTGGCCTCCCTTGATACATTTGACTCCATCAAATTCTTTCCTTTATTCTCCCATCAGACCTTTGAAATCCCCTTTGTTCATTTTGAATACACTCACAGTATTCGCTTACTGTCTGACTTTCCCTATCAAGTCAACATTCCTTGGCAACTCGGACCATGCCTGTCTTGTTCATCATGAATTCTGAGTACCTTCCTCAAGACCTGATTCTGAGTTACCAATTCTCTAGTTGTGTTTTAGTGACATAGCGGAGCAGGGCATTCAGTGCATGGTGGCAAGTGGCTAGAGGTGAGAATAAAAAATAGATGGAGGGAGATGACATTATTCAAGGCTTTTTAATCAATGGGGCTCCAGTGGTATACTGGCTAAACACTAGACTGCTTAACCACTTGTTGTTGTTTGTTGTTGTTACATGCCATCGTGTCAGTTCTGACCCATAATGACCCTGTACAGGGTTTCCGAGGAGTGACTGGTGAGTTTGAACCACCAACTTTCAGGTTCAAATGACTTTGCAGTCCAGCACGTTATCCTACAGTGCTACACCAGAACCACTACAGGTCTCTAAATCACTAAAGGTCAGCAACTCAAATCCACCAATTGCTCCATGGGAGAAAGATGTGACAGTTTACCAATGTAAAGATTACAGACTCGGGAACCGTATGGCACAGTGCTGTGCTAGCTTATAAGTTCAATACAATTTGGAGTCTAGTCAATGCCGGCAGTGGGTTTTGAGTTCTTTAAGCCAATATCTTTTCCTAACAAATGCTTCCAGATGCTTTCGTTGTAAAAGACTTAATCAATGTGAAAAATACACAATGGATGTTGCTCAAGCATCAACGGGACCAATTTATAGTAAAGAAAGATTAAAAAAAAAAAAAAAAGTCAACTTCCAGAAATAAATCTCATGAAGTGGTGATAGAAGTAGGTGGGCCCAGCCTCTTCCTATGGCAGCCTCTAAACATTCCTGAAAGTATGGAACAACTCACCAGTGTGGATGTCCTTACACCGAGGGAGAAAACTGATATGTTATTCATATCTGGAGCCTTGATATGGTGTTGAAGGATCCGCACTGGACTCCAAGCCACAAGGTCAGCAGTTCAAACCCACCATCCCCTCCTTGGAAACCCTATAAAGGGTTGCTATGAGTCAGAACCAACTTGATGGCACTGAACAACAACAACAACATTGTGACTAGAAGTGCACCAGTCACCGGCTTACTCACACCTGACAATCATGGTTCCTTGCTACTGTTAGTTGGTTGGTTCATTCATTTATCTAATGGATGTTTATTTAACACTTGCTGTCATTCATTGTCATTAAGCTAGTTCCATGTCACAGTGACCCCAGGTATCACAGAGCAGAAATGCCCTAGAGGGTTTTTGCTAGTATTTGTCAAAGCAGATTGTTAGGCCTTTCCTTCTGCAGTGCCACTGCTTGGGTTCAAACCACACACAGATTAGTAGTTAAAATTACATTGTAATGTCAGTCATTACCTTAGACTCAGATCAAATTCACGGTTCTACAAAGGAGAAAGCCATTAAACAATGATTAAGCCAATGGTTCATCACCAAAATGGTAATGAGCTCTACAAAGGAGGAGCACAGATTTGAGAAGTCTTGACCAGCAGGCTTTCCCACCTGAAGGTGTCTAAAACCCTTGTGTATTAGCATCAACAGAGATGTTAGCTTTGGGCCATATTTAAGAGGCCTCAATGGTCCACTGGATGCCATTGGATGCCATTTTGCTGAGCTCTGCATATGAATATTTACAGTGAAATCAACATAATTGCAGGACCCTCTCAACCTGCAAGTGCCCCTATCTGCTTCCCAGCTCTCACAACTCAAATGATTTTGTTATTTATTCTTGTCATACCATGAATAATTCTTATTAGGAACATAGTGCAGTCAGTGCCTTAGACTGGATTCTCTAGAGAAACAGAACCTGTGAATTTGGATAAACACTGGACTTCTAACCACAAGGTGGGCAGTTCAAACTTACTAGCTGCTCCTCAGAAACCCTATACAGGATTGTTGTGAGTCAAAACTGACTACACAGCATTTAACAACAATATTGTTGTTAAGTGCTGTCAAATCAGTTCCAACTCATAGCAACCCTGTATAGGGTTTCCAAGGAGCAACAGGTGAGCTTGAAGTCCTGACTTTGTGATTTAACTGACTTTGTGGTCCAGCACATTAGCCCATAGCGTCACATTTTTGTTGTTGTTGTTTTTAAGTGCCGTCGAGTCAGTTCCAACTCATAGCGACCCTGAACAGGGTTTCCGAGGCTGTAAATCTTTACGGGAGCAGAAAGCCTCATCTTTCTCCCATGGAGCAGCTGGTAGTTTCGAACTGCTGACCTTGAGGTTCACAGTCCAATTCGTAACCACTAAACTACCAGAAGGACTATATATATATCTATATATCTATATCTATATCTCTCTCTATATATATATCTATATCTATAGATATAGATATATATATATAGAGAGAGAGAGAGAGAACGATGTATCTCAAGGAAATGGTTCAGTCAGTTGTAGAGACTGCCAAGTTTTAAGTCCATAGGTCAAATGTCAAGCTGAAGGCTTCTTGACTCACATATCTGCAGGGGCTGATGAACCCCAGATCGGCTGGTCAGATGGCAAGCTGCCAATTCACAGACTTCAGAGACGAATGAATCCCAGGATTGGCAGGTCATACAGCTGGCCACTGACTTCTGTCCAGAGACTTGGAGGTTAGAGGATGACAAGTCAGATGCAAGATCCTGATTTAGCCAACAGCAAGAGAGCTTTGCCAGGATGTAAATATATTTACTGAAGGCAAACAATGCCCCAGAGGAAACTCACTTTCCATTAGTTGGTTGCTCCTAGCAGACCTTGTCATGGCTGTGATTACATTATATCAGATTTCCTCGTTGGGGTGACTATATATATCACCACCACCAAACCACTGGGAATCATGGCCTAGCCTAGGTGACAAGCTACCGGGACCATCACAGTCACAAATATTTTAGCTATGTTTAACTGAACTCAGTGGGAGTAAATTCCATACTACTATGTTGTTGTTGTTATGTGCCGTGGAGTTGGTTCCGACTCATAGCAACCCTGTGTAGAGTTTCCGAGGCTGTATATCTTTACGGAAGCAGAAAGCCTTATCTTCCTCCCACGGAACAGCTGGTAGTTTTGAACTGCTGACCTTGTAGCTCGCAGCCCAATTCATAACCACTACGCTACCAGAGCTCCTTAGCACTTATGAATTTGAGGTGTCTCAAAGGTCTTAAGATAGATCCTTTACCTGAGTCAGGAGCCATCGACCCTTTTTTCTTCTTTTAAACAAATGGTGAGTTTGAACCACCGACCTCGCAGTTCAAACTGACTTTACAGTTCAGCGCATTAACTCATAGTGCCACACCAGGACTCCCATGATCATTTCTTAGGAAGATGTCTCTAGAGTTCTGAAAAACTCCAGTCTTTATCCATATCCCAAGACATAGGTTTCCTCTCCTTTTACATGAGCTGACCTTCAGGTCAATACCAGTGTGAAAGGGTTAGACGCTCAACCATTATTTTTAGAATTAAAATAGGATAACATTTTAGTTCTAAGGTCTTGATTAATGTTTTGAAAATTTGGATCTTCCCAGGCCTTTATTTATTGATTGATTTATTTTCTTCTTCTTCTCCTTTTGTCATCTCTTAGTTTTGAAAAAGAAAACAAAGAAAAGTTTGAGCAACAACAACAAATAAATGGAGCGTTTCCAGGCTTCTCAATGATCCGCTGCCGGGGGATCCTGCTAGTGACTTGATCCACAGTCTACAAAGGAAGTAAGTCCTGGTTCCTGCTTGTCTTTTCAGTTTACAGACTTGTTGGCTTTGGTTCTTCTTTCCATTTTGTAAAATTTTGGCAAATATATGTGTAAAAGGACACTTGTTATTTCAACAATAGTCCTCACATGTACAATTCAGTAACATTAATTATTGTTGTTGTTGTTAGGTGCCATTGAGAAGGTACCAACATCCTTAGGCACAACACAATGAAACACTGCCCAGTCCTGCACCAGCCTCACAACCTTCTACAATACTGCTGCCATTGTGTTGATCCAGCTTGTAGTGGGTCTTCTTTCTGCTGACCCTCTACTTCACCAAGCACGATACTATGTGCCTGCTGATAATATGTGCAAAGTATGAGATTAAGTTTGGTCCTCCTGACTTCTAAAGAGCATTCTGGCTATATTTCTTCCAATGCAGATTTGTTTGTTCTTTTGGTGGTTCTTGGAGCTTTTAATATTCTCCTCAAACTCTATAAGTCAAATGCATCAATTCTTCTACAGTCTTCCTTATTCAGTTTCCAACTTTGAGCTACATATGAGACTATTGAAAATACCATGGTTCGGGTCAGGTGCACCTCAGTCCTCAAACTGACATCTTTGCTCTTGAACACTTTAAAGAGGTCTTGTGCTTCAGATTTGCCTGATGGAATACAACATTAATTATTATTTAGTCTTAATTACAATTTTGGAATGGGCTAGAAGTCTGGATGGGACTCCTTTTAATCCCTGAGAATGCTAATCTTAGTGATGAAAACATGGGTGGTGATATGGGACTGTGGATCGAGTCACCGGCAGGGTCCCTTGGCAACTGATCTTTGAGAAGCCTAGAAACTCATCATTTATTTGTTACTTTTACTGCTGCTTTTCTCTACTTTCTTTTATTTTTAAAGCCAGGAGATAACAAAAGGAAAAGTGCCATGTGTTGAAAGCCTGGTCAGGAAAGAATGGATAAAAAGCCCAGGGCAGGGACTTCCCTGCCAGCACATGGGGTCCACTTGGCTGAAGTGCACTCCCACTGGGTGCATATAATTTTAGTCACAGGGTTACGTGCTGAGGTCCAGAGTCCTGGGGGGAAATAGACCTCTAGTGTGTGTACTGGTGGGACAAACTATTAAGTGTTGTGCTATTAACCTAAAGGTTGGTGGTTCAAACCTACCTGGTAGGTGCCTTGAAGAAAAATCTGAAGATCTGCTCCAAAATCTGGAAACCATATGGATCCCAGTTCTACTCTGCAGAGATAGGTGTATCGAGAGTTGGAATGAACTCAATGACAACTGTTTTTGCTTTATTTTGGAAAGGTATATTGGCAGGCACAGAAATTGATGGGGAGTAAGGGGGTCTTTGGGTTGGGTTGGAGAGGCTCCTCTATCAAGTGTGTATGATGTTTGCTTACCTGAAATGGTTTGAGCACAGTAAAAATACATAGACCCTAGAAGCAGTGAAGCCAGAGATGGAGGCAGAGATGATGATGTGGAGAGATGGAGCTGCTGGGGACTCTAGAGTCAGAGAGGGAGAGGGCCTGTGTGCTGATGACCAGGGGGCAGGCTTGCAGGTTATACCCTTTGGTTGGTTTATGATGCATGGAGGGGACTGTAACCATGGCAATGAAACAATATACGATAGGATGAATGTAAAGCTAATGTTCTCCCATGTAAACTATCACATAATTCACAATAAAACATTTTTTTTTTTAAATACATAGACCTACACTTTTCTCAATTTTTTGCCAATTATGTTTTTGGTAGTTGTCAGTGAGTCAGGTCTGGCTCATGGCAACATCATTTCCATGAGATTAAAATATTGCCCTATCCTATACTATTGTCACAATTGCTGCTGTGCTCAAGTCTATTGTTTCAGCCACTGTGTGTTGTGAGTGCCTTCTGACCTAGGGGCCATATCTCCCAGCTCTATATCAAACAATAGGAGCTCTGGTGGCCGACTGGATTACTAGCTGAGCTGTTAACCACAAGGTCAGCAGTTTGAATCTACCAACTGTGGGAGAAAGAGGAGGCTTTCTGCTCCCATAAAGATTCACAGCCCCAGAAACCTTATATAGAAACCGACTTCATAGCACATGACAACCACCACCACCATATCAAACAATACTCTGCCGTGATCCATAGGCCTTTCTTTGGCTAATTTCCATGCCAATTATACGCCCACAATATAGATTGTTGGTGTATTTTGAACACTTGGTTGAAACAGTTTCTTTTGAGGGGAATTTAGTTGTTATTTTTACGTAAAATAACGGGATCCTAGGCCAGGGCACATAACAACAACAAAAGGATGACAATGGAGTCATGGTGCTGTGTCAGAAGATGAAGCCTTGGACCGCAAGGCCGGTTTGAACTGCAAGGTCAGATGTTCAAACTCACCAGCCACTTCTTGGAAACCCTATACAGGGTCACTATGAGTCGGACCCAACTTGATGGCAATTAACAACAACAAAAAACAGAACAACAGGATGGCAATGCTGAAAGTAGCTCATTTGACAAAAGTACCGTCATGTTCTACCTACTGTCAGCAATAACCAGGGGAAATCTCCTAACCTATCCTCCCCTGAAGAGGCACACCCTGCCCCCGACCACCGCCCTCTCCCCTACATCGCCTTCCCTGGTGACCTTGTTCTTCTCTCTGTTTCATCTGAGCCAACCCTTCTCTCCATGCCCAAATTAGGAATTTAGAGTTGCGGGTAGCTCTGCAGTTGTAAGACTAACTTTGTTGAATACTGGAATGAAAATGGCAGAACCTCTACCCAGCACCACTGCAGGCCGTCCCACTGATTGGCTGCAGAATGGAGCCTGGCAAGAGGTAATTAACCGCAGATCTGTAATAGCTCCATGGAAAGGCCTGTGTCCAGGAATTCCTTTTGCCAGCGGTCCTGGGAGCTTTTACTGCAGAGAAAGGAGTTTGCAAATAAGCACTTTTCTTTGTGAAGTCCCCCTTCCCAGCTCCATCAGCTCTCAGCTCTGTGTTCAGCCTTGAGGGCTCTCTTTTCATCTTGAACTTTACATATTCTTCTAGTTTAGCCCAGTCACACTGAGTCCTTTGGCAAGCCACTCTCTCTCCCACTGTGAATTGTTGGGTAGCAAGGCATAGAAAAAGTTTGGAGTCGGCCAACTCTTCCCGCACAAACCCCTTACTCCGCCTCTCTTTGTACTCAACAATCGGTTTCAAAATCTTTGGTTTTCTTTGTCATCAGGAAAGATGCTGGAGTTGAATAACAGGGAAAGCAAGAATTCTAGACGTGCTGAGAAAATGAAAGTGTGTGTGTGTGTGTTGGTAGAGTCTCATTGCCACCCCCAAAGCCACTGATTAGCATTGTAACCCTCAAGAATGTATGTCATTTGGGTTTGCGTTAGTGGTTTGAGCAATGTTCCTTTAAACTTCCTGCTGGAAAATTTAACGTGTCTTTAGTCTTTAGTTATACAAGGAAGCTGAACACCACTTGTGCTTGTGTGAGCGGGTGCACACCTCTTGAAGCTAGCCCCAGAGCCCATTTTCACTGCTGTGATTGGTTCCTGCTCCTAGATTGTCACCGAGAGTTCTGACTTGTTGTTAGGTGCTGTCCAGTTGGTTCTGACTCATAGCGACCCTATATATGATTTCCGAGGCTGTAAATCTTCATGGGAACAGAATGTCTCATCTTTCTCCCACTGTGGAACAGCTAGGTGGGATTGAACTGCCGACCTTGTGATTAGCAGTCCAGTGCTTATTTTACAGCACCAACAGGGCCGCTTGACTTTTTTACCTCCTTTCTTTTATTCCAAAACTTCTTTCTACTGCAACCAGAGTGCTCTTTCCAATACGAAAATCAGTCTACCTTGTTGCTCAAGTGCAACCTGATGGTGAGGGCAGCCCCCGGGTGTTTGGCTCTGCCCACCTCAGCAGCCATCTCTGAATGAAGCTGTTGGATCATGCTCTCTCTCTGGTCTTTATGTTTTATAGCTGCTGAGTTCTCTTCTTGAAATTAGCTTTCCCTTAAGTAGATGTTGTCCCTTGTCTTCCAATCCCTCTGGGACCTGCTGTCCCCACCCTAAATGGGTTGAGACATTTTTGTAGACATCAGCATCTTTGTCCACCCTCACTGTATTTGCTGACCTTTCTGGCTAGCCTGAGAGCTTTCAGGGATAGAGACCCTCTATCCCTGAACACCCCTGGCAAGCAGAGTGTAGACACCTAGAACTTCTAAGTTACGGCTTCTGGATTGATAGGAGGCCTAATGTAACCTGGTGTTGAGGGCTCTAGTTCTGGCTCTGGATCTGGGCAGAATTGTACCTCCATGAACCCAAATAATGCTGTCTGGGTTTGCTAGTGCAGCTATAACAGAAATACCACAAGTGGGTGGGCTTTAATGAACAGAAATGTATTTTCTCACAGTGTAGGAGGCTAGAAGTCTGAATACAGGGCACCAGAGGCACTAAAGGAAGCGTCTCTGTGGCTCTGGGGGGGTGGGGGTAGGGAATCTCATCTTCACCTCTGTAGTCTCCGTGTTTCATCTATTTCTCGGCAATCCTTACTTGTTTCTTGTTTCTGTGCCTAATCTGCTCTTTTCGTGTCTCAAATGCAGGCCTTTGAACTGGTTCAAAATGGTTCAGACATGACCAAAGGAAACAAAGGTAGCCTATGAACCACACAGCAATCAGATCTTTTGTGCAGTGGAACAGGCCTCAGTGTCCTGTTTAAAGATGGCGGCCAACACACGTTCAAAGTACAATGATGAATGGCTGCCGTCTTTGAGTGGGGCATTATTGCCTGTTTTCTACTGGGGTCAAACTCCACCATTGCAAGAGTTTTGAGTACTATGCAATGGGTTCACTAAGCTTGTTTCACTTGGTCATGACTGAACCATTAGAACTAAATTCAAACCCTCCCTGTTCAAAAGTGATTGGGTTTCAGACACACCTTACATGACTATTACCTTGTTAACTCAACAAAGAAAATCCTTAATTCCTAATGGAATGATAGTGACAGGAATAGCGGTTAGAATTCCAACACATATTTTGGGGGAACATAATTCAATCTAAAACATATGTACATAAAGTCTTCAACACATCCCTAACATTCAGTCAAACCTCAACAAATATTTACCATAGTTAGAAATACCTATTTGCTCTACCTGAGTCTCCATTGAGCTCTACCTGCATCATCCAGTCACTGCCCCCCCGCCCCCCATCCTGATCCCCACTGAAGTCACCTCCAACAAGGGGAAGAAAGAGTTAAGCCTGACTCTGCTCACCACAAATCCACAGGCACTAAATAGGGCTCCAATGTTCGGGCTTTAAGTATGGGCTGTAGTTAACGATAAACAGCTGTTGGAAGATAATAGCCTTCCACTGGTAAAATAAGGCCAGCCCCCCTCCCGCACAATGAAACCTTTCTTGCAAAGAGCGTGCAGAATGGATAGATGGATCTCAGTCTGGCAATAATCAGAATTAAGAGCTGGGGGCCGGGGGAAGAATTGTCAGGCTTCCCAGATCAAGCTGACATGTATACAGCAATTCTATTTCCGTTTCCAAAAGCCCAAACACCCGGGTGCCTCTTATCTGCAGTACATTCCCCCTGTTTTTCTAGGGGGGAAACATAACTTTGGCCCCCACTTTTCTCTTCCTCTGCCGGCATTCACTCTAATAACGGGAAAAAGAGCAGACATTAGCCAGGAAGACATATGTGTTCCTTCTAATACCACATTACTCCATTCAACTAATCCTCCTTTCCCATTTTAGGAAATCAAGTATGGATCAAAGCTCAGCAACGTGACTCCACACGGGACGTGGAGGACTTTAGGTCCGTTTCAGAATTCACCAAGATGGGATTCATGTTTGTTACTAGGATTCATGTTTGTAACTTCAACTCCTCTAAAGACAGAAGCATTTGTTTGGTATGGAACTCTGGTTCTGGAAAACACCTTTGTTTGAGGAAATACCCAGAAATCATTAAACATACTTCTGGTGTCTGGCACATAGTAGCACCTAATATTTCTTTGTTCTTTTGAGCTTGTTGAACCCCTTCTGTGTGTGAGTGTAATGAAAGAACTGGGAAAGAAGAGGATTGGTTTACAGAAACTGATAGCTGGAGTCTTAGAATCTATGAAATAGAAACTTTTAGTGGATTAGCTAGAGTAATTGTCTTTAAGATTTTAAATTTATTTTTCAAACAGATGAGAATCAGAGACATTAAGTAGACAGCAGTTCGAAACTACCAGCTGTTCCGCAGGAGAAAGATGAGGCTTTCTGCTCCCATAAAGATTTGCAGCCTTGGAAACCCTGTACAAGGTCGCTGTGAGTCGGAACCGACTCCGGCACACCACCACCACTACCAACACTAACACCCTTCTTTACAGTCTATTCTTCCTTTCTCTTTTCCTTCGTTTACATCTTTCTCCTGTCCTCCCTTCCTTCCTGCTACTTCTCAAACTTCAATGATTTGAGTCATGGCTCTTGCCTCTCGGAGTCTTGGATGATTCATAGAGATGGGTGGGTTTTAACATCAGCCTCTTATTTGTTGTTGCCAACCCATAGCAACCCTGTATAGGGTTTCCAAGGAGCAGCTGGTGAGCTTGAACCACTGACCTTGCAGTTCCAACGTCTTTACAGTCTGGCGCATTAACCCACAGCGCTGCCTCTTATACATACCATAAATCCCCCAAGAATCGGATGCCTGAGGACTGATTCTCAAATTAGATGTTGAGATTTCTGAAGCCAGGGATTGACATTATTTTCCATCCCCACTTCCTGATTTACAATTGATACCCTGTAAATGAGCTATACTGGGTTGTGTTGCTTTGCAGAGACATGAGCATTTCTTGGGGCCCTAGTGGCACAGTGGGTTATGTTTTGAGTTACTAACCACAAGGTGAAAGGTTTGAATCCACCAGTTGCTCCAAGGGAGAAAGATGAAGTTTTCTGCTCCTGGAAAGCCTAGCCAAGGTCACTAGACGTCAGAATGGAGTCCTGATGTGCTGCTCTAGGATAAGCACCAGACTGCTAACTGCAAGGTTGGAAGTTCAAATCCACCAGCTGCTGCTTGGAAATGATATACAGGTTGGCTATGAGTTCGAATTGACTCTACAACACTTAAAAACAATGACATGAGTCAGAATTGACTCGATGGCACGTAATAACCAAGCATTTCCTATATTAAATCGTCAAATATATAAGTAATTCATTTTAATTGTTTTTAATAAAAAGTGTTTATGAAAATAATTCCCATTTCAAGTATATTTCTGAGTGTTGTTGTTACTAAGTGCCATCAAGCTGATTCCAACTCCTGGCAACCTTGCAAGGAGCAGTTAGTGGGTTTGAACTGCTGACCTTGCAGTTAGCAGCCCGGTGCTTATCCTACAGCTCCATACCAGGACTCTTTTATGAGTATGGTGGTGGTGGTGTGCCATCGAGTAGGTTACAATTCACAGCGACTCTGTAACAATTGAGGCTACCAATCTTTATGGGCGCAGAAAACCTCATCTTTTTTCTGTAGAGATTCGAACTGCTGACCTGGCAGTGTAACCACTATGCTATGAGGGAGAGCATTACTTAAAATTTTATTTTTGTGATTTGGCAACATCTTTATGAGCCATTGACGGTACCACTGCTTCCTATTTTAAATCTTAACACTAATTTTTCTAATCACACTCTTCTCTTCTAGTTGCTTTTCTTAACATATTGCTGTTGTTAAGTGCTGTCAAGTTGATTCTGACTTACAGTGACCCTGGATAGGGTTTCCAAGGCACAACTGGTGGGTTTGACCTGCCGATCTTAGAGTTCACAGTCCAGTGCTGTGGGCCTGGATATTAAGAAATCACAGGTATCGTAAGGAGCCCTGATGGCATAATGGTTAGATACTCGGCTGCTAACTGGTAGGTTGGCAGGTCAAAGCCATGTAGCACCTTCCCAGGAGAAAGAACTGTGCTCTGCTCCAGTCAAGAGGGCAGCCAAGAAAGCCTTTTGTCACTTGGAGTCACCTCAGAGCTGGATTCAACTCAACAGCACCCACCACCAACAACACAGGCATTCCAGTTCTGTCTAAAACGAGTGACTAAGTGCGGCACTGTAGAATAAACGCTGGACTGTGAACCACAAGGTTGGCGACTCAAACCCACCAGCTGCTTCTAGGAACCCTCTACAGGGTCAGTCGGAACCGACTTGATGGCACTTAACAACAACAACATGTATGTACAGGTAAAGAGAGGATAGACGGAATACCATCTGCCCAGCCTGTTCAGATGTCTTTATTCTTTACCTCTTGTTTTCTGGATCTTTTAAAAAAATTATTCTTAATATGAGAAAACTTTGAGTAAAAAAAGAGGAAAAAAGCCTGCTTTCTTTGCCAAAAAGACCAAAGATCACTTCGTAACTCTTTGAAATAACATCTACATTTAACACACCCAGATAGCAATTTTGAATGTCATATTCAAATCTCAGGATCCCTGGTGGCACCGTGGTCAAGGCACTCTGCTACTAGCCAAATGGTAGGCAGTTCAAACCTGCTGGTTGCTCTGCCTGAGAAAGACGGAGTAGTGTGCTTCCGTAAACACCACAGCCTTGGAAAGCCTTTGGGACACTTCTATGCTGTCCTACAGGGTCATGAGGAGTTGGAATGGACTTGACAGCAAGGACTTATTGTTGTTGTTGTGACGGAAATCTCAGTCTGTCCAATATGGAGTACCACAGAAATCAGAAATGAAGATGCTTACATGCATAGCCCCAGGTTGACAAATGGGTTTAATCTTATTTAGAGTATTGTCCCTACAGTAGTCGAAAGAGATGGGAATGTCAAAAAATCCCTCTGGGAAAGTAGGGGGAAATTGGATTCTGATATTGAGCCCCTTCTTTTCACTGCATGTCACCAGGATCAAGCTCTCTCTAGTCCTCAGCTTGCTTCTCTCTAAAATGGGAATGCCTACACATCTGGTTAACTGACTTCTCAAGGACATAGGAGTGAAAGCAGGATGCATAAGTATTTGAGACAAAAATGTCTCTTGTGATGATGGTGATGATGAAGGCTGATTTCCAGTACAGCGAAGAACCTGAACTTCTGGGAGGGGGGGTGGGATTTCTGGAATCTTGTTGTTATAGTGCCATTGAGTCAGTTCCAACTCATAGCGACCCTGTATAGGGTTTCTGAGGAGCAGCTGGTAAGTTTGGACCATTGACCTTGTGGTTCAAATCCACAGCACCACACCAGGATTTGTGATCCTATAAAACCAAAATCCCAACCAAATCACTGCCATAGAGTTAATTTTAATCTAGTGCCACCCTATCTACTTCGGGTTTCCCAGATTGTAAATCATTATGTTGACCAATAGAAAAGGCTGGTGGGTTCCAATTCCAACCTTGCAGTTAGTAGACTAATACCTAACCTACAGAACCACCAGGGCTCCTTTGTAGTGATCCTATTGGCCCTCATAAATGTCACTCAGAGTCTGTCTGTCCTGGGATTCCAGGATGTTTCTTTTCATCCACTTTGCTACCAGGATGGTCTGAGTTAACATTAATTCTCTCCTACTTGACTCTTGACAGGGTTATCTATTCTTTCCTCTCTATGGATCCTGGTCTTTCTATTTGGCTTTCAGTGCCTGTTTGAAGCATTTGTTGAATGTCAGCTATTTACTTATTTGTGTGTGTGTGAAGTAATACAGCTGTAAATAGTGAATGAGTAGAAAATAACTAGGTGATTAAAAAGAGAATAAATAAATACTTTTTTTTTTTTAATTTATTGCCTGGTGTGGCGCTGTAGGATCAGCACTGAACTATGAACCACAAGGTCAGTGGTTCAAACCCACCAGCTACACCTTGGAAACCCTTTACAGGGCTGCTATGAGTTGGAACCAACTTGACTGCACTTAGTAACAACAACAACAACAATTCAGCTTCACAAATTACTGAGCCATAGCTATGTTTATTAAGCATCAGGCATTGCTGTATTTGGTGAGGCCCAAGATTTTTTTTTTTCTTCTTCTTAGTTTATTTAATTAAAAAATTCATGGTGCTGTGATGAAGATTAAATGTGAGAATGCACATAAAGTGCTTGGAGCAATGACATCTGGAACATAGTAGACCCTCCACATTGTTGTTGTGAAGTGCCGTTGAGTGGATTCTGACCCATAGCAACACTGAATAGGGTTTCTGAGGAGTAGCTTGAACTGCCGACCTTGTAGTTCAAATGGCTTTACAGTCTGGCGCATTAACCCACAGCGCCACACCAGGACTCCACATTGTTTAGGACGGTGATAATGATGATGTTTATGGCAAAGATAATGATGATATTAATTGAGTTTTGCCTTTTAAAATCATCACAGATTATGGCATATTCTGATAGAGGAATGCATGAGGCTCTTCTGGTCTAGTCTGCGGCTGGCCTAGACAGTGGTTTTGGGTGAGGTGAGCCCCGATGAGCATGGATTTGCTCAGTGCAGAAGGTAAAGTCAGCATTCCTGCAGACTATTCCTGCCTTTATACATAAAGGCCTAGAAGCATCCCACGGGAAGACTTGAATGAAAACTCCATATGATCTGCTTTTGTGGAAACACACCATGGAAGTCTATAATGAGGGAAGGAAAAGAAGGCTGGAGTGGTCAGAAAGGACCAAGTCTCAAGAGACATTGACTGTTAAGTTAAGCAGCCCAGTTTTCGTCTGCGGATGATGGGGATCCATGCAGAATGACTCTAGAGAGACGTAATCGGATTTGCCATTTGAAACAACTTGATCTGGCTACAATGTGGAAGGGACTGGAGTGTGACCAGATGGGATGTTACAAGGCCAGCAAGACTGATGCTGTTTGAAAAGCATGGCATTTTCTTGCGGGCAGTTATAACCCTCCGATTTCCTAAGATAACTACACTTTTATGAAGTGCCTGCCTAAATATTCTCTTTTTATGTGTAATAGCTATAAAGGTAGAAGCTAACTTTGGCACAGAAATGCATCTGTGAGGCAGAGAGAAACATTTTCTTTATGACCAATTCTTGTTCCAGTCTTCCTTGCCAGGAGAGAAAAAATGCAAACTAGAAATGAAAAATCTGTGAACCTTTAAGAGTTGCTGTTATAAAGCTCTCCCTCTCTTACACACAAAGCTGTGGAATTTTGTAAATCCTGAATTTTTAGTTTCTCTTTATCCACATGTGAACCCCAAACTCTGATTTGCAGGAAACAAACTGGTATTCCAGCTATTCAGCATGGTGAGTAACTGGGTTAGAGTTTGGACATTTGAATTCTTGACCCAGTATAGCATTTACTAGCCATGAAACATTCCATTATTTTTCTTTTCATAAAATGGAGCTTTATCCTAATGCCATCACCACCACCAGCATCACTATCACCATCACCACCATCACCAACATCACCACTTGCTTCCCTAAGACCAGGATTTAGGGACGTTAAAATTCCACCATACATTGACATTATCAAGAGGGATGAATTATTTTCAAAACTTTAATACTAAAAATGGATATAATTCAGTGCCTGGGAACTAGTAAGCACTCAGAGACATATACTGAATGAAAATCTGGCAATTTAATAAGACCTCTTTTTCTGTTTACATGCAAACTCTATGATGCTGAAATAAGGCATAATGATTTGTGGATGTTTTCCTAGTTTTCTGGTACACAGAATAGCTCAATGAAACATGGGTAGACTTGTACCACAAGCACAAGAATAACTCTGATTCCGTGATTATTAGGGACTCCAGTTATGCTCCAAACTATATTCATAATCTCTGAGAGTGGATTGGCCTCATCCATCACTGAATCCACTGAAACACAAGTTCTTTTCATAGAGTATCTATCTATCTATCTATCTATCTATCTATCTATCTATCTATCTAACTATCTAATTATCTAACTATCTACCTAGCTATTATTTGTGCATCCATCCATCCTTAATCTAGCATCTATCTATCTAGCATTTATTATCAAAATAGTATATTCCTTTTTCTGAAGCTATAACTTATATGTGACCCTTGTTCCTAAACCTAAACTGGTCTTTTCATCATCGATTTCACGTTTTGTACACGCTATTCTAAGTTGCTGGATGTCAATGTTATCTTTTCATCACTCGTCTCTCAGTTTGTCATATTGTGGTGTGTTGTGTGTTGCTGTGAAGCTGGAAACTATGCCACTGGTATTTCAAATACCAGCAGGGTCACCTTTGGTGGACAGATAGCATTGGACATTGAGCATTTTATGACTATCTGCAGAACATCATTTGGTATAGTACCAGAAGATGACTCCCTCAGGTTGGAAGGCACTCAAAATACAATTGGGCAAGAGCTGCCTTCACAAAGCAGAGTGACCTTAATGACATGGATGGAGAATCGGTTCCAGGATTTTTATTTGCTGATGTGGCATGACTCAAAATGAGGATGAACAGCTGAAAACATCCATTAATAACTGGAACACTGAATATAAGAATAAGAATAAGGAGCTCTGGTAGCATAGTGGTTACGAATCGGGCTGCGAACCTTAAGGTCAGCGGTTCGAAACTACCAGCCGCTCCGCGGGAGAAAGATGAGGCTTTCTACTCCCGTAAAGATTTACACCCTCGGAAACCCTGTACAGGGTCGCTATGGGTCGGACCCGACTCGATGGCACTTAACAACAACAACAACAATCTAGGAAATTGGAAGTTATCAAAAAAGAAATGGAACACTTAAAGATCAGTATCCTAGGCACTAGCTGAAATGGATTGGAATTAGCCATTATGAATTAGACAATTATACAAGGATGTTTCAAAAATTTCATCAAAAAATGGAGTTAAATATAGTGGTATTTTTCAACGGAGACGAGCATGAGCAGAATGTGGGACCTTATCCAGAGAAGCAGAGACACCAGAGATGGAGATGGAGGTGAGCGCATGGAGACATCGAGCAGCTGAGGACTCCAGACTCATGGAAAGAGAAAGGCTGTGTGCTGGTGGCCAGGTGCTAGTGGCCAGGAGGCAGGCTTGCAGAATGTGCCCTTAGGTTTTTTTTAATGATTATATATTCCTAAGTGTTTTTGTATACATCCCAGAAACAAGCAAACAAACAAAACCAAAGGGAATAGAAAGCAAATACTGTTGAATGATGTTGTACGGAGGAGATTATAATCATTGCAATAAAACTATGAGTGTAAAACCAATGTTCTCCCATGTAAACTATCATTCAATTCACAATAAAAACTTAAAAAAAAAAAAATTACTGGTGACGAGACATGGATTCATCACTATGAGCCTAAGAGTAAATGGCAGAGTATGAAAAGGAAATATCCTCAATCGCTGACCAAAAAAAAGTTCAAAAGTCAACTATCAGCTGGAAAATTGATGCTTACAGTTTTCTGGGATTCTCAAGAGCCAGTATTGGAACGCTCTCAGGAAAAAGGTTCAACAATCATCGCTGTGCTCCTTACAGTAAGATGCTCACTGAAGACCTGAAGCCTACACTTCAGATTAAAGACGGAGTACTGCTATCTACTCAATGGCACTTAACAACAACAACTGCTATCTAAGGGTGTTGGTTGTGATCTTGCATGACAACCCACACTGTTAACACTCTGTAAAAATTTAGTTTTGAGGTGTTAAAGCATCCTCCCTATTGTCATCTTGTTCCATTGGACTTGCACCTGCTTGGTCCCTGAAAGCAGTTTTTCAAGGATGAAGATTCACCTCTGATGAGAAATTGAAAACAGAGATGCATTTGTGACTCACAGCACAGCCTAAAAAAAATTTTTTTTTAAAAATAAAGGAATACAAAAGCTTTCTGACAGATGGACAAAGTGTATTGAAAAGCAAGGAGATTGTCTCACAAAATTATGCATTTGTCCTTTCCAAAAGTTGTTTACAAAAAATTGTACAGTCAGAGGGCAAGTAATTTTCATCCTCATACCTGCAAGGTCAGCAGTTCAAGCTCACCAGCTGCTCCTCAGAAACCCTATACAGGGTCGCTATGGATCAAAACTGACTCTATGTAACAACACAAGAACAA
>NW_006408573.1:16702389-16705476 GCF_000296735.1 Chrysochloris asiatica | reverse complement strand
ATATTCCATTATATATAATGGTATATTATTCAATCATAAAGAAAAATTATTTCTGAGATATGCTAAGGATCTTGAAAATAAACATATTATGCTGAGCAAACTATGTCAGACACAAATAAACAAATACCTTATGATCCTATTTATATGAAACATCTACAATACATACAGACTAATGACTAATGAGCTTCAAAGTAACAAAGACTGTAAGGATGGTAGAGAACCTGGCAGTGTGCTGTGCACAGGGTCATTATGAGTTGGAATTGACTCGACGGCTCCTCACAACAACAGAGCGTATTAGTCATCATGGACTGGGGAAAGGCAAAAGACAAATGTAATACTTAGGGGGTACTGATTTCCTGTGTCAGGTGATTTGAAAATGGATAGAGGTGATAATTGTACAACATGGGCTATGTAATTAATGTTACTGAATTGTATACTTCAATATAACTAAAATGGCAAATGCTATAAATATTAACACAATAAAAAATTTAGATACAAAAAAAGATAGTGGTATTTTGCATGAACTTTTTGAAAGTCCTTTGCTGGGAATAACAAATTGAAGGGAAATGGTATCACATTCATCTTTAAAGAAAACTTTTCAAAATCTATTTTGCAGTATAATGCTGACAGTGATACAATGATGTCTACGCGTCTACAAGGAAGACCACTTAATGCATCTATTACTTAAGTTAACATGCCAACCACTAATGCCAAAGATAAAGAAATTGAAGATTTTTGCCGACTTCTGCAGTCTGAAATTGATCAAACATGCAATCAAAATGCACTGACAATTACAGGTGATTGAAATGCAAAACTTGGAAACAAAGAGGAAAAATCAATAGTTGGAAAATATAGTCTTGATCTGTAATGATAATGGAAATTGCATGATAGAATTTTGTAAGACCAATGATTTAGTCATTACAGATATCTTTCTTTCAGCAATAAAAATGATTGCTATGTACATAGACCTTGCTGGATGGGTTATACAAGACTCAAACCAGTGATAGCCATGGAAAAAGACAATAGAGAAACTTCAAAAGAGAAATCAGAACAAGCTCAAAAGCCAACTGAAAAATAGACCATCAGTTGCTCATATGCTAGTCCAAACTGAAGTGGAAGAAAGTTAACACAAGTCCATGAAAGCCAAATTACAACCTTGAATGTGTCCCACTGAATTTAGGGACCATCTTAAAAAGATTTGGCACATTAAATACTAATGACTAATGACCAGACAAGTTGCAGAATGAGCCCTAGCCCAGGGTACAAACAAAGCCAAACGTTATTAAAAAGGAAAACAGAAAAGACAAAAATGGAAGTCAGAAGAGACTCTGAAATTTGCTTTTGAATGTAGAGTAGATAAAGTAAACAGGAGAAATGATGATGTAAAAATGCTGAACAGAAGATTTCAAAGGGTGGACTAAAATGACAAAGTAGTATAATGAAATATGCAAAAACCTGGTGTTGGAAACCCAAAAAGGCTGAACATCCTTGATATTTCTCAAGCTGAAAAAAACAACAACAACTGAAGAAATAAAAAAGCTTGAAGTTTCAATGTTGAAGAATTCTATGAGCAAGATATTGAATGACTCAGGCAGCATCAAGGAAGAGTGGAAGTAAGATACAGCCATAGTACTAAAAGGAATGGCTAGATGGTCAAACATTTTAAGAAGTAGCATCTGATCAGCAACTGATGACACTGAAGAAAAAGTCCAAGCTGCACTGAAGACACTAGTGAAAAAGAGGGTTTCAGGAATTGTCAGAGAATCAGTAGAGATGTTTCCACAAATGGGTGCAAAACTGGAAGTACTCACTGGTCAACCTGGCTACCTGGCCAACCAACTGGAAGAGCTCCATTTTTGTGTCCATTCCAAAGAAAGCTAATCTAACAAAATATGGAAATTATCTTACAATACATTAATATCACTCAAAAGACATTTTTTGCTGAAGGTAATTAAATATTTTTTATAGCAAAAATCAGGGAGTTGGCAGACATCCTTGCCAGATTCAGAAGAGGATATGGAACCACGGATGCTTTTGCTAATGTCAAATGGATCTTGACTAAAAGTAGAGGATACCAGAGAGGTGTTTGTTGTTGTTGTTAAGTGCCGTTGAGTTGGTTCCAACTCAGAACAATCTTGTATAGGGTTTCCGAGGAGCAGCTGGTGAGCTTGAACCATTGACCTTTTGGTTCAAACCAAGCTTGCAGTATAGTACATTGACCCACAGTGCCACACCAGGACTCCAGAAAGGTGTTTACCTGTATTTTATTGACTATGCACAAGCATATGACCTAATGGATTGTAACACAATATGGAAAACATTGAGATGAATGAGAATTGTGCTCATGTGGAACCTAGATATAGACCAAGAAGCAGTTGTTCAAACAAAACAAAGGGATACTGTGTGGTTTAGAATCCAGAAAGGTTTGTATTTATATCTTTTCATCATTCAGTTTCTAAACTGAACAAATAACCCATGAGAATGGACTATATGAAGAATAACATGGCATCAGGATGGGAGGAAGAATCATTAACAAGCTGCAATAAGTCAATGACACAACCTTGCTTGCTGCAAGAGAAGAGGACTTGAAGCACTTACTGATGAAAATCAACAACTGTAGCCTTTGGAAGTTTGGTGGTGGTGGTGTGCTGTGGAGTCAGTTTCAACTCAGAGCAACACTGCATAGGGTTTCCAAAACTGTAAATATTTAAGGGAGCAGAAAGCCTCATCTTTCTCCCATGGAACAACTGGTAGGTTTGAATTTCTGACCTTGAGGTTAGCAGCACGACTAGTAAGCACTACGCTACCAGGACTCCTTAAAAATTGACAACAACGTGAAAGTCTAGATATAAATTGAGAGGGCAGTGGATTTATGTTAACGATGGAAGAACAACTCATAAAAGGAAAGGCAGAATTGTCATATAAGTTGAATAATCAGTCACTGAATTGTACACGCAGAAATTGTTGAACTGGTATATGTTTCAATGTGTGTATATATTATAAATGTTTTATTGTGAATTATGTTATAGTTTACATGGGAGAATACTAGTTTTACATTCATTCTATCATATTTCATTGCCATGGTTA
>NW_006408573.1:16700264-16701164 GCF_000296735.1 Chrysochloris asiatica | reverse complement strand
TGGGCACATTGTAGCCCCATTTTAGGTATTCCAATCAGTTATAGGCAGAAGACGGACTTACAAGATTTCTATGGTGATGTTTCTGGCTATTCCTTCCTCTCCCCCTCCTCACTGTGTATATTTTTAAAAACAAAAAATTTAAACAATTACTCTGTAGTCTTCAGTATGGATTACAAATCAACATAAAGAAAAACAATCCTGTTGATAAACAGAAAAAAAATTGAAGTTGTCTAGGACTTCATTTTGCTTATATTCATAATCAAAGGCCCTTAGAAGCAGCAGTCAAGGAACCAATGGACATTTTCCATTGAGCAAATCTTTTCCAAAGACCTCCTTAAAGAATTAAAATGCAAAAATGTTGCATTGAGGATTAAGGTGCACATGAGCCAAATCATGGTACTGTCAATCGCCTCCTATGCATGTGAAAACTAGACAGTAAATAAGGAAGACCAAAGAGGAATTGATGCATTTGAATTATGGTGTTGATGAAGAATAATGAAAATACCATGAGCTTCCAGGTGAATGAACAAATCTGTCTTTTAAAAAGTATAGCCAAATGGCAGGGCTCTGAGATATAGGGGTTGAGTCATGGTTGGAATGGGGGGTGGGTGGGAAGAATCATGTTAAGATGTTTTTGTTTGTTTGTTTTAATCTTGGTTTCCCTTGCATTATAATATAGAGTAGACACTGGAGAGGGAGAGAAAGAAATAGTCAGAAAAACCACACTAGAAGGCTAGTAAGTCCGTCTTCTGCCTATAACTGATTGGAATACCTAAAATGGGGCTACAGCGTACCCAGTTAACGAGGCTTCTTGCGGAGCCTTGGCAATACATAAAACTCTAGGTAGAAACCAGAACCACATCCAGATCTCCAGAGATGAGAAATCTCCACTTGAAAGGA
>NW_006408573.1:16649587-16698969 GCF_000296735.1 Chrysochloris asiatica | reverse complement strand
TTAAAAAAAAAAAAAAAAGTATAGCCAATATGCTCCTTAGAAGCAAAGATGGCGACACTTCCTCTCATGTACTTTGGGCATTCTGTCAGCAAGGCTTTGACTTGGCTCATTCTGATTTTAAAATCTGCTGAGAATTTTCATTTCCACCCAGATATGAGTATTCCAGAGCACTGTTGTGATCATGGGGAATTTGTATGTAGACTAAAAGGCAGTCATTCAAACAAAACAAAAGGATACTGTATGGTTTCGAATCATAAAAGATGTACACCAGAGTTGTATTCTTTCACCATACTTTTTCAATATATATGATAAGCAAATAGTCTGAGAATCTGGATTATATGAAGAAGAATGTGGTATCAGGATTGGAAGAAGACTCATTAGCAACCTGCGATATGCAGATTATACAACCTTGCTTGCTGGAAGCAAAAAGGACTTAACATATTTACTGATGAAGATCAAAGACCAGAGCCTTCAGAATGGATTGCATCTCAATATAAAGAAAACAAACATCCTCATGACTAGACCAATAAACAACAATATAATAAACAGAGAAAAGACTGAAGTTGTCAAGGTTTCATTTTACTTGGATCCACAATCAATACTCATGGAAGTAGTAGTCAAGAAATCAAATGACGTACTGCATTAAGCAAATCTGCTGCACAAGACCTCTTCAAAGTGTTCAAGAGTAAAGATACCAGTTTGAGGATGGAGGTTCACCTGACCCAAGCCATGGTATTTTCAGTAGCCTCATATGCATGTAAAAATTGGACAATGAATAAGGAAGACTACAGAAAAACGGATGCATTTGAGTTATGGTGCTGAAGATGAATATTAAAAGTACCATGGACTACCAGAAGAGCAAACAAATCTCTGCTGAAAGAAGTACAGCCAGAATGCTCTGTGGAAACCAGGATGGTGAGACTTACTTCATCTCTCCTACTTCATACTTGTTATCAGGAGGAACCAGTCCTGGAGAAGGACATCATACTTGGTAAAGTCAAGGCTCAGGGAAAAAGAGGAAGATCCCAGTGAGATGGATTGGCACAGTGGCAGCCACAATGGGCTCAAGCATACCAGCTATTGTTAGAATGGTGTGGGACCAGACCGTGTTTGATTCTGCTGTGCATAAGGTCACTATGAATTAGAGCCAACTCAATAGCACCTAACAACAGTAATCCAAGATATACTAAATCAGGGTTTACATTTTAACAAGATCCCCAGGGGATCCTTCCCTCGTGATCTTGTTAAAATGAATTCCCTGTGGATATACACAAAACAATTATTGGAGGATCTTATTAAAATTTAGATTTTGATTCAGTCGATCTGTGGGGGATAATGCTAACTCTCAGCAGGGGTAGAACCCAAATGAACCAGTTCAAACCTTACCTATCAGATGAAAACAGTCCTTAGTGTAGGAAAACAAGTTTGGGCAAGTAGAGGGTCAGCAAAAACGGAAGACCCCTCGATGACCTGGGTTGGCACAGTGGCTACTATTACAATGGGCTCAGCTGTGAGAAGGTAAATGGGTGCTCGGGTCTATTGCACAGAGTCACTATGGGTAGGAACTGGCTGATGGCACTTAACAATGACAACAATACCTCCCTTGTTTCCATATAAACTTTCTAAGGCCCAGACTTGAGTTAGCTTTTCTCCTGTCAGGGAAGCCAGCTGCCATTTCAATAAGAACATTTTCTTAAAAAACAAAATCAATGCAAACACAAAATCCTTGATAAATAGACTTCTAAACACAACTCAGAAAAATTGTATGCCGAGAGTTTTTGTTCCCCCTGAGTGTTTTTCAAGGTATGTGGACAACACGTTAACTCTTTGGAGGCAAAAATCATTAGCTTTCTGCGTAGCATTTAGCACAATGACTGATAAAAAGCAGAAAATAAATACCCATGGAATAAATATTATCTTCCTTAACATCTTGGGACTGAAGTAATCTAATGCCTGAGTCATCAAAGTGTATCTAATGACCAGCATCCACTGGTAATGCCTAGGAGCTAGTTAGAAATGTAGACTCTCATGTCCCATCCTTGAGCCTATTAAACCACAGTCTGCATTTTAACTACAGGTGATTCTTTTGAGAAACTCTCATCTTATCCACTGGTTCTGAACCTTAACACAAGATTGTTGTTGTTGTTAAGTTCCATGGAGTCATTTCCAACTCATAACAACTCTCTGTATAGGGTATCTGAGGAGCAGCCGGCAAACTTGAATCACAACCTTGCAGTTCAAACTGACTTTGCAGTCCACTGCATTAATCCATGTTGGCACAACAGCACAAGATGAGAGCCATCTAAACTAGAGATTCAGATTTATTTGAGCTGTCCTGGCGCTGGGGTATTGAGATTTGAAAGGTATCTATGTTGTTCAAATATTAAGCCGAGACTGAGAAACACTGATCTAGTTACCTTTGTAATGTAGAAAGGAAACCCTTCCTTCTCTGAAGCTAGATGTACACCTATGTGTCTATCAACAGTGATTTAGAGAGTGGTGGCTGATCCACATGATACTTAACCAGCTACTTCTTCCTAAGCTTCTTGCTGTTTTCTCTTTCCTGAAAATTTGTCAGTCTGGACCGATATCATAGGCTCCTGTTACATTATTCCCGTGATACATATGTGACCCACTAGCCATGTGTGTGCTATATGACTCTACCTAGAGCTGATTAGGGCAGTATGGTTTCAAGCTGGAAGAATCAGATGCTAGGAATTTGGAACTGGGACCAGGACTTGGTTTTATGGTCTTAGGTCCTGGCTGGTTCTGTAACATATAAATACAGGAACTGTGTAGCCATCTATTGCATCATGGAAAGCGGAAGTATAGAAAGATTGTTTGGGGGGTGGGGAAGAAAACAATGAGTCAAGCATTGAAGGGAGACGTGGATATTAATTGGAAAGAGTCAATAATCAGTTTATTTATGATTTCTAGCCACGTGTCCAGATCAATAAAACTCATGGTTAAGGGATGACCTTGGAGATCTTCCAACATGACCTTGGACCTTAAAGGGATTTAAAAAAATGAGATGATTCTTTTCTTTTTCAGTGGCATTGGGAGCATTGGTGGAAATATCATGACTGAGGCACTTAGTTGGACCTTACAAAAAGTGGTTACTAGTTAATCCTTATGACCTTGTTGCCATATTACAGATTGGAAGACTAGGGCTCAGAGTGGTTTGCTTGAGTTCCCTTTGGGTATATAAATTGAAAGTTATATAACTTTCCAGTTATACTTTAAACGTAAGTTTGGGAAACTGCAAGTATGACCATTGGATAGGTGTGGCAGGCAGGTAAAAAGACTAGGAAGTGAGCAGGGACCAGGAATGGAAGGCATTGCTTATTGTGAATCAGGGGGCCGATCACAGAGCTGAATCTCAACATCTCGTCTCAGATCTGTTATTCCTTCTCTTCCCTTGGATGAGATGATGGCTTGGGAACTTGTGATGGTGAAACTGAAGACAGCTTCTGTTGCTCTTATTCTATGGCATTGGACTATGTTGTCTTCTCCATTGAAGTTTCAAGATGGTCGTTGTCTGAAGCCATCTGCAAATGATACCAGTGACATGCCACCACTCTGATGTGTCCTTCTTAGTGCATCCTTGGAAATACTAGTGGATCGACCTGCTCAGAACACTCTTTATCTCTTGAAACAACTGTCGTCAAACAATCTTAGAGTTCTGATGTGTGTTCACTTTTTTTTCAGTCGTTGGGAGAAAAGCTCACAAGATCTAAAGCATTGATATTAAAAGACTTTGCGTGTTTACATTGGTTTCAGCTGACAGGGTTAGACTTTCTGGATAGTGAGTGCAAGGTAAAAGTATGTCTACTGGCCATTCACTTGGAATGGGATATTTGTAGAAGGAAGCAGCCATGACCATTCCACGTTCTGAGAAATGCATTATGGGCAAGGCTCAGATTCATCTGACCTGGATTTCAGTACTTATATTTCCACCCGGTGATTATAAATATAAATGGGCAGGTCTTGTCTTGATTGTGTGAATCCATTAGGAAGTCACTGAATTACGGAAGTCCTGGTGTGGTGCTGGACAAAAAGCACTGGATCACAAGGTCCCTTTGAACCACAGGTTAAGCAGTTCAAACTCACCAGCCACTCCCTGGAAGCCCTACACAGGTCGTTGTGAGTTGGAACCACCTCAACAGCACTTCACAGCAACATTCATAGATCTAGTATCTCATATCTGAAATGTCTGAAAGAATTCTTTTTTTTTTTTTATTGGAACAAAGTAAGCTTGTTGTTAGTTGCCATTGAGTTGGTTTGGGGTACAGCAGAATGAAATCTTGTCTAGTACTGTGCTACCTTCATGATAATTGGTATGTGAAAGTTGGACCGATGAACAGCATCATAATAGAGAGAGAAAAGACTGAAGTTGTCAAGGCTTCATTTGACTTGGATCCACTACTCATGGAAGTAGCAGTCAAGAAATCACACAACGTATTCCATTAGGCAAATCTTATGACCACTTTGCATTCCGAGTACCTTCCAACCTTCGGGGTTCATCTGGCAGCTCATGGTATATTCAATATTATTCACCAATTAAAATGCATCAATTCTCCTTTAGCTTCCATTTTCATTGTCAAGACTTCACAGCCTATGAGGGACTGGACATTACAGAACTTGAAATGGAGTCCTGTGTGGTGCTGTAGGATAAACACTGGACTGCTAACTGAAAGAAATGTACAGAGCACATGCACTTTGGAGTAATTACCTCTCTTCTGCAGTCCTGGTGTGGGACTGTAGGATAAGCACTGGGCTGCTAACTACAAGCTCTGTTACATGGAAACCCACCAGCTGCTCCATGGAAACCCTACACAGGATTGCTTTGAGTCGGAACCAACTTGACAGCCCTCAACAATGATATTCTACGAATGTGCACAGAAATGTTTGTCTGGGCACATGCAAGGATGCTTCCAACTATGCTGCTTGTGTCACCTGACACCTAGAAACAGCTAGTGTCAACACTCACAGAGGATTACTGTAGCCTCCAGAATGTATGTCTAAGTACAGCATAATTTGACTTCATGTATAGCATAATTTCAAAGGACTAAATCTATCTGTATGCAAATGTATGACAAATCTCGAAGACATTGTTGCAAATAATGCATAGTGCTGAAGTGTGTATAGATTCTTCCCTTTTGTTAACAATAGAAAGCATAGATGGTAGTTGAGTATTTATAGGCTGCTCTATGCGTAACCCATGATCTGTTTGTCAGTTTGTCATACTGTGGTGACTTGCCTGTTGCTGGGATGCTGGAAGCTCTGCCCCTGACATTCCAAATACCAGCTGAGTCACCCATGGTAGACCTCTTTCAGTGGAGCTTCCAGACAAAGACAGACTAGCGAGAACGCCCTAGCAATGCACTTTGGGAATCAGCCAATGAAAACCTCGGGGAGTACAACAAAACATTGCTCCACTTGATTTCTTTGTACACATAATCAAGAAGAATCAGTCATGAAAGAACGACATCATGTTTGGTGAAGGAGAGAGCCAGAAAAGCAAGGAAGACCCTCTGTGAGATGGATTGGCACCATGGCTGCCAAAGATGGATCAAACATGGCGGCAGTCACGGGGAGACACAGGACCACGCAGCTCTTCGTTCTGTTGTATTTGGGGTTACCAGGTGTCAGTGTTGACTCAGTGTTAACATATCTGCAGCTATCTGTATCTACTTTTTTTTGCACAATGACAACAAAATTGCAAAGCTACTAATATGCAGTGCCTTTCAAATATTTTAATTCATTTGTGGCACTATAGGATAAACACTGGACTGCTGGACTCAAGGTTGGCAGTTCAAACCCACTAATCACTCCTTGGCAACCCTATGCAGGCTTGCTAAGAGTTGGAACCAACTCCACAACACTTAACAACAGCAAAGCCCTCTATTATTCACTCCATTTTACAAAAGAGAAACATGAGGCAATGGAAGAAGCTAATTTGTTCACAATTTGTTGTTGTTGTTAGGTGCCATTGAGTTAGTACTGACTCATAATACATGGTAGAAAATTCAAACCCAAGGAATAGAGCTGGGATTCAAACCCAACTACTCTGTCTCCCCAGCTGTAAAAACAAATCAGTAGTTAAGTGTGGTTCCCAGATCAGCAGACTCAGCATCGCCTGGGAACTTGTTATACACACAATTTTTCTGGTTCCACTTTCACCCTACTGACTATGAATCTCTGAGAATAGGGCAATTTATGTTTTTCTAAGCCTTCCAGATGATTCCAGTGTCCTCCCAAGATTGAGAACTCCTGCTTGAAGTCATTGTACTCCTCAGGCTTTTCCATTTCTGAAAGAACCACAAAACGCTGTTAGCTGGAAGCTGTGGGAGGAGGAGAAGAGAGTCACTTAGAATGTGTTACTTACTGAACTCTTTGAATTGTCTTGTTGTTTTTGTTGTTGTGAAGTGCCGTGGAGTTCGTTCCAACTCATAGCCACCCTGTAGGGTTTCTAAGGAACACTGGTGAGTTTGAACTGTCGACCTTGTGGTTTGTAGTCTAGCCCTACCTATATTATGGACTCCTGGTGTGATGCTGTAGGATCAGCACTGGACTACTAACCGCAAAGCCAGCAGTCCAAACCCACAAGCTGCTCCTTAGAAATCCTATACAGTCACTATGAATTGGAACTGACTTGATGGCATTTAACAACAACAACCTATATTGTATTCCTTTCATTTTGACTAGCTTTAAAGGTCAACAGGTCTCACTGGGTAGAATAATTCTGGACCACTGAATTAATTTTATTTTCTTGATATGTCTCTTTATTAAGGCAAGAAAGCAAGATTAACTAATACTATTTTAAAAAGACACCCCCACCCAACATACACAATGTGCTGGTTACTAAAAAGAACCCAGAGAATTCCTCCCCACAAAAGCAACATTTTCTACAGAACTTCTTTCAGCAAAACAAATGATTCCTTCACCCCTAGGAGTGCTCCTCCTCTCATTAAATTGGTAGCATCCATCAACATCAGCCCAGATGAGGTAGCTTTTCAATCCTGAGCCCCGGTGTGATAATTGGCATAATTTCCCTGAGCTAATGTGGAGGTTAATGAGGTGCAGGGAGCTTCAGGCCATCTACTTTCATTTTCAGCTCAGGATGGGAGCAGGGGACTGGGGTTCCCCGATGGAGGGTGGGAAAATCAACCAAGAAGAAGAATGCAAAGTGTCATAGGACAATGGTCGGTGCAAGACTGGAGTGCCCAGGGAGACAGAAGCGCCATTGTATCCTATGTTGATGATGCAATCTCCAGCTCTGGAGAGAAGGCTCCTACTCCTCCTAGCTTCCAGGAGAGTCTTTGTCGGCAGGTGATGGTGTACCCCCGTAGATCCTTACCCTATTTACTAGTTTGATGAGTACCCCTTGAGACATTAAAATAAGAAAGCAAAAGATAAAGCAGTTTTATTGACAAATAAAAGGATTCTTTATACCTTCTTAGAAATTCCAAAAGCCTATTAGGATTTTTGTTGAGTACCGTCAAATCAGTTCCATGGTGCCTGTGTCTAGGGTTTTCTAGGAGTGGCTGGTGGATTTGACCCTCCAACCTTATGATCAGCAGTCCAGTGCTTATCCTACAGCTCCACACAGGACTCCATCTACAGTTCTGTAAGGTCCAGCCCTTTATATGCATGTGAAGTCTTGGCAATGAAAAGGGCAGATAGAGGAGAACTATGCACTTTAAGTGGTGAATGAGATTGACTATACCATGGGTTGCCATGAACAAACATGAGTACATCTTGGAGGAAGTACAGACAAAACGCTCCTTAGAAGCAAGAATGGCAAGACTTCATATCACTGACTCTGACCACATCATTAGGAAAGACGAATCACTAGAAAAGACCATAATGTTTGGTAAAGTGGAGGGTCAGTGAAAATGAGGGGACTCCTCCATACAATGGATGGACACAGTGGCAGCAACAATTGTGAGTGCTACAGGTCCCGCAATGGTTCATTCTGTTAAGGTTGCCGTGAGTCAGACCCAAGTTGATGGTAATTAACAACAGTAACAAACTCCAGCAATGAGGAAACATTTTGAATGTTGGTCTCAGAGTTAGCCAGACTAATTTGACCGCAGACATGGTACCTGTTCATGTTTTTATTATTATTATTATTTTTATTTGAGTCACCTTGGGTTACTTCTCACAGAGCCACAGTGTTGTACAGTAGGCATTGCAATGTGACTGGTAGAATTCTAGCATAAACAAAGGTAATGCCTCGAGGCCATGCTGGGGGAGTCTATGAATGCATTTATTTATCAAGTACCATTTATGGGTTGTGTGTGCTCTGCCCCAGGCTAGTTATTGGGGTTGGGGACACAGAGATGAAGTAAACATTGTTTTCACCCTGAAGGACCCCATAGTCTAGAATGGAGAAAGGAATGTAAATAAACAGTAATAATGCTGAGAGAAAATGACCGCGGTAAAGGCAGATTACAAGAGTACAAAGAGGCACTCCCAACACAGGAGCTAACCAGAGGACTGAAACCCCAATAGGGAATGGTATTTACTTGTATTTTACTGACTGCGCAAAGACATTCAACTGTATGGATCATAACAAACTATAGATAACATTCTGAAGAATGGGAATTCCTGAACACTTAATTGTGCTGAATCTGTACATAGACCAAGAGGTAGACATTTAAACAGAACAGGGGATACTGAATAGTTTAAAAATGAGGAAAGGTGTGACTCAGGGCTGTATCCTTTCACTGCAATTAGTCTGTATACTGAACAGATAATCTGAGATGCTGGAGTGCATGAAGAAGAATATGATATCAGGATTGGAAGAAGGCTTACAACCTGTGATATGCAGATGACACAAACTTCCTTGCTGGAAGTGAAGATGATTTGAAGTACTTATCCATGAAGATAAATTTATCACAGACTTCAATATGGACTGCAAAGAAAATCAAAATCCTCACAACTGGACCAATAAATAACCTCTTCATAAATCAAGAAAAGAGTGATATTGCTAAAGATTTCATTTTACTTAGATCCACAATCAGTGCTCATAGAATCAGAAGTCTGCTGCCAGAGACCTCTTAAAAGTGTGGGAGAGCGAAGTTTCACTTTGAGGGCAAAAGTGCACCTGACCCAGTCCATGAGATTTCCAAATACCTCAAATGCATGTGAAAGCTGAACAATGAATGAGGAAGATGGGAGGAGAGAAGAATTCATTAATTTGGTGAAGAATATTTGAAGTAACTTGAACTCCCCAATGAATGAAGATCTGTTTTGGAAGACGTACAGCCAGATTTTTTCCTTAGAAGCAAGGATGGTGAGCCTTTGCCTAGTGTATTTAGGACATTTGAACTCCTTACTATTATTGTTAGAAAGGACCAGTAACTGGAGAAGGACATTGTGCTTGATAAAGTAGAGGGTCAATGAAAAAGAAGACCTCCAATGAGATGGATGTCACTGTGTCAGCAACAATGGTTTAAATCTAACAACTGTGAGGTGGAGAGGAGAAGGGAGTTTGCTTAGATGTCTAAAAGGTAAAGAACTGACAAGATTCCAGTTCAGACTAGATGAGGGGATGAGGCAGAAGGAAAGCTGAGGAACAGATCAAGTTTCTGACTCACCGTCTTCAACAGTGTTGGCTGGAACTGGAAAAAAGGAGTTTTCTTGGCTCTTGATTTTCAGGTGGGGTGTCATGTTTTTAACATGATTAAGTTTATACTAAGTCAGTTTATACCATCGACATTTTGAGCAGGATAATACTTTGCTGGGAGGGGGAGGTTTGTGTTCTGTGTATTGTGGATGCTTAGCCACATCCCTGGTCTCTAGCTACCAGATGCCAGTAGCTCCTCCTCCAATCTTCCCATCCTCTGAGATGACAACTGAAAAGTCTCAAGACATTGAGACGTGCTTCCACCCATCAATTCAACTCTATAGGACAGAGGAGAACTGCTCCACAGGACTCCAGAGCTGTAAATCTTTATGAAAATAGACTGCCTTTTCTTCCTCCCTCAGAGCAGCTGGTGGACTCAAACCAGTGCTTACCCTACTATGTGACCAGGGCTCCTTAAATGCCCCCTCATGCTGCTAAATCACCCCTGGTTGAGAAACACTGTTTCCTTGTTCACTCATTCATTTCTCCACCCATTTATTTATGAATTAATTCATCCATTATTTATTTATTCCATAACTAGATACCTAGAATTGAGTAAGAACCAGATGTCTTTTCAGGGTCTGGAAATACAATCATACCAACCCTTAAAGACTCAGACAAATGCTCAGGAGAAACTGAACTTGATTCTGGGAAAACATAGCAACGGAGCCTGGCTTCCATGGTGCAGTCAGGGAGGTTTGACAGGAGGTCTGAGAATTGAAGGATGAGTGAAAGTTACCTGACACCAATGGGAGGGAGAGGTGAGCATTCCAGGTAGAGTAAATAACATGTGGAAAGGTCATAGGGCAGAAAAGTTCAGAGAGTAAAGGGAGGATGGGAAGAAGATGAGGCTCCTGAGGGAGGCTGAGGGCCGAACCCAGGGACTTAGAGGCCTTATTTGGGATTTGGTCTCTGTTCCAGGATTTGACTCGGCAACTGGGCACAATAAAATAGATGTCACAGCAGGAGAGACAGAGATGAGCCTGTGGTGACTATTTCATCTGTTTCTGAGGTTCCATCTAGAGAACTGGACATTGATTTTTTTTTTCCTCAACAAACAAAAGGTGGCCCCTTTCTGCCATGTGGCTCTGGGCTTGAAGCTCTCTCTGGGAGCCCGGTAGGCATGCAGCTTCTGGAAAGGACGGCCTGACTTTTATGGGTTTAGTGATGATGTGTCCAGAGGCCATCATGTCAACTCCTAAAAAATGTTCAGAAATCTATATTTATGCCTCATAGCTCTCTGGCAAAAACAGCAGATTTTCCTACAAGATAGATACAGTCAACCCTGTCTGGAGATTGCGGTGTTCCCTGGAAGGCCCTTCTGGTGATGGATGTGCGCTTCCCTGCCCACTGGTGTGGGGCCCCAGGGCAGTGGCCGCTCAGTAAGCATTGAGTCTGGAACAAATTGCGCCCCAGTTCCTGCTGCTTTCTTCTCCCCATAGCCCCTGTCCTGCATTTTCATGTTTGCACACCTCTAATTCCAATGCATCCCAAGCAAATGCCTTTCAATGTAAAACAGCTACTGAACCATCAGATGCCACCTCTGATCCAAGCTCCCCGAATCCTTCCTAAGAGTGGGGAGTTGGGGGTGCATCTCTTGCACCTGTTTGCCCCATAAGAGTTGATCTTCCTCTTTCTTACAGTTTCTTACCACTCTGACTTTGACTTGCAGCTTCCTGTATACCAGTGGTATCCCCCTGCCTTGAGTGTGAGCGCAGAGGTCTGGATCTGAGTGTGGGGTTCTCTCTCCAGCCCTTTCAGGGCCTCCCTTAGTGCCTGGCTCAGCACACCCCCTCCCTTCCTGCTCCTTACCTTCCACAAAGACCTTCTAGGTGCCATTACATGCCAAGCACTACCTTAGGGCTTAGATTCACATTCTTTGAGGGAAACAGTAACTATACAGAATTAAATCAAGCATAGAAGATCATAACAGGGTGTGTCAGCTTCTAGGCTGAAAAATCAAGCAGAATGAGCCCAAAGAGAGTGTTCAAAAGAAGCTATTTTAGAGAGCGTGTGTCAGGGCACACAGGGAATGTTTGAGGTTTGACTTAAGTGAATCCAGGTAGTTGGGAGTGAGACTGCCCTTTCTCTTCCACTGTCCTTGGCTCTGTCTCTCTTGCTACAAAGCCAATCTAAGTCAACCCTTGCTGCTTTCATGAGTGTATTAGGCCCCCAGAACTGCCATAATATATTATTGCAAAACTTGATAGTTTCAAACCACAATCTTTTCTCTCTCACAGATCTGGGCACCAGGAGGCTATAAGCAAGGTGTCGGCCAGACTTCTCTCATTCTTTGCCTCTTTCACCTTCTGCTGACTCCAGGTGTACCTTGGCTTGGGGCAGCATATCTCCAGTCATCTTCTCACCTGGGTCTGTGTCTTCCCTTCTGTCATATAAGGATACTTATAATAGATGTGGAGTCCTGGGGTGGCGCTGTGGGCTAATGCGTCAGTCTGCAAAGTCGTTTGAACTGCAAGGTTGGTGGTTCAAGCTCACCAGCTGCTCTTTGGAGACCCTATACAGGGTCGCTATGGGTCAGAATCAACTCGACAGCACTTACAACAGCATCACTGGATGTAGGCCCTACTTGGATAATCCAGTATGATCTCTTCACAGGACTTTGCTCAGATAAGGTCAGATAAAGCTCAGATAGGCCCCAGCAGTTAGGACTTGTTGTTGTTAGGTGCCATGGAGGAGTCAGTTCCAACTCAGCCACCCTGTACAGGGTTTCTGAGGCTGTAAATCTTTACGGGAGCGGAAAGCCTCCTCTTTCTCCCACGGAACAGCTGGTAGTTTCAAACTGCTGATCCTGAGGTTCGCAGCCCGATTCGTAACCACTACACTACCAGAGCTCCTCAGTTAGGACTTAGACATATCATTTTTTTTAACTCACCATTCAGGAGTCCCAGTGTGGCACTGTAGGATAATGCACTGGACCGCAAGGTCTATTGAACTGCAAGGTCGGTAGTTCAAACTTACCAGCTGCTCCTCGGAAACCCTATGCAGGGTCACTGGCACTTAACAATAACAAGCTTCCCATTAGCTGCTGAGCAATTGTTACTGCATAGTGGGTTGAGTTGTTGTTGTTGTTGCGGTTAAGTCATCAGTACCGTGAAGTTGGGTCTTATTGTGAGACTCATAACAAGCCTGTAGAGGTTTCTGCGGAGCGGCTGGTGGATTTGAATCACCGACTTGTAAGGCAGTTTACATCACTGAAAGGTGTGTGTGTCAGTCTGCTTCTGTAAAGATGACAGCCTTGGACATCCTCTCTGGTGGCTTTACTCCTGCGGTGGCGCTGTGGGCTAATGCGTCAGACTGCAAAGCCATTTGAACTGCAAGATTGGTGGTTCAAGCTCACCAACTTCTCCTTGGAAACCCTATACAGGGTTGCTATGGGTCAGAATCGACTTGACGGCACTTCACAACAACAACAACAAATTGGGTCAGCTGGAATCATCTAAAGAGCAACAGCGTTGATTTTAGGTTTATTCACTCCACTATACTAAATTTGTTGTTGTTGTAATGTGCCGTGGAGTCAGTTCCGACTCATAGCGACCCTGTACAGGGTTTCCGAGGCTGTAAATCTTTACGGGAGCAGAAAGCCTCATCTTTCTCCCGCGGAGCAGCTGGTAGTTTCAAACTGCTGACCTTGAGGTTAGCAGCCCAATTTGTAACCATTACACTACCAGAGCTCCTTACTATATTAAATAAGGGACCCTAAAATTGGTATCTCTGTTATAGCCCCAGAGGGTCTATGGATGGATTTTTCCAGCATGTCATTGTGAATTAAATATGAATTCTGTGATGCTCTATAGCATTAAAACTTCACTGCCAAACCATAACCATTCCTTAAGGGACACTATCTGTTCCCTCTTCCTCCTCTGAAGACTTTTCCAGTCCCTCCCCACACCTCCCAAACATACCCATCTCTGGGCTCATCTTTGCAAACAATAAAAACCTGTCCCAGTGGTGGGGGTTGGGATGGCTGTCAGCCTCTGGCATCTATGGGCTCTGCCCTGGGTTACTTACAGCAAGAGGGCAAAGTGGCTCCCAGCCAGGAAAACACTCATGGCTTGTGGGCTGGCCAGGGAAATGAGGGACAGCGCTCCGGGCACAGGGATTCTGTAGCCTTGTTTTCACACTAATAGTTTTTACTTCTGTTACTGAAGAAAAAAAAGGAAGTATAGACATAGTGTCAGCATGCAAAGAATACCAATAGGTCTGAGAGAAAAATGGAAAGTATAACACCAAATACGATGTTCTCTTTCCCTCTTCCTTTTGCCCCAGCCTACTCTTACAGATCCTTAGTGTCTTTCTTCCAGAAAACCTACACACATCAAAAAAGGATCTCCACATTTGTATACAGAGAGAGAGAGTGGGGCTGTTTTCCTTCATTGTCACATGTCCACATTTATAAGTCAATGTTTTTCATGGTGGCAAAACACTACTCCTTTTCTAAGTGTCTGCACAATGACTTTCCACATGATGATCTAGTGATCTATCTTGGAGAGCTTTCTTAATTGGGATGTACACATAAATCTAATTTCTTTTAAACAGCAAAAAAGAAAAAGGACTTCATTAAGTGGCTGTATCATATTTTGTTTAAACCACTTTAACTGGCATCTGGCAGAATGAGTTCCATGTAAGGCTTGCCTTCTGGCTCAGCCTAATGGTTTTCCCACAGTATTTGTGCATATAGCAAATACATAAATACACAGGCATACTTCTGAGATGTTATGGGTTTTGTTCCAGACCACTGCAATAGAGCAAATATCAAAATTAGGTGAGTCTAACAGCTTTTTTAGTTGCCCAGTGCATACAGAAGTTCTGGTTATTCTCTACTATAGTCTTTCTACTCCCGTAAAGATTTACACCCTCAGAAACCCTGTACAGGGTCGCTATGGGTCGGAAGCGACTCGACAGCACTTAACAACAACAACAACATAGTCTGTTCTAGCCTTGTGGAATGAAGGAAATCACTGTTGCTCTCAGGTGGTTCTTGGGTAAAAGCAGAGAATACCATAAGATGTTTGCTTGAGTTTCATTGACTATGCAAAGTCATTCGACTGTGAAGATTATAACAAACTATGGATATATTGTTAAGAATGGAAATTATAGAATGCATAATTGTGTTCATGCAGAACCTGTACATAGCCCAAGAAGCAATTATAACACAGAATAAGGGGATATATATATATATTTTTTAATGTTGTGCTCTAGAGCAAAATGCCCAGCTGATGTGAAGTGAGGGGAGATGCACAAGAATGCTCCAAAACGGAAACAAGTGTAAATTGCTACAATTTGATGATCTTGACCTATACTTATGGATGTAGTAGCTCAAAGTACCAACTGAGAGGGAAGGAGTTTTCACATCCCAAGATCAATCTTATCCCCTCTGTACAAGATTGATAGAGACGGGAAACTTAGACATTGGCTACCTAAAATGGGAGGGGCTATAAAGGCATGAAGTGACTGGCTTACAAGTTTTCAAGAGAGAGTTTAGTTTCAGAGTGTATGGGAGGAAGATAGAACCCCAAATGAATAGTTTTCATCTTGTCTAGATGGATCTGGTGAAAGGAAATGTGGATAAGATTCTTATGATTCAATAATGAGTAATTGTTATCATGACTAATTGCAACCATCACAACTGTAAATGTAGAAGTTTTGTAGCAAAATGGGGGAGTAGTTCATCTTACAGCCCTGAAACAGAGGACCCTAGGATCATCAAGGGAAAAGAGCACAGGTGGAATGTGGGACCCTATCCAGAGAAGCAGTGATGTCAGAGATGGAGGCAGAAATGAGGACATGGAGAGAGGGAGCAGCTGAGAACTCTAGACTCATGAAAAGAGAAACGCTGCTTGCTGGCAGCCAGGAGCAGGCTCGCAGAATGTGTCCTTTGGTTGTTTTAATGATTATATATTCCTGAGTCTTTCTGGGTACAACCCCTACCCCACCTCCTCCACACACACACACACACACACACACACAAAAGAAAATTAAAAACAGGGAACAGAAGCAAAGTGATGATGTACAGAGGAGATTGTAATCATTGCAATGAAATGATGAGTGTAAAACTGATATTTCCCCATGTAAACTATCGCTCAATTCACAATAAAAATTTTAAAAAACAAAATGTTGTGCTCCAGGGTTGTTTCCTTTCACCATACTTATTCTGGATACTGAGCAAATAATTCAAGAAGGTAGACTATATAAACAGGAACATGGCATCAGGATTAGAAGAAGGGTAATTAACAACCTGTGATCTGCAGATAATGCAATCTTGCTTCTTAGAAGCCAGGAGGTCTTGAAGCACTTGCTAATGAAGATCAAAGACTGCATGCAGCCTGCAGTATGAAATACAATGAAATGTAAAGAAAACAAAAATCCTCACAATGGGACCAATAAATAACATCATGATAAACAGAGAAAAGGTTGAAGTTGTCAAGGATTTCATTTTATTAGATCTATAATCAACACTCTTGGAAGCAGCAATCAAGAAATCAAAAGGCATACTGCACTGAACAAATCTGAGCATAAGACCACTTTGACGTGTTAAAGATAAAATGTCTCTCAGAGGACTAAAGTGCACCTGACTCACAGTATTTTCTAACGCCTCATATGGATATGAAAGCTGTACAATGAAAAAGGAGGACCAGAAAAGAATCGATATATTAAATGACAGTATTGGCACAGAATATTGAAAGTACCATGAACTGTCAGAAGAACAAACAAATCTGTCTTGGAAGAAGTACAGCCAAATGCCCCTTAGAAGCAAGAATGGCCAGCCTTCATTTCACATACTTTGGACATGTTACAGGAAGGAGCAGGCCCTGAAAAAGAACATCCTGCTTGGTAAAACTGTTGTTGTTTCTAAGTGCTATCGAGCAGGATCCAACCCATAGTCACCCTGTATAGGGTTTCTGAGGAGTTGCTAGTGCGTTTGAACTTCCGACCTTGCGATTCAAACTGACCTTGCAGTCCAGCGCATTAACCCAGGACTCTGCTTGGTTAAATAGAGGGTCATTAAACAATAGGAGCATAGTGGTTACGAGTCGGGCTGCTAACCTCAAGGTCAGCAGTTTGAAACTACCAGCTATTCCACGGGAGAAAGATGAGACTTTCTGCTCTTGTAAAGATTTACAGCCTCAGAATCCCTATACCGGGTCACTACGAGTCAGAACCGACTCCACGGCACAGTACCATCACCACCACCACCATACAATAATAGGAAGACCTTCATCAGGGTGGATTGACACAGAGGCTGCGGCAGTGGACTCAAACATAATGACCGTGAGGCTGGTGCAGGACTGGGCAGTGTTTTGTTGTTGTGCTTAGAATTGCTATGAGTCAGAACCAACTCTATGACACCTAACAACAGTGTGCAACAGAATTATGAAGAAGTTTGAAATCTTGTTAAAATTACCAGAATGTGGCACAGAGACACAAAGCGAGCCCATGTTTTTTGAAAAGGAGTGCTGATAGATTTGTATAACTGAGGATTACCAGAATTCCTCAGTATGTAAAGAGCTCTGTATCTGTGAAGCACACTAAAACAAGAATGCCTGTGTAGTAATGCAGTGATCTTGCGGTTGTACACTGCTGAACTGATTTTGATGCATAGCGATCCCATGGGACAAAGCAGAACTGCCTCATAGGGTAACCTTGTGTGGTGCTGTAGGATTAGCACTGGGCTGCTTAACCGACAGGTCATTGGTTCAAACTCAGCACGGTCATAGGAACCGATTCGACAGCACTTAACATCAACAATCTTTACAAGAGTAGATCACCAGATGTTTTCTTCCCCTAGCAGCTAGTGAGCTCCAGTGTTTAACAACTGTGCATCAAAGGTCCTTAATATACATACATATTTGTTGTTGTTTCGCTATATTTTGTATACATGTTGTTGCTAAGTGTCGTCAAGTCAGTTCCAACTCATAGCGATCTTGTATAGAGTTTCCGAGGAGCAACTGGTGGGTTTGAACCACCTACCTTGTGGTTCAAACTGACCTTGTGGTCTAGTGCTTATCCTACATTGCCACACCAGGTTTATACATACATTTTTTTATATATAAAATGCAGTGAAACTTAGAAGAGCTAAAAGTCTGTGGAACTGCCTCCTTTTTCCAGGTCTCACAAGTTTCCCTCCTTTGACAGGGGGTAGGTGAAACATGTTTTATAAAAAAATTGTTCTCAAATACTTGAGTTCTCCTTCTCTGATAGACTTCCACAGGTTCCAGCTTCGGCAGGCTTCCCTATAAACACACATATATATGTAGTAAGTATTGTTAAGTGCCATTGAGTCAGTTCCAACTCATAGCAACCTTGTATAGTGTTTCTGATGCTGTAAATCTTCGAAGGACCAGAAGACTTCATCTTTCTCCTGTGAAGAGGCTTGTGGGCTCTAACCACTGACTTTGTGGCTGGCATTCCAGCGCTTATCCTCTAAAGCAGGGGAGAGGAACAACTGGCCTGCGGATCCTATAAAGCTGGCAAAATCATTCGGTCTGGTCCTGCCAAGGCAACCACAGTTCCAGCCATCACATTGTGCCATCGAGTTGGTAGTAACCCATAGTGATCCTGTATAGGGTTTCTGAGGAACAACTGGTGAGCTTCAAGCTCCAACTTTGCTGTTCCAACGGACCTTGCAGTCCAGCACATTAACCGGCAGCACCACACTAGGGCTGAATTAATTTATTGTTTAACCAAATACAGCAAGCTAATTTTTAAGTTGATAATTTTATATGGCCCCCAAATGACGTTATCAGTTTTGGCAGAAAAAAGGTTCCCCACCCCCGCTCCGGAGACACAGTGCTCTGTGTAGTACGTGTAATCATTAATGATTGCCACAACTATGGGTGTTTGGGGTCCCTACTTTATATGTTAAATTTTTACTGATCATTTCTCTTCACTGAAGATTGTGAAACTAAAGTGCCTGCAGGTAGTGGAGTGCTTATTCAAAGCCAAGCCCCGACACATGCCAAGTCCTTTTTTTCTTTGTGTCACGCCACACTCCCCATAATTCTACCTATTCTTTGACAACTGGGAACAGACCACACCCTTTTGGCTTACTGCCCTAGCAGCTATTCTGGTCGTATTTTTTCTTCTTTGGAGGAAATTCTCTGTTCTTAAAGACCAGTGGGAATCCTTAGGTCTGAGAACTGAGGCGTGGGGCCCAGCTCCGTGGACTGCGAGCCCCTCCGCCCCGCCCTCATGCGTCTGCATTACTTCCTGTGCAGCTTTCGCCTCCAGATATTGCACTCAGAGAGAAAAGAAAAATAAACTCAACCCTGATTTCTCCAGTCTTCATTCCTGGGTGGGCCCGATAGCGGTGAGGCCACAGGCGTTCAGCTTGTGGTCCAGCTTACAGCTTCCTGCTCTTTCAAATGGGCAGTGGACGGGGCATACTGGACGGGCTTCCCAGCTGCAGCAAATGCCAACTCATTCAAGCCCAGTCTCAACCCTCGGACGGCCTCCCTGCAGACTCAAACAGGACCAAATTGTCACTGTGAAGGAAGACTGGCCCGAGGCCCTGACTGGGCAGTCTCGGGAAGGCACCAGCTACTTTGAACCTCTGCTTCTTCTACTGTCAGAAGGCATTGACATTAATGCCCATTGTTGGATTGTTGGCAAGAGTGAAGGGGAGGGAGTCAGGGCAGCTTCCAGGGTGGTGGTTCTCAAACTCGCTGCACTTGCGAGTAGCGAAAGAACTATCAACCCCCGATATATGGGCCACACCTAGGACAACTCAATCAGGATACCTCAGGGGTAGGAAAGGAGCCTGGAGGCCCCTGGCTGCTAATGTAAAGGTGGCAGTTTGAACTCACTAGCCACTCCATGGGAGAACGATCAGGCAGGCAGCTTCCATAATGATTTATGGCTTTGAAACCCTGTGGCTCCGTTCTACTCTGTCTTACTGATCAACTCAACAGCAGTGGGTTTGGGATCTAGGGATCTGTATTTGTCAAAGCAAAGCTCTGGTTCCAGTGCACAGCCAAAACTGAGAACCAGAAATGACCACCATTACCTCTCTCCCCAAACCTAAGAAACTGGAAATATTCAAACACTCTGTAAAGCCTCTGGGGCATGAAGCCTGACACTCAAGAAGGCTCAGAGGCTGCCAGCCAGTGAGGCTCCCTCTGGCCACCCTGAGTGTCCCGAGAGCAGAGCTTCTGTGGCATTGGTTTGTATCTCCTGCATGTCTCCCAGTCTGTGTAACAACCTTACATAGAAGACCACAATCCAGCTCCTCTTCCTTTATTGAAGCGATACACAACATGAGTTCCCTGGGATGTTCTTAGGGAGAAAAAAAGGCACACCCATTCCTTACCTGGGAGTCCTAGTATGGTGCCGTAGGACAAAGCATGGGACTGCAAGGTCCATTTGAGTAACAAGGTCAGCAATTCAAACCCATCAGCTGCTCCTTGGAAACTCTACACAGGGTTGCTATGAGTTAGAACCAACTTGATGGCGCTTAAGGACAATAACAATTCCTTACTTAGCTACCTCGTATCAGATGTTTTGCATTTACAACATGAGCAAAAATCTACTCCTGCCTATTTTGTGCATTAGTGATTAATTAACCAACATCTAGGTCCCCGCTGATTGGGTCCCAATGTGCATATAAAAAGGAAGTTCCTATGTAATCAGATAGTATTTCACCAACCAGGAGGGGAGGGGCATGGTTCCCCCAAGTTGCAGGGGTGCTGGGCAGATTGGAGAGGAGGTTGGCTGGGGCCAGGTGTTGCCTACAAGGGGCTGATGCTGGGTTGGCAGTAGCTGGTATCCTAAAGGTGGTTTGGGGAGGAAGCAAGCCCCAGCTTTCAGCCCTTAGGAGGGGCAGGGATGGACCAGGCCATAGTCAGAAACAGCCCTGAGGTCAGACCCATAGTGTTCCACATCAGCTAACAGCCTTTTGTACAACTCTCTACTTTTCCAGCTGGTTGGGCACTAGTGGGGATGAGACGGGCTGCCCTGGCAGGGCTGGGATCAGTAGATGAGTTAAGGTCAAGGGTGGAGGCCAGGCCTAGAATCAGAGTCTCAAAGGAAGCTCTGTGTTGCTGATTCTCATAGGGAAATGAGGGCGGAAGTTGTAAGGTCTTGTGGTGAGAACTTGGAATCTCTACCAAGGGCCAATAGGAGGACCCAGCAGGCAGCATGCCACCCCTGCCCCTGCTGTGGCACCCAGACCTTCCACCCATCAACAGAAAGCCCTCTGCTCTCAATAAAGCCATCAAAGGCATTTGGGGGTCATTGAGGGGATGGCCTGGGTCCACTCATCCCAAAAATGTGGTGAGGGCAGAAGAGGAAGGGAAACTCAAATTTGAGGAAGTTGGACCTTCTTGACTCTGGAAGATTTTGGTGATCCTCCCCTATAGGTGTGGTGGGGTCGAGGTCTTCGGAGGCAAAAATATGTGGCAGCAAACGCTTCCTCCCACGTCACTCTCCACCTCTGTATTAGTTCAGTGTTTCATTGCAATGGTCACACAGAGCTCAGACAGCAGACTCACAGTTATGGGGTTTATTAGGGAAGTTAATCGGATCAGAAAATGCTCAGGGCACAGTTGTTCCTGTCAGATGCTGATAAATGCCCCAGGATACCCGGCCTCACCATAAACCTCAGCCTGAAAGCACTCAGCTCTATCTCTGTAGGTCAGCAAACCTAGCTCCCCAATTAAGTGGCCGGTGGCACCCCACTCTACAAGCAAGCCTCCTTCCCACAGTTGTTCAGCTTTACTTGCTGTGTGTATTGGGAACCACTGCTCTGGTTCATACTCTGATTCTTGGCTTTGCTGCTGCTCCTCTGGCTCCACAGTGCTCTGCCCCTCAGCTGAGGTTCAAGAAGCAGGGGGATGTTGGCGCATAAAGGACTTGCTCCATCCCTGGCTTTTCTGCTTTGATGGTAGTGAGATTCCCCCTCTCCTAGTTCTGAGAAGACTAATTTTAAACCCATGTTAGAATTCCAAGTTTTCATAATTACAATGAACTCTGTTAACATTCACAGTGGTATCATGTCATCCTATCAGTATCTTCTCCCACCTACTTCTTACCCAGATCTATCAAGAAAAGAGTTTTTTTCGGTGGCAGTTATAAAACAAGGCTAGAAGAGACATATTAAATAATTCACCATAGGCCACCTCTGGTTCTTCAAGACACTGTCCTTTTCAGACATAATGAATTCGCTTTTCCCATAGCAATCATTTTAACTGAGCACACCCTTAAAAGTCTGTAAATCAGCCACTTCATGCCTTTGTTGTTGTTGTTGCAATGTACTGTGGAGTCGGTTCCGACTCATAGCGACCCTGTATAGAGTTTTTGAGGCTGTAAATCTTTACGGGAGCAGAAAGCCTCATCTTTCTCCCTTGGAACAGCTGGTAGTTTCGAACTTCTGACCTTAAAGTTCGCAGCCCGATTCGTAACCACTACACTACCAGAACTCCTTAGCTTCTGCTATATTTGATAACCAATTTTAATTTTTCCATCTCTATCAACCCAGTGCTCTGAAGAAGCAAATACGTTCCTTGATGCAAAGAACCTTCTGTTCTTGATGGGACGTTGGCATCTGCATTTCATACATTAAGTCCAGTACACAACAAGCCATCAAAGTTGCAGTAACTTATATTAGCTCAGACATGTTTCTTCATTCGCTTGGGTTCTGGTCAATTCTGCCCTAGCCATCCTTGCTAGGTCAAATTTGTACCAGCTGCAAGTTTGGGGTCTACACGCTTCTCCCTGTAGTTCAGACCAGCTGACCCCTTCATTCACTCACTCTGTCAGCTACAGGCACCCCTGAACAGGGTCGGCCCCCATAGGCTCAGGAGTCCACAGAACTCCCTAAACTTCAGATCAGTCAGCTCTTCTTCTTCTTCTCAACTCACTTACTCATTACTGCATTCTCCTATTTCTATCCATCAACTGGACCCAGGTGGTCACCAGTGATCAGACCAGGCTGTCTGCTTGCCACCTTCCTTTAACTTTTAGTTAAAGAGGCAAATCCCAGTTGCTCAGGGATCTCTGTCAGATGATGAGGCAACAATGGCTCCAAGGGACTCAAAAAGCTGTCACCTTCTGTGTAATCCAAGACCTTCTTCCCTGCCCAGCCCCAACAATCAGGGGCTCTTGGATGCAGTGCCAACCTATGCTCCAATCCACACCACCTGGGAGTGGACCCATGGTGGTGGTGTAGACTTATGGTGGTGGTGGTTATGTGCTGTGGAGTCGGTTCTGACTCACAGCAGCCCTGTACAGGGTTTCCAAGGCTCTAAATCTTTATGGGAGCAGAAAGCCTCATCTTTCTTCCATGGAATAACTGGTAGTTTCGAACAGCTGTCCCTGAGGTTAGCAGCCCAATTTGTAACCACCACCAGCACACTATCATAGCTCCTTAGTGGACTCATAAACATCTTTAATTTTTCTTTGTTAACTTTTTATTATGAATTGGATGAAGGTTTACAAAGCAGATCAGTTTTCCAGTTAACAATCCATACACAGTTTGTTTCATCCATATACAGTTTGTTTCATGTCATTGATTGCCATCCCCACAATGGAACTTCACTTATCCCACTTCCTCCCTGTGTTTCCTGTTTCAGGTCCTCCTTGGCTAACCCTTCTGAACATTGTTGTCCTCAGGTTAATGTTTCCCTTTTGATCTCAAATGGTTAATTATTCTAAAGTCTGCATACTTCCCAAGTGTGATTATTCCCTTAAGTCTTATAACAAAGCAAATCAATAAGGGGTATATGTGTGCACCTGCCTATCTCTGCATGCATTCAATATCTCTAGTACTCAGTCAGTATGTGACAGGACCTAGGGGCACAGGAGAGAACAAGGCAGGCATCCTTCTTCCTGGAGATGTGGCAACTTAGGGTAATGATGGAAACACTACCTTTGAAACCAAAGTACGTGCACCTTCCTCTATCTGCCTGCTCCATTATCTCAGCTCATTCACCTTGGTACTTCACCCCATGGGGCCTTACTGTTCTCAATTAAAAACATGGGTATAAATGTCAAGGTTGATGCAAAGATTGGAGATAATGGGAGACAAGCTCCCAGAATGTAGCAGGTGCTCACTCAGTGTTGTTTATTTATCATCCTGTCGATTGTCACTTTGTGTTAAGTAGTGTAGGGGACTTTTGAGAAGCCTCCTATCTAGCTAGCAGCTGGTTCCTTTCAAAATTAATGGCCAGATATGAAAGAAGTTGAGGTTTAGACAGTGTCATCTAGGATGAGTGTGTGTGTGTGTTATGTGTAATTGAAGGAAAACACAGAGTTGTCCCACAGTATCAGGATAAACCAATGTCTGTAGAAGGGTCAGCAAAAAAGAGGAAGACCCTCAATGACACAGATGACACAATGGCTGTAACACTGGGCTCAAATATGGCAACGATTGTGTGGGTGGCACACAGGCTTTTGTGTCATCTGGCAGTGTCTATGAACTGGAGCTGACTCAATGGCCCCTAACAACAACAAACAGTGCCCACAAAGGAACTCTGGGGAAAACTGGGAAAAACAATGAGTGGGGTTAGAAAAGAAAGTCCTTTCAATGGTTGTTTGTCAGTCTTGCAGGTTACATGAACCTGATTCCATTGAGATGGGGAGAAATTTCAAGAATCTTCTAAGAAACGGACTGAAACTAATTTTCAAGGTCCACAAAATAGCAGAAGCAGATCTTTAACAAGATTGGAAGACCATGAGGAGGAAATGCCACAGACACACACACACTCACTCATCCATCAGCACAATACATACACACCAGGCACTTGTCAACAGCCTCTCCAGGGATCATCTTGTTCAACTCTCACAATGACTCAGAGCTTCACAGTTAATATTCGTATTTTACAGACTGGCAAAGTCAGCACTTCTGGGGGTCAAGTGACTTGCTGAGTCAGGATTCGAACCCACCAAGCACTCTGGCAGCCAAGCCCCTACTTCCAAAGCCTCAGGTGGCACAGGCAAATTTTTCCTATTTCCTAGGGCTACTCAACAAACTACCCCACTCTTGCAGGTTACATGAACCTGATTCCACTGAGAGAGGAGGAGAAATTTCAAGAATCTTCCAAGAAAGGGACTGAAACTAATTTTCAAGGTCCACAAAATAGTAGAAGCAGAGCTTTAACAAGATCGGAAGACTTTTCAAAATGGGGATTTTTTTGTCTCACTGTCCTGGAGTCCTGATTTGTTGTTGTTATTGTTGTTAAAAGGAACTCTGGTAGCGTACTGGTTACAAATCGGGCTGCTAACCTCAGGGTCATCGGTTTGAAACTACCAGCTGTTCCGCAGGAGAGAGATGAGGCTTTCTGCTCCCATAAAGATTTACAGCCTCGGAAACCCTGTACAGGGTTGCTATGAGTCGGAACCCACTCCACGACACATAACAACATTGTTGCTAAGTACCCATGAGCCTGTACAGGGTTTATGGGGAGGAGCTGGCAGATTTGAACTGCCACACTTGTACTTAGCAGCCCAGCGCTTTTCCTACAGCACCTCACCAGGGCTCCTGATTCAGGAGTCCCAAACCAGGGTGTCAGCTGTGTTGATTCCTCTGAGCTCTGCAGGAGAATCTGCTCCATGTCCCTTTCTTAAGTGATTTGTGACTGCTGTTGATTACTGTCATTCTTTCGGGTTTCTCTCTGGCCCTCTTCTCTTTGATAAGGACACCACTCATTTTGGATTTAGGATCTCTCCTACTCTGATATGATCTCATGTTAACTGATTAGCCCATTGTTCCCCAAACCCAATTATTTCCAAACTACTGGTGGCAGTGGTAGAATTCTCAGCCTCCTTATCATTGCTCTAGGTTTGATCCCTTGCCACCACCCGTTAGTTAGGGAAGTTGACTGAACAGACTAAGATGGGTTAGAAAGAAAGTCCTGGAGACCTGCTTCCAAATATCAGTCAGTGAAAGTCCTATGGCTCACAGCCGTCTGATCTGCAATCATGAGGCTAGCTCAGGACCGCATGGGATTTCTCTCTCTTGTGCACAGGTTCTCTGTGATTTCAGGGCCAATTCCAGACAATGGCAGCTAATAAGGACAAGTTAAAATTCCAAACCAGGTCACATTCACGGGGTAGAACTTGAGCATATCTCTTAAGAGGGCATCATTCATCCCTACCAGGAGGCAAAGGGAAACCACTGGGAAGCTATGTCTCTTGGGGCTCCAGGTCTTGTGCCCTGCCAGCCCTGAGGGGGTCACAGTATCCCCCTTGATCCAGGGGCTGGTTCTGGCCCTGGAGTTGATGTGAGGCCCTGAAGTGGGGCTGGGCACACAGCCAGATCTGATCTCGGGGTGGTTTCCCTTTGTCCTCCCTTTGTTCCTTCTTTCTCTCTGATACGAGGGCTTGGGTTTACTTTTTTTGGCTTGCAAGCCTACTTCAAGAGAAATCAACCTTTGGGACACAGGGAAGACAGCCAGACTGAGGAAGATCAACAAAACTGACACTGAGCAAAAATGCAAAGGTATTCAAAATGCAAGTGCTCATTTCCACTCCCCTGCCTGAAGTCTGCCCAACACAGGGCTTTAAGAAAGGAAAAACAATCAGATTTGTACTAAACGGGCCAAAAATAACCTTGCTTTCTCTTGCAGAAGAAAACAGAAAACTCTGCGGTTTCCTCCCATTTGGGAGTACTTTATCCTTGGCTATAGTGAGGGTGTGCCTCTGGGCTCAGAAGGGCAAGGAGACAATAGGCCCAAATCCTCAGCTCAACAAGAGGGACACTGAGGACACACCAAGGAAAGACTAAGACTGACTGAAGACCCAGAGTTTAGCCAGAGGCAGGCAAAGCCTGGGGCTAAGACAGTCACTGGGGAGTGAGGCGTTCATTTGCATAAGCTATTACCAAGTAATTTCTAATCAGTAAATTAAAAACAAAAACAAGAAACAGTTGCTAGTGAATCAATCCCAGCTTATGGCGATCCCCTGTGGGTCCGACTAGAACTGATCTCCTTAGGGGTTCCAGTGGCTGCTTTTGCAGAAGCAGATCACCAAGCCTTTCTTCTTTGGTACTCCTGGCTGGACTCAAACCTCCAACCATGTGGTTGGTAGGTGGGCACATTAACTTCCTGTACCACGTGTGTTTCTCAGCTGCACCAGAATGTCTTATGTGACCCTGTCTCTCTCCCCGCTGCCTATGACCTGCTTCCAACATTTTTACCACCCAGCCCTGATCTCTTTGTTTGCAGGCTATTCCTGTCTGCCCACATTTTCTAAAATGAAAATCCACGTCCCTCCCTTTTTGAAAGCTTTTGGTCTCACCCCATTAACCACAGAAAGCCATCCACGTCAAATTCTGAGCTCCATTTTTATCTGCCTCCTTCTAGCCTTGGCCATCGCTGGGGATATGCCACATCTTCCCTAGTTTCTTCCCTTGTGGAAGAAACATCCAACCCTCAAGGTGTCCTCTCTGCATCCTGCCACGCGTGTACCTTCTAAAACTGAGCCCGATGCCTCTCCTCCAGTTCCCCCTCCTTAGCCTCCACTAGTGGCTTTCTTCAGAAAGGAAAAGAAAAGTCTTTGCAAAGACATTGAACTGCCACGCTGGCACTGGAATCCCAGCACAATTTTTCGGAGGAGGATGCTGAGGTTGAGAGGCCACATTGCTCCTAAGTGGTGGAGCTGATTTAACTGGCTGCTGGGCTGGATCCCCTTGTGATTGGCAGCTGCCAAAACCACACATGAAGTCTCCCCCTTTACCTCCCTGTACTCTCAAGACCTCCAAATTGCATTCCAGCGCTTCTAAAGTAATTAAGCAGCCATTCCAGGTGTTGCTGTTGATGGAGAGATTTGATGTTGTTGTCTTGGACTTTTTTGGCCTTAAAGTTACTCCACAATGGGGAGAATCTATTTTTAGCTCAGAAATCAAGCAGGGTATGATTGCCTCTGCCAAAAGCAAGAGAGAAACATTTCAATTGCCATGCACAGAGGAAGACTTGGATTCGGTCAAAAAAGACTCAAATGTAGACTAGGACAACCAGGAGAGAGAGAGAGAGTGAGGTCCTGTAACAAACAGCTCCAGGGAATATGGGGGGGGCGGTGGAGACGGCAGAGCTGGGCGCTCTTGAAAATGCCTTGACTAATGCAGATTTGGTCTGGATTGCATCTCAATGTAAAGAAAACAAAAATCCTCACCACTGGACCAATAAACAACATTCTTATCAATGGAGAAAAGATCGAAGTTGTCAAGGACTTCATTCTTCTTGGATCAACTGTAAACACTCATGGAAGCAGCAGTCAAGAGATCCGACGACGTATTGCATTGGGCAAATCTGCTGCACAGGAACTTTTTAAAGTATTGAAGAGCAGAGATGTCAGCTTGAGGACTAAGGTGCGCCTGACCCAGGCCATGGTGCTTTCAATAACCTCATATGGATGCGAAAGCTGGACAGTAAATAAGGAAGATCGTAGAAGAATTGATGCCTTTGAGTTGTGGTTTTGGAGGAGAATACTGAAAGTGCATGGGCTGCCCATAGAACCAACAGATGTGTGTTGGAAGAAGTGCAGCCAGAGTGCTCCTTGGAGGCCAAGATGGCCAAACTTTGTCTCTCATAATTTAGACATTTTGTCAGGAGGGACCAGTTGCTGGAGAAGGATATCATGTTTGGTAAGATGGAGGGTCAGAGAAAAAGAGGAACACTCCCAGCGAGATGGATTGGCCAAGTGGCAGCATCAATGGGCTTAAGCGTGGTAACAATAGTGAGGTTGACCCAGGATCGGGCAGTGTTTCATTTTGCTGTGTATGAGATCACTATGAGTCGGTACTGGTTCGATGGCACCTAACAACAACAACAATGCAGATTCTGTTGAGTGACTTGGGAACAAAGACCCAACATGAATGTCCTGGAATAAGAAACAAATGGTATCTGTAGTGCTGAATCCTCCTGCCCCTCACCCGTCTGGCTCAAGTGCAACCTTGGCCTCCCCAAGGAGGAGCCCTTGCTTCTAAATGGTTCTACCCTTCTATTAAATGGCAAAGGGCTGGCCCTGAGAGCCATCTGCCTATACACTTGATGTCTACACAGAGACCTAACACACAGATTTTCCTCCTTTCAGAGAGAAAGGTGCACTGGCTTGACCATTCCCAACAACCTTGAAGGAATCTTTAGAAGTCTGTGAGATGCAAAACTCTCTAGGGGATGTTATAAGGCAAGGGTTCTCACAATGGGTCCCTGACTAGAAGCATCAGCATCACCCAGGAACCTGTTAGAAAGGCAAGTTTAGAGGCCCCATTGCAGACGGGCTGAATCAGAGAGAAAGAATAGTAAAATGGTGAGGCATGCTGCTCTCTGTGATGGTCCCTTACTTCACATAGAGTTCTTTTCTTAATCTAGTCTAAGATTATGTTCAAGTTTCTGCTTATTTGTGGATTTGACCCTTCAAAATTTTAAATTATATAATAAAATAAATAATACTATACACCCTGGTAGTATAGTGGGTTACAAGTTGGGCTGTTAACTGCAAGGTCAGCAGTTTGAATCTACCAGCCAGACCACCGGAGAAAGATGAGGCTTTCTGCTCCCGTAAAGATTTACAGCTACAGGAACCCTAGGCAGGGTCAATATGAGTCATAACTGACTCCGTGGTATACCACCACCACCACACATATATGTGTGATGAATTGTTATCAGGTGCCACTGTATCCTTTCTGACTCATAGCAACCCTATGCTCAGCAGAAGGAAGTGCTGCCTGGCTCTGTAGCAGCCTCACAACTGTTAGTATGTCAGAGTCCACTGTGTTAATCCATTGCTCTGATAAGGTCTGTGTGTGTATTCAAATGCACACACACACATACACACGCACAGGGAGTTTCAAAACCAAAAAATCCATTCTCTTGTAATTCCATTTTTTCCATGAACGTTTTGAAACCCCCTCATACTCATTCATTCATTCAGGTATTTATTTTCCCCAAAATAAATTGACTCTGGGTCAAGTCAAATTTGGTTTTCATTATGTGAACTGCTACTGAGTAAGCCCTCTGCCTTCTGCTTTTCTGGTGAATTTGTGAACAGCACCAGGACCTTGGGGAGCGCGGTTGCTCTATAGGATAAGAACTGAACTGTGAGTCATAAAGGCGACAGTTCAAATCCAACAGCTGCCCCATAGGAGAAAGATAGGCTTTCTCCTCCTGCAAAGATTCACAGCTTACACAGGATCACTATTAGTGGGAACAGACTGAACAGCACTTAACAACAATCAGGGTCTGGTACCACATGTTGATGGTCCAGGCTGGACTGGATTGTGTTGAGGATAGGACCCATGTTACTCCACCTCCATCCACCAGGACATTGGCAGCCAGATTCCCTTCCTATGTCACTTTAGTTAGACACAGCAAATAATTTTTAAACCTCATGTAAAATGGGCATGGCATTTAGACACGAAATCCCAAGAGATAATCTCGGAACAAGCTGGCATCTGAGGTGTGGAGGGCTCAGCTGGTGGGCTTGCAGTCCCTGCGGAGGAAGTGTCCTTCTTTTCTGTGTTCTCTGGAACATTTTGGGAAGCACTGAGGACTTTTCACACGGCCTGCAAGGCGAGCCTTCACAGAAAGCTGGGGTGAAGAAAGGACCTGTTATGTTGTTTCCTCCTCCATTCCCTTCTGGGCCATCGGTTCTGTACTTTTAAAAAAAATGAGGCAGCCAGACATTCTAGTTTCAAGAGCCTCACACCCAAACTGCCACAAGAACCTATTTTATGAAGACTTTTTACTAATTAATCTATTTTCAGATAAACAGGTTTCCTGTGGAGTGAAGGTTCTTAGTGTTCGAATAAAAGAAGTTCTTATCCAGTGCACTGTGTATTTTTATAATATGCAAGTGTCTCCACATCTGGATGAAAAGACCTCAAACTTTGCATGATAAACTTTGCATCAATCTTTTATTTCCACCAGATAGCTCAAGGTTATAATGTTCTCTTGTATTCAGAAGAAAACAAGGCCAGAAGGAGCGGAATATATGAATCAGGCTACACTTTCCCCTCCGAAGAGCAGGAGGGAGCTGCTCTAGCCCTTTTTTTGTTGTTCATAATTCATTATTATAGAGAGTTATAAAGGGCTTTTGAAGACACTTTTCACGAAGCAGATTGGAACTGAAATGCCGTACTATCTAGCTAAACTTTCTAAATTGCTGATATAGGAGAAAAGTTGGGTTGGATTTCAAAAACCAAATGGGATCAATGGTATTGTCTTCAGAGATGGTGAGTGGACCCCTCCTGAACAAGGCCTATTGCCTCCTCGCTGAACACCAGACGGGCTGATTGCAGAGTAGGATGAATAGCTCTCTGAGCTGAAATCCAACTGAATCCTCTGTTCTGTCAGACGGCTGCCTTTCAGGGCTCTTGGCCTGAAACTCCTTAGCTCTTGCATCCATTCCCATCACAAACCTCCTAGATCATTCTCCCCAAATCTCAGGATAACCACTTTCAAGACTGTGGTCTTTCTATGGCAGTTCTAGAAATCCTCCCTTGACTGGCCCCAACACTCTCTGGTGTATTTCCAGGGAATGACAGTCTGGCCTACTGGCTCAGAGCACAGTTGCCTGTTGACTTGTCTGAATTCCCCACTCACTTGGGAGCTCCAAGCAAGGGAAGGCCATGTCGCCTTTGGTCACTACTGCTTGACCAGTGCTTAGCACGAGGCCCAGCATGCTTTGCAGGTACTAAATAAACACCTGTTGACTTAATGAAGACCTGGATTTTTACATGTACGTGAGTCCCTGACTAGGTTGGCTTCTCTTCTCTACATTGGACTTGACTCAATTCCACGTCTTCCAAGACATCACCACTCACCTACCTACATCGTCTCCACCTGTCCCTCACCTCCTTCTTCTCGGAAGTCATCACGAAGCTCACTAGAGTGTAGAGTTTAAGATTATAGATCTTTTGAAGTGAAAATGATTGATTCTCAATTCAAAATCCCCCATGGGATCTTGGACAAATGATCATTTGTCTTCTTATCTAAAAATACAAGTTTATCAGATGACTGTATAAGAAAGCTAGGCATATGCCCCACTTAAGAAATGGTACCTTAAGAGAGATTTTTGTTAAATGAAGAAATGGGCTACGTTCAACCACATTCCATAGACTCCTGTTGACCTAGAAATGAGAGAGAGAAGAAGAAAGGCTGGTTGGTCCAAAGTGTGGGGAGACCTGGGGACACCTGAGCCCATGACAAAGACAGAGCCACAGAGGGCTAGAGCTGAGAGTGAAGCATCCAGCTGATGTGAAGTGAGAGGAGACACACAAGAACACCCAAACTTGCAGACAGCACCCATTTCACCTAGCCTCAATGACTTGATAATCAGAGCTCGACTGTTGTGGTTGTTGTTGTTATGTGCCGTGGAGTCGGTTCCAACTCATAGCGACCATGTACAGGGTTTCCGAGGCTGGAAATCTTTACGGGAGCAGAAAGCCTCATCTTTCTCCCGTGGAACAGCTGGTAGTTTCAAACTACTGACCTTGTGGCTCACTACACTACCAGAGCTCCTTAGACTAGAGGAAGATAAAAAAAAAAAATTTTTTTTTTGATAAAGGAAACGAGGGTAAATTGCTACAATTTGGTGAACTCAACCTATACTCATGGATGTAGTAGCTCAAAATACTAACAGAAATGGAAGGAGACTTCACATCAAGTATCAATGCTATCCCCTCTGTATACAGGGTAGATAGGGACGGGCAACTTAGACATTTGGCTACCTAAAACCAGGGGGCAATAAAGGCATGAAGTGACTGGCTTACACATTTTCAAGAGGGAGTTTAGTTTAAGAGTGTGCGGGAAAGCTAGAGTCCTCAATGAATAGTTTTCAACTTGTCTAGATGGGTCTGGTAGAAAAAGATGGGGATAAGATTCATATGATTCAACAGTGAGTAATCGTCATCATGACTATTTGTGACTGTCACAATTTTAAAGGTAGAAGTTTTGTAACAAAAACGGGGTAGTAGTTAATCTTAAAGTCCAGAAATAGAGGACCTTAGGACCATCAAGGGAGAAGAGGACAAGCGGAATGGAGGACCCTATCCCAAGAAGCAGCAACAACAGAGATGGAGGCAGAGATGGGGACATGGAGAGAGGGAGCAGCTGAGGACTCTAGATTCATGGGAAGGGAGGCAATCAGAGTTGGCGGCCAGAAGCCAGGCTTGCAGAATGTGTGCCGTTTGGTATTTTAAATTATTACATATGCCTTAAAAAAAAAAAAAAAAGGAGCTAAAATGAATAGAGAGAAATGCTGTTAACTGATGGTACATGGAGGGGATTATAACCAATGTAATGAAACAAAATATATGATTTGTTGAATGTAAAACTAATGATCTGCCCTGTAAACTTTCACCCAATTCACAATAAAAACAAAAACAAAACAGAAAAAAAAAAAAAAAAAAGAGAGAGTTTTGAGCACTATGAACCATCCCCTGTTCAAAGGTGCTTCCATTTACATGGGACTGGTCCACACAATGAGATTTATAAGTGAGAGATAGATAGAGAAATAAATAGTTGTTGTTAGGTGCCATCAAGTCAGTTCCAACTCATAGCAATCCTGTATAGGATTTCCAAGGAATGACTGGTGAGCAGAAAGCTTCATCACTTTCCCATGGAGCAGATGGCAGGTTTGAATCATTTGAATCATGGACCTTGTGGTGGTTCGAAGTCCAGTGCTTATCGTTTGAGCCATTACACTCCCAATGTATATATACATTTATATATATAGTTCTATATATACACGTTGAAGTTCTAGTGTGGTGCTATAGGATAAAGCACTGGATTGCAAGGTCAGTTTGAACTACAAGGTCAGCAGTTCAAACTCACCAGCCACTATTTGGAAACCCTACACAGGGTCACTATGATTTGGAATTGCTTTGATGGCACTTAACAACAATAGATATATATTAATATCTGCCTAGATCTACCCAACGGGGTACTGTACTCAAGCCCAGAAAACTGAGAAATCATCTGAGCTCTGACACTGACAGGGTCCTCTTCTTAGACCTAATTTATCAAATATTTCTATAGAACAAGAGTGTTAGGCTGTGTGATGGTACTATGACTATATTGTTGTTAAGTACTGTTGAGTTAATTCCTACTCATAGTAACACTATACAGGGTTTCCAAAGAGCAGCTGGTGGGTTTGAACTGCTGACCTTATGGTTCACAGTCCAGTGCTGATCCTAAAGCATCAAACCATAGCTAGGAACTAAACAGGAATGGACCCTGTCTTCATAGAGTTTGTGCTCTATTGGGAGTTACCTTTATGGGAGAACTCATTCCCAATTTATCAACTATTTCTTTAAAATGAATGTGTTAGGCTGTATGTCAATTTGAGGACCAAGGTGTGCCTGGCCCAAGCCATACTATTTTCAATAGCTTCAACGGCACGTGAAAGTTGGATAGTGCATAACGAAGACAGAAGAATTAAAGCATGTGAGTTTTGGTGTTGGAGAAGAATATTAGAAGTACCATAGGCTGCCAGAATAACAAATGAATCTGTGTTGGACGAAGTACAACCAGAATGCTCCTTAGAAGCCAGGATGGCCAGACTTTGTCTCTCATACTTCGGACATATTATCAGAAGGAACCAGTCCCTGGAGAAGGACATCATGCTTGGTAAAGTGGAGGGTGAGCGAAAAAGAGGAAGACCCCCAATGGGATGGATTGTCACAGTAGCAATGGGTTCACACGTAACAATAACTGTGAAGGTGGCACAGGATGGGATGATGTTCTGTTCTGTTGTGCGTAAGGTTGCTGAGTCAGAACTGACCAGAGGGCACTTAGCAACAACTACAAAAGGCAGTGGGATACACACTATGACTCTAACCATGAACTAAAAAAGAATGAACCCTGTCCTCATAGAGTTTATGCGAGGATTGTGTCCACTCCCTTCTGTCTCCTTCCTGGGACAAGCTTCAAGTCATGGTGACATGGGTAGCTGAAATGTTCTCTGAATCATTCCAGTGTCTTGTCATCTTAGCTATTGTCAAGCTCAGACCAAATTTGATTGTACCATGGCGCTCTTGGACACCAACATCTGGACCAGTGGTTTATGGTCAAGACACCAACATTTATCTCCATAGGTTAATGCCCTAAACTTGACCTAGTCCAATCCCATTGTCCCCCACTCTCATCCCTACAGCTTCAGCCAACATTCATGCCATATGTCAGAAAATAAATCCAAATTGGCCTTCAAAGTGGCCTCCACAATCCTGTGCCTTACATGGATCTTGGTCACAGGCTAAGCCATTGAAATTTTCTAGATTTAAACATCCATCACTCCCCACACTACTTTAAAATAATTTCCTTTTGAAGTCAACCAGTGCAATGTGATAACTATAGGTCACCCTCCCCCAAAATAAATTAATATGGCCCAATGGGTTATAAATTCTGCACTCATTTCCTCCATATTTACGAACATTCATAAAAAATGGAGAAATCTCATGAGCTATATGGATGGGTCACTGTATAATTACCTATAAAGGGAGAAAGAAGTATTGAGGATATGGAAGTGAAAGAGTAATATATAATTTATAATACGGAGATGAAAGGGGAGTGAATATAAAGCATCTCTTCTCTTGAAATGTTTAATCATTTTTAAATATCAATACACCTTATTTTAGAGACAACGTGACTTAATCAAATACAATCAGTAAAATGCGACCATCTATAAGCAAAAGATTATAAAATTCTCAAACAGTCCCTTGGATAGAACATTTTATGACTATGGTGTGCATATTAGGTAACTACAGATTTCTTAAGAGTTGAACCACTATGCAATTAAATAATAATTACCTAATGACAATTGCATATTACATAAATGAGCATTAGATTGAATGAGACATTTATTGGCACAAATAATTAATAAAAAACTCTCCCTGCCCAAGGTAATTTCTACACATATGATATGGCCAGGAAGAGAAGTTCATTGTGATGCTTACTTTGTGTCCCATGTCCCCTTGCTCTTATCCAATTCAAATCAAGTCCTTGTTACAGAAAGTCAGCTCAGGAGTGCAGGGCTGCATAGTTAGACGTGACACTTATGAACAAAGACACTTTTTAAGAATGTTGAGGTAAAAACCGATCTGTGCCCAGATTTAAATTTTACTTTGATAGTAAATCAGTTTTTTTTTTTTAAACTAATAATTGATGGAAAAGTCTGAGGAAGTAAAATAAGCCTAGAGCTGATTTGTATGTGTACATCTGAAAAATAGGAACTCTAGTAGTCACATGGTCTTCATCTCAAGTGGGGTGGGCACAGAAGTGTGTGGTATTTGCTGGCCACTTGCCAAGTGGTAAGCACCGTGCTAGGCAATTTTCATGCACAATTTCAGAGACAGAGGAGACGCAATTTTTATGCTTTGTTTTATTATTTTGTTGTTTGGTAGAAGTTAGAAGAAATACAGCCAGAATGATCCTTGGAAGCTAGGATGACCAGACTTCTCATACCTCAGACAGATTATCAGAAGGGACCAGTCTCTGGAGAAGAACATCATGTTTGGTAAAGTGGAGGGTCAGTGAAAAATAGGAAGACCCCCAACTAGTTGGACTGGTACAGTGGCAGTAGCAATGGGCTCAAACAGCGACAACTGTAAGATTGGCGCAGAACCTGGCAGTATTTCGTTGAGCCCTAGGGTCTTTATTTGTTGGTACCCACTTGATGGCCCCAAACAACAACAACCATATATAAGAAAGCATGGTGACTTGGTAAGATAAGCACTGGACTATTAACCATAAGTTCAGTGGCTGAAGCCCACCAGCTGCTCTGCAGGTGAAAGATGATGCTTTCTAGTGCCATAAGGATTTACAGTCTCAGAAACCCTATACGTTTACTAGGAGTATAAACCAACTCAAAAGCATTGAAAAATGACAAAAACAACTCTACATAAGGAAACCTGGTGTCTGTGAGTTAGGCATTGGACTGTCAACTCAAGGTCAGTGGTTCAAACCTACCCGTTTCTTTGAGGGAGAAGTATAAGGCTGCTTGCTTACCAACCCTCTATATCATTGCTATGAGTCAGAATTGGCCTGATGACAGTGGGTTTGTGTTTAGGTTCTGATGGCACAGTGATTAAGCACTTGACTGCTAACCAAAATGTCCACAAGAGGAAGATGTGGAAATGTGTCTGTTTGTTTCCGTAAGATCATAGCCTTGAAAGTCCCATGGACTTTACAATTCTCCTCTATCCTATACATTATTATGAGTCAGAATCCACTCGAAGGCATAGGGCTTTTGGGTAGTTGAATGAAGGGAAGGTAGCATATGTTTATTAAATGGGCTCCTGGTGTGGCACTGGACTGCAAATCACAAGGTCAGTGCTTCAAACCCACAGCTGTTCCTTGGAAGCCGTATAAAAGATCGCTATGAGTCAGAACTGACTTGACGGCACTTAACAACAGCAACAATGGTTACTTGAGTCCTGGTGTGGTGCCGGGGATGCGCACTGGACTGCTAATTGCAAGGTTAGCAGTTCAAACCAGCAGCCATTCTCGGTCACACACAGCAATGAGTTAGTTACATGCATTTTAGTAAGCAGTATGTTCCCCTCAAAGTGAAGCTCCCTCCAACGGGTTTAAGAAAGGATCCTAGTGAGTAGTTTCTCACATCGAATTTGGGGCTTCTAATCTGTAGGCTAATGAGCTCTGGTAGCGTAGTGGCTACAAATCAGGCTGCGAACCGCAAGGTCAGCAGTTCAAAGCTACCAGCGGTTCCAAGGGAGAAAGATGAGGCTTTCTGCTCCCGTAAAGATTTACAGCTTCAGAAACCCTGTACGGGGTCGCTATGAGTCGGAACTGACTCCACAACAACAACAACAATCTGTAGGATAGGCACTGGATTGTTAACCACAAGGTTGGCAGTTCAAATCCACCAGCCGCTCTCAGGAGCCCTATTCGGGCAGCTATGAATTGAAATCAACTTAATGGCACACAACAACAAAAATAATCCTACTTCTACAACTTAGGAGATGTACAACCATAGGAAGAAAATCCCTAACACATTTTAGTCTTGGTTTCCTCACCTTAGAAATGGTGGCTATTATCAATCCAACCTCATGTGGTTGCTGACCGTAGAACCTCAACTCTGTTCTTAATAAGGAGAAAATTAAGTCAGCTTCTTGGACTCTCATCTAGAACTATTTTAGGATGCACATATTGGAAATAAATTCTCATTTGGTATATCTTCAGATCACCTCTTCCATAAGCTTTAGAGAAAAAAAAAAAAAAAAAAAAATCCAGAACCCAAGAATTTCCCCCAGAACTGAAGCCACTGGTTTTCCCAGTGGGAAGTCTATTCTTTAACATTCATTTATTTCTGGTTCTTATATTTTCTGAAGTAAAAAAAAAGGTCATTTGGACAGAATCCCCAGTAAGTCCTAATATCAACACATCTGTCACTCAAATTCCAAGTCAATGGTTCCAAGAGATTCAGTGTCTCCATTATTTGTTACAAAGTGGGAAAAGCTGATCTCATAGAAAGAAAGAGAAAAAAAGGAATGCAAGAGAGACAGACAAACTCCATTCCATTAGCTAGACAGGGAATGGCATCAGCTGTTAAGCTTTTCAAGGTGCTGTGAAAGTATGGAGTGACCTGGAGATCTTCACAAAACCCTCTCTGTGGGGAATGCAGCCACACAGTGTTTCTCAGACTCCCTGGCATGTAAATGAAGCACCGAGCGGAGGCAGAGCCAAAGGCATGTGAGCTGAAAGAACAAACCTCACAATACAACCTTCCTGCAACTTAACAGGGTTTTTGCCAATATGATGGAAGAACCAAGGTATCTAGGAAAGACCTTGAGACTTAGACTTAAGCTAGAGGAACCACCAAATTGAAGAGGTGCTGTGGGAGAAAGTACTAGACCTCAGGTCAGTTTGAACCACAAGGTTAGTTGTTAAAACTCACCAGCCACTACTTGGAAACCCTATATAGAGTTGCTATGAGTCAGAACTGACTCAAAAGTACTTTAACAAGTGCCTGCATCACCAAACTGGAAGATTACCCATGGGACATACAGTTGTATTTTACACACTGAGTTTATCCCTGTGTGGTGCAAGCTGTAAAATGCCTGACAGTCAAAGGATTGGGAGATGGAACCCATCCTGCAGCACCTGGAAACCTGCTTCTGAAAGGTCACAGCCTTCGATGTCCTAGGGGACACAGTTCTAGTCTGTCAGACATGGGGTGGCCATGAGTTGAAATGGACTGGACAGCAACTACCCACAGCAGATAAAGCCCTGAGATTCTGGGGTTGCTGGTTGGACCATTCAGCTCACAGTAATGTTGTTGTTGTTAAATGCCTTGGAGTCATTGGGGGGGGGTGGGGGTTCCAAGGAGCAGCTGGTGAGCTTGAACCACAGACCTTGCAGTTCAAAAGGCTTTGCAGTCTGGCCCATTAACCCACAGGAGTCCAGCTCACAGTAATACAAAAGGTAAATTTGCATCTCCCTCTGTGATGGCAGTTGATAGACCCTTTGGCAAATTCTGCCCACTTTGAAGTACATTTACAAATGAAAACGTTGTTTGAGGACAATTGCAGGCTTAATCTAGAAACAAAGAAGGTGGAGTTTAGAACCCAGAGGTTTTGCCTGAGGGTGGAGAGGTGGCATCATCTCCCTGAACTGCGCTCACTGACCCCTGGGAAATGACCTAGCCTTGGCGGGCAGGAATCTTCCTGGGCCCAGCCCCATGCTGTCCTAATCACTGCTTCCAGCAGGACAGCACCTCCACAAGCTATTTTTAGAATAGCCTGATTTCTAGAAAAAGTCACTTCTGAGTGTTCACACATGGCCAACAATGTCCTTGCTATCTCCTTTCCATTATTCATATTTACTACAGAATGATTAGTCAGGTTCTGAGTCTCTAAGTGAGACGTTATGGTAACTTTCCAAACTCTAAAGCCCATGAAGAAATACTTTTGTTCTGCCCCTTCTCAATCATTTCACAGAATCTTGGTTTGAAAATCTTTCTTTCAAACCAAGAAAAGTTGCTGTTGTGTGCCATCGAGTTGGTTTCAACTCATAGGGACCCTGTATAAGGTTTCTGAGAGTGGCTGGTGGGTTTGAACCGCCAACCAGCCAGCCAGAGCTTATCCTACACCCTCTACATCAGGGATCTTGGGTTGTATGTCCTTTACAGTTGTGCTTAGGAGTCTCTGGGTTGTGCAAACAGTTCACGCCAAGTTTGGAGGTTTGCATTCACCCAGAGGTACCTTGGAAGAAATGTCTGACTAATTATTTTTGAAATTTTTATGGGGCACAGTTGTACTCTGGCGCCTGTTAGAATTGACTCAACTGCAACTTTTGAAAAAAAAAAAAATTGGCTTGGGATCTACTTGCCTGGGATGCCTACTCAGGTCATGCTTTGTTGTTGTTGTTGTTAAGTTCCATAGAGTTTGTTCTGACTCACAATGACCCTGTATAGGGTTTCTGAGAAGCAGCTGGTGGGTTTGAAGTACCGACTTTGCAGTGAGCAGTCCAGTGCTTATCCTACAGCACCAGACACTTTGCTGTTGGGTGCCTGCCGTCAAGCCTTCATAGAGACTTTATGCACAAACAGAATGAAACACTGCCAATCCCTGTGTCAGCCTCACAACTGTTGTTACATTTGAATCTATTGCTACTGCCTCTGTGTCAATTCAGCTCAGTTAGATGAGTGAAATGCTCTCTCATAAGTCTCTCATGAGTGTTCGTAACATCCTGGACTAACGAAGAACATTTATAAATGTTTTATTTTGCTTCTTCCTGAATGTGAGCTCCTTAAGGGTAGGGATCGACTCATAATACTATTAGGTTCAGTTGCTGGGACACAGCCTGGCATGTTCTTTTCATCATTTAAGAGAGATTCATTGAGCACTCGCTATGTGGCAAGCATCGCACTAACCACAGTCAATGGAGAACAAACTGCAGACTCTCCGCTCCCGTGGAGCCGACAACCTAAACAGGTTGGCTCTAATAGATGCATCATTACAGGTAGCTTAGGCGATCTGAGAGAAACAAGTGTATTTCTATGAAGACGTCTTTCTTGGGGTTCCCCAGAACATGTCCTTATGTAAAGGTTTGATTGTAAGTCATTTATTTCGGAGATGGTTTCCAGCAATACGGTGAAGGAGTGGAGATGAGGAAATTCGGCATGGAGGAAAGCCAGTAGAAGTCACGTTAACAAGTGGATCCATGTTGTGGCCAACTGAAGCTCAGCTCTGTTGGGGACCTATGAGTGACCGTGTGGGACACACCTTAGAGTTGCACCAATGGGGGTCAAGGCAGTAGGACAGTTATTTTACTAACTCCTTATTGGGGGGGCAGTGCTTCAGGACATTACCTTCCAGGAACCCCAGACTGTCTCATATGAGTCTCCAGCCAGAGAGACCCCTTGTTGTTATGGTGTTGTTGTTAAGTACCATGGAGTTGGTTCCGACTCATAGTGATCCTGTACAGGGATTCCGAGGTTGCAAATCTTTACGGGAGCAGAAAGCCTCGTCTTTCTCCCGCAGAACCGCTGGTAGTTTCGAACTGCTGATCTTGACGTTGGCAGCCCAACTTGTAACCACTACGCTACCAGAGCCCCAGCCAGGGAAACCATCAGGAAGAGAGATGCAGGCAGTCCTTTGGAGGAGAGGCCCGAGGTGGCTCCTGGGGATTTGGCCAGGGCAGTGGCTGCATCTGTGACAGTGAGCATTACAGAGGAACGTGTCCCAGATCAAGGAGTCAGGGAAGTCCGTTGATGAAGGGCCTCTGGACTGAGAGATAAATGATGAAAAAGTTGGCAGTGGGAAAGGAAAGGTATTGGCCAGTCCCCTTAGTAGGAGGAGACTGATTACATTCATCAGAATATAGAGATTGGTATGGTGGGAACATGCAGAGGTAGGTGGAGAAGGTGGGGATGAGAAGAGAATTGGAGTGTATCCTGGGGCCACCCATGTCAGCCTCACAGTCCTTACCTCCTTCCAAGAGAAATGGGGTTGTGGGTGGAATGGAGTGGGGAGTCACTAAATAACTTTAGGTGCATCACATGATCAGATTTGTATTTGAGAAGAATGTTGCTGAGACTGATTTGAAACACCCCAAGTAGATACACATTAGTATTACATTTGTCCAGTGAAAGACGGTATGAAATGACTATGGTGATGGTCGTGGAACAGGAAGAGTACCGAGGAAGCAAAACATAATGGGGTTGAGAGTGGGTGAGAGAGATTCAGAGGCACAGTGGATACCTAGGTTCCTGGTATGGAAACAGTCAGTGGGGAGCCAGGGAACACCGGAAGAGAATGGGTTGGGGTGAAAACTAGAGGTTCTATTCTTAAAAACTCATTTTCTAACTAGTCAAGAAGAAATATTGTGGTGAAAGTATTGTTTAAATCACCTGTAATGAGATGGCATACAGGCATGGTCTGAGGAAATATACACCTCTGTCCTGTGTATGTAGGTAAGCGTAGGTGTGGGTGAGGTGACTTTAAGTCATGAGGATTGCTGACAAGTCATGGATAATTAGAGCAAAAAACCCTCTCCCATTCCTCTGAGTCAATTATTATATTCCTAATCTGATCTGGACCTATACAGCTCTGAGTTCTCAGTAATCTAAGCTTTATTGTGTATTCCTGTAGATCCCATGGTAACTAATTCAGATCAGGTAAAGATCAGATGCTTAGAGATGCAGATGGTTGCATGAGTAAGTAGATCGGTAGTCCTTTGGATGAATGAATGCATGGATGGATGGATAGAAGTTAGAACCAGAATGCTAGAATCTAATTGAAGAACTAAAGGAGGCAATGAACAAGAAAAGAAGGATTGCATGAAGAATGAATGATTGACAGATACAACATATGGTGGCATTGGCAAGCCATCTGATCGTTGCTCACACTCAGCTATTGCACTAGGAACTGTGCTAACTGGACTGACTTCTCACAGAGAGAGCTGCAAACCCAGGCTGAGCTTTCTCAAGCATGCAGAAGGACTTATTACAAAATTCCAAATGTATTCAGAATGATCTTAAGTTCAGTTCAATGATACTGTGTCCCATATGCTGCTCATGATCTGGAAATGGAATTTGTGGCTCTAACTAAACCTTCCTAGAAAACCCCTAACCATCCCAGAAATGCTGACAGGGCATACAGCCTGGTCTGTCGATAGAAGCATCTTGGCAAGTAAAGAAAGAATGCAGTTCCTCCTGGGGCTGTCTGGATAGGGTAGAAGAGTGAGCTGTTTACACAGATGTGAACATTTAAATATTTACATGTTTTACATCTTGGAATTGTTCACATACAAATATTAAACACCCATGAATTCATTTTTAGTCACTCATTTATTCATCCATTCAGTACATATTTATTGAGTACCTACTAGGTGTCAGCTGTTGGGGATTCCCGGGAGAGGAAGAGATACCATCCATGCCTTCCAAAGATTTCCCTAGTGGAGGCTTCTGATGTTCACTCTGTACATAGAATTATGATACTGCGAAGAAGGAAACAGCACAGAGTCCCGTGAGATGATACAGCATGGGCACTCAGTCTACATTGGAAAGGAAGAGGAAGCGTTCTTGAAGAAGAGATGGAGAAGTAGGAGTCAGCAAGTAAAAATGGAAGCAAAAGAGAGGCGTATATGACCAATTGTGATGCTCCACTGGTGGTTCAAGGAGGCCAGAAGCCCCCCCACCCCAAATAAGCCTGCTTTTGCCCACCCACCTCCCATCAGATACTTGCCTTGTTAAATTGGGGTTCAGGATTACCAGAAGGAGAAGCTTGAAATGATGGAACTGTGGCCACAACTATGGTTTGAGGACACACCCTTTGGAAAGAGTGCGTTGAGGGGGTCATGAACAGGTGAAGGCAGGTAGATTTGCAGGTAAGTCTACGAAGGGTACTTGACAAATTAAAAGTACTTAGGATTCCCTTGCATCGGGTTAAGGTTTCAGCTCAGATATTTACTATCTAGGTTAGTGAACCACTTTGTGCTACTGTTTCTCCATCTGCAAAATAGACATCATATTTAGCCCTAGTTCGAAGGGTTATTGTAGACAAAAACAATTTTTTTTCTAAATATTTGACACATGGCAGGCATTCCATAAATGAAAGTTTTCTTTATGTTCTTTTACATTAGCTTGGGTTTAGAATGTGTCCAGATCTGCTTTGACCACTCATTCATTCATTCACTCATTCATAGAACATTACCTTGTGTCTCAAGTACCCTAAAAGCCTGAGATGAGAATAGAGGCAGAAAGACTTGCTCTCTGACCCAAGGCTTCACGTCCTAGCACTTATCTTGACCTCTGGTTAGCCTGGAAGGTCTCAGGTGCCAGGCAAAGGTCAGAGACTCTCTTCCTCATGTAGCTTTATGACTTTCAGACTATTCCCCAAAATTGCACTTAATTTTAACTTCATTAGCTTCCTCTTCTGTCACAACAGTTGAACAAGGATTTCTCCATGAGCAGTATTCAAATCAGCTTTTAATGAGCTATTTAATTAAAGGCTAATTGAGGTGAATTCATTAAAGATTTCTAAATTATGCTTATCAAGATAGTTCTGTTTTAAGATAAGTTTTAAATATTTGTTTTATATTGCATTGTTTGATCATAAAAGTATGTATAAAATTACTTTAAAAATTACTAATTAGAATGTGGGTGCATTTCTTTTCCTAACTACTTGAGTGGGACAGTTAACAAATCAATTTAATGTGTGTTCAATATTGTGCTGAGATGATATGAGATTGATTATTAGTGACTACAGAGGAGGCAGTGTTGGGCCCATGAAAAATTCGCAAGTCTCTTGAGATGAGGTATTATCAGGCTGCCTTAGGTCTACTCTTCCAACTATAATGTTAATTATAGCTGCTGAGGTATAGCATTTCTACCAAGTCCTGGTTACTCTTGAATTTGACGTTGCTGCTGTGAATGGGGTTTCACCTTATCTATACCCAACAAGCACTATGGCAATGGATGAGGGAGCATGAGAAGGTAGCCCCAAATCTACCAAGATAGTCCTAAGCTTCAGGGTCCAACTTGCTGGGTATAAAAGTTTGGCTCAACAAACAAGCATTGAGAGTCTCTTTCTGTCCATATATGGTCCCAGATACTAAGGAAACAGATAAACCAGGACCCCTGGTTTAATGGTGATACACAAGGTACCAGACAGGTCAAAAGCCTGAGGAGATCCTTCCTGATCATCCAGCTCAGCCCAGCCTGCCCTGGGCAGTCAGAGGCAGCCCCATGAAAGACATGACTGCAAACTTTGAAGCCTCTACTACAATACATACATACACGCTGACCTTGGGCCTTTAAGGAAGGAAAAAACAAAATTAGATTTTCACAAATGGTAGACTTTTAGTAATGTTGTAAGTCAATGTTAAGGTGAGAACAAGAGGAACTCTAGAGGCCGGGATTTTAGTTTAATGGGAGAATTAAGGTGCTCTGGTAGCGTAGTGGTTATGAACCGGGCTGCTAATCTCACAGTCAGCCGTTCGAAGCTACCAGCTGTTCCGCGGGAGAAAGATGAAGCTTTCTGCTCCCGTAAAGATTTACAGCCTCAGAAACCCTGTACAGGGTCACTATGAGTTGGAACAGATTCCAAGGCACATGATAACAACAACAACAGGCAAGATTTAGGACAGATAATGGGTAGTTATTGGTAGAACTAAAGGAGAAAGGAAAAATCAAGAAAACTAATGGATAAATATCACAAGGTTGTGTGCTTCAGGATGGAAAAAGAAAGAAAAAAGAGATTGGAGGAGGCACCTAGATCTTTGTTCTGAGTGCCTGGGTGGGTGGGGCTTCCAGCCACCAGGACAGAGGCATTTTCAGTGCATACCTGGACAACACTATGCAATTGCTGCATCTGAATGTGAGAAAGACAATGAAGTTGCTAAGTGGGAGCTTTGGAGAGAGAAGTAACCAGGTTGATGGAGGCACTGTAATTACCTCACATGTGCTTGATCCAGGAAATGGACTTGTTGAATAAATAGGGAAGGAGAGGCTTTGTTGTTGTTGTTAGGTGCCATGGAGTAGGTTCCAACTCACAGCGACCGTACCTATGCACAACAGAACAAAACACTACCAGAGCCAACATCATCCTTACAATTGTTGCGTAAGTTGGAGTCCACTGTTGCTGCTACTCTGTCAATCCATTTCATTGGAGGTCTTCCTCCTTTCCCCTGACATTCCAATTTACAAAATATGATGTCCTTCTCCAGGGACTGGTCCCTCCTGACAACATGTCCAAAGTATGAGAGATGAAGTCTCACCAGCTTCACTTCTAAAGCAAATTCTGCTGTACTTCTTCCAAGACAGATTTGTTTGTTCTTCTGGAAGTCTGTGGTACTTTTCAAGATTCTTCACCAACACCATAATTCAAATGCATCGATTCTTCTACGGTCTTCCTTATTCACTGTCCAACTTTTGCATGCATATGAGACAACTGGAAATGCCATAGTTTGGGTCAGGGGCACCTTAGTCCTCAAAGGAGGCTTTAGTAGGTGGCAAACCTGTGACTGAACATCTATCTGCTACTTGGAAGGAGGGACAAATCCCTGTGAGTGTGGGAAGAACCACCTGATCGCTCTTCTTTATACTAAACCTTAGCAATTGGGCAAGTTGTGGGAGAGAAAGCTGGGAAGTCATGAGCTCCTTGCCCTAGTGGGGACACAAAAGGTAGCTGGAGGACCTATCATGATTTTTCTAGAAGAGGTTCTAGTTTGGATGGGGTGGGGAGGACTAGTGGATTTAAGTGCCACGAAAGCCCCTTCCAGAATCCTGGGGTGATGCTGTAGTATCCAGCACTGGACTGCAAGGTCGATTTGAACTGCAAGGTTGGTGGTTCAAACCCACCAGCCACTCCCCGAAAACCCCATACAGGGTTGCTATGAGTCAGAACTGACTAGATGACACTTCACAACAACAACAAACCCCCTTCCAAAGCTGCAATGGGATGGTTCAGTAAATCCTTGGTTGTACTAATGCATCAGTCACATGCATTTTACTGGTAAGGAATTCCTCTGCTGTCTGGAGTGTGCATGTGTGCGGTGAATGAAGAAAATCCCCAATATAAATACCGTGGAAACGGTGTTTGGCTAATGTCACAAACCCAACTGAGTAAAACCATTCTACTTTACAAAACTGACTGTTCAATTTGCATATTGAGATACTGAAAAACAAGGGTTTGTTTGGGAAGTAAGGAGGTGGATGTGTTAGAAATGCCCAGGCCAGAGTTCCCTGGAAGATGCAGTGAGGACAACACGATCTCTTTCTGATCATTCTTCTCTTTGACACGGGCACACTGACTGTCTGCTATGTAATAGACAAGAAGGAAGAAGAGTGTCAATCTCCTTAACAACAGCTTAAAGGCTCCCCCGACACACACTCACAAACACGACTGTGCCCTGGTGGCATGGTGGGTTAGGCGTGGGACCGTTTACTAGAAGGTCGGATGTGCAAACCCACCAGCCACTCTGCTGGAGAAAGAGGAGGATGTGATCTGCTTTTTCTGTAAAAATTTGCAGTCTTGGAAACTCCGTGGAGCAGTTCTGTCTTGTCTTGCTTGTGCAGTCACTATGAGTCAGAATCACCTCGAAGGCCGTGGGTTTGTACAATGAAGTCAGTGGACAGAGCTAGAAAGACGAATGACTCATTAGTCTTTCTCACAGTGCCTGCTCACTTCCTTTCTCACCCTTTGCACATTATCTATACATTCAAGTCTCCCTCTTGCACGCTAAGCTCCAAGAGGTCAAAGGCCAAGCCTGATGTGTTTACCACTGCAGTCTGAAGCTTTAGTATGGAACCTGGCTTATTGTAGATGCTCAGTCCATTTGTTGAATGGATGGCTGACTGACTGAATGAATAAAACAGAGTGGCTTTCATGCCAGTCACTAACATGGCTTTGGGACCAGGATAGTAAATAACTCAGGCTTGGCCTCTTCCAACATGGGAGAGGCAGTCCTGCAGGGAAGACCGACATCCAACTGGCAAATATGACAAAGTGTAATGAATGTTGACCTAAGAGAAGTGCCCCAGACGTCACAAACGAAGACATCATTGCTCTCGTATGTCAGAATGCCCTTACTGAATTATTTGTGATGAGCTGAGGTTGAGTGAAATATCATAGCTCTGGATAAGTTGCTCTTTCACTGAGAACACATTCAATTTAAGATTGGCAACTCTGTGTCTGGCCACCCACACTCTCCTAGTGGTGAATCAGCAAGATTCTCATTTCCCAAAGTGTCACATAGGGAGGCGACAAAAGGCAGAAGATCTATCATGTTCTAGTTGGAGCTGAGTTAAGGCAAGGGGAGGCCTGGGAGGATTTACTACCTCCAGAGAGCGATTGATTCAATGGAACTGCCAGGCAAAACCCATCTGCATTCTTACCTGGTAGGACTGGGAAAAGCAAATGGTTCTAAATGAGAAAAGCCCAATTGTTTTCTCCTCAAACTTGCTCCAATTTGTCACCCAGTGCTCAGAAGTTACTACCTTGCATAACCCAGGGAACAAGGTCATCTGTACTGTATCAGGTTTGCCCGGTCCCCTGGAGTTCATTAGGGTGTCATTTTATCACATCATCAATCAGAACCATCTTATCTCCTTTAGATAACCAGATTCCAGAAACAGCATCTTGGCTTCCTCGGGCTTTCAATTATTCATATCCCTTCACTGACAAAAACAAAACAAAAAACGGGTAATGGAGTCCTGGATAAGCAGTGAACTGCTAACTGCAAGGTCAGCTGTTGAAACCCACCAGCGGCTCCTCAGAAACCCTATACAGGGTCAATATGAGTTGGGATTCACATGACAGCCCTCAACAACAAATGCAATCCTTGGGCAAACATCTTTAACTTGGGTTCTGCCAGCTTCTCACCAGAGCTGGACTTGGATCAATCTCCTGAACCACCAAACAGAGCACAGCCGCCCCGGGGGAGAGTGCTGGCGGTGCACATGGACACACACTCTCGTTCATGCAGGCCTTAATTGAAAAATAAAACAATTAGCTTTTAATACTTTCCAAAATAACAGGGGGAAGCACATTTATAGGATGACTGGGAAGAAACAGCCGTATGCTGTTTCTTTTTTAGTAACACTGAATTGTGTTTACTGTTAAGCTTATTAAAACATGGGAACAGAACCTTTCAGGACACTGAAATGGCATTCCATTGGTCCTTTATGAACTGCCCTTGTGCCTTTAACAAAAAGCTAACAGTTGCTGTTGAGTCTCTTCCAACTCATGGACACCCATGTGTGTCAGAGTAAACCTGAGCTCTGTAGTGTTTTGACTGCTGGTTTTTGAAGAGTATACTACTAGGCCTTTGTTTCAAGGTGCTTTTGGGTAGATTAGACCTACCAACCTCTCAGTTACCTGCTGATCTATTAAACATGTTGTACCACCTGTTGATAAGTTCCACTGAGTTCATTCTGACTCATAGCAACACTGTAGAGGGTTTCCAAAGGGCGGCTGGTGGGTTTGATCTGCCAACTTTGTGGTTAGCAGTCCAGTGCTTATGCTATAGCACCATACCAGGAGTCCTTGTGCCACCTTGTTGTTGTTGTGAAGTGCCGTCGAATTGGTGCCGACCCATAGTGATCCTGTTTAGTGTTTCTGAGGAGCAGCTGGTGAGCTTTAACCACTGACTTTTCAGTTCAAACGACTTTGCAGTCTGGCACATTAACCCACAGTGCCACACCAGGTTGTGCCACCTTGTTGTTGTTGTTGTCAGGTGCCATCGAGTTGGAACCGACTCTTAGCAACCCCATGCAAAGCAGAACGGAACAATGTCCGATCCTGGGCCAACCTCACTACCGCTGCCACACTTGA
>NW_006408573.1:16633982-16648209 GCF_000296735.1 Chrysochloris asiatica | reverse complement strand
ATCATTGGCTCTTGTTCATATGGTATCTCTTGAAATGGTTGAACATTAACCATTTCCTTTTGGTACAATGACTCTGTGTATTCCTTCCATCATTTCTTGATGCCCTCTGCATCATTCAATAATTTGCCCAGAGAATCTTTCAATAACGAAAGTCGAGGCTTGAATTTTTTTTTTTAGTCACATAGGGGACTTAAAATACTTACTGAGGAAGATCAAAGACCTCACTTAGTCCAGTGTGGATTGTACCTCAATGTAAAGAAAGTGAAAATCCTCCAACTGTACCAATAAATGACATCATAATAAATAGAGAAAAGATTAAAGTTCTCCAAGACTTCATTTTGTTTGGATCCACAATCAACATTCATGAAAGCAGCAATTAAGAAATCAAAGGATGCATTGCATTAGGCAATCTGCTTTACAAGACTTCTTTCAAGTGGTAAAGAGCAAATACATCACTTTGAGGACAAAGGTGAGCCTGACCCAAGCCATAGTATTTTCAATCACCACATGTGCATGTGAAAGTTGGCCAATGAATAAGGGATACCCTAGAAAAATTGTTGCATTTGAGTTATAGTGTTGGAGAAGAATACTGAAACTACTACGAATGGCCAGAACAAACTAATCTCTGTTGGATGAAGTACAGTCAATATGTTCCTTGTTGTTGTTGTTATTAGGTTCCTTCGAGTTGCTACCAACTCATAGTGACCCTATGACTGATCCTGGGCCAACCTCACTATCGCTGCCACACTTGGGTCCATTGATGCTGCCACTTGGCCAATCCATCTTGCTAAGGGTCTTTCTGTTTGTCTCTGACCCTTCATCCTACCAAACATGATATCCTTCTCCAGTGACTGGTCCCTCCTGACAACATGTCTGAAGTATGAGAGATGAAGTTTGGCCATCTTGGCCTCCAAGGAGCACTCTGGCTGCACTTCCAACACAGATCTGTTGGTTCTTTTGGCAGCCCATGGCACTTTCAATATTCTCCTCCAACACCATAACTCAAAAGCATCAATTCTTCTATCATCTTCCTTATTCACCGTCCAGCTTTCACATGCATATGAGGTGATTGAAAATACCATGGTTTGGTTTGGGTGCAGGGAAACAGAAACAGACAGTGAAAACTCCTCTGCCAAAACGCCCCCCAAAAGCATAGAAAGAGCAGTTCACAGAAAAACTGGAGCTTTGGATCTTGTTTAAGGTTCCGGGAGCCAGCTTCCCATGCTCATTGAGAAGAAACCTGACAGTGGAAGCAAATACGGTGATTTCTGAATCCATACAACTGCTGACACCAGCAGCCAGAAGTCCTCAGGCTGGAGGGCGGGGCCACAGCCAAGCAGAGGCAGAGATCCAGTTTCTCGGATCATTTGCTCAGCATACAGGTTGTGTAAGTATGGTGAAAGAATACAACCTAGTTACACACCTTTCTTAATTTTAAACCACTCAGTGTTCCCATGCTCTGTTCGAACAACTGCCTCTTGGTCCATGTACAGGTTCCTCATGAACACAATCAAGTGTTCAGGAATACTCATACTTTGCAATGTCCAAAGCTTGTCATGATCCACACAATCAAAAGCCTTTGCATAGTCAATAAAGCACAGGTAGACATCTTTCTGATATTCTTTGCTTTCAGCCAAGATCCACTGGACATCAGCAATGATATCCCGCCTTTCACAGCCTCTTCTGAATCCAGCTTGAGCCCCTGAAAGTTCTCTGTCAATGTATGCTTGCAGCCGTTTCTGTATTACCTTTAGTAAAACGTTACTCACATGGGATATCAAAGAGATTGTCCGATGACTTCTGCATTCCATTGGGTCACCTCTCTTTGGAATGGGCATAAATATGGATCTCTTTCAATCAGTCGACCAGATAGTTGCCCTCCAAATTTCTTGGCATAGATGAGTGAGTGCCTCCTGTGCCACCTCACTTTCTTGAAATATTTCCATTTTTATTCTATCAATTCCTGGCGTCTTGTTCTTTGCCAAGTCCTTCAATGCACCTTAGACTTCCTCCTTCAGTATCATTGGCTCTTGATCATATGCTACCTCTTGAAACAGTTGAACAGCAACCATTTCCTTTTGGTACAGTGACTCTGTGTATTCCTTCCATCTTCTCTTGATGTGTTTTGCATCATTCAATAATTTGCCCAGAGAATCTTTCAACAATGAAAGTTGAGGTTTGAATTTTTTCTTCAGTTCCCCCAGTTTGAGAAATGCTGACCGTGTTCTTCCTTTTTGCTTTTCTGATTCCAGATCTTTGCACATTTTGTTGTAATATTTGTCTTTATCTTCTTGAGCTGACCTTTGAAATTTTCTGTTCAGCTCTTGGACCTCCTCATTTCTTCCATTTGCTTTAGCATCTCTACGCTGGAGAGCAAGTTTCAGTGTCTCTTCTATGTGTATAGTCATCTCTTATGGTGTCTAAAGAAGGTACTTGGATACTGAGACTTCATCTCTCATACCAGTCTCACATGAAGGGTACCGTGCTTGGTAAACTGGAGGGTAAAGAAAGCTCCCCACAGAGATGGATTGACATAATGGCAGCAGCTGTGGCCTCAAATGCAGTAGCAATTGTCAGGATGGCACAGGACTGGGCAATGTTTGTTTGTGGTGTGCATAGGATGGCTATATGTTGGAACTGAGGCAATGGCTCCTAACAACTGCAACCACAGGGGCTTCTCCTTCATTCTATTTCTATTCAACAATGAACAAAACAAACAAGAAAAATAGAGAAAGCTTTTCAGTAAGGGGGAGTGTTGTAAACTTTACTCTGGGTAAATGATTTTCAAATATGAACCCTGGTATGGTGCCATAGGATAAGCACTCAACCTTAAGGTCGGTTGAACCACAAGGTCAGCAGTTCAAACTCACCAGCCACTCCTTGGAAACCCTACACAGGGTCGAAATGACTCGATAGCACTTAGCAACAACGTGAACCCTGGTAGTGCAGTGATTAAGTGCTTAACTTTGAACTGAAAGGTTGTAGGTTTGAATCCAGCAGCCGCTCTATAGGAGGAACATGTGACAGCATGGAAACCCTTTAGGGTTAGAAAGGTTGTAACCTTGGAAACCATGCTGGGCATTATGCTCCATTTCATAGGGTCAAAAGGAGCGGAAATTCACACAGTAGCAGTGCGTTTGGTTTAGGGTGTGACTAACCTAATGTTTGGCAGTTTGAATCCTTCTAGCAGATCTAGGGAGAAAAGGGCTAATGAGCTGCTTCCATGGAGACAAAAGCCTTAGAAAGCAGGTCTGCTCTGGAACACATATGAAGCCATGAATTGAAACAGCCAATCTGTGGCAATGGGGGGCATTGGGGGTTAAGTTTAGTTTAGGTTTGGTTTTGGTCTCAGTTTCAAATCACATAAGGCTGTGCTCCTGGGGGCTGTAGAGGGCCACAAGGGGAGCATGACCCTGACTTTGCATTGCTTGATCTGCCTGTGAGGGGGCTTAGTGACACGCATGCAGCACCTCTCCTCAAGAGCAGGTCCCCAAGATGCTCCAAACCACAGATTTGAGTCTCTAGCCAGCCTTTCCCTATACCTCGCTTGCTCTTGATTTTCAGAGTTTTCTTCTTAATTCCATGAATGGCAGGGAAAGGGATAAAGATGCTTGTAGCATTATAAGCAGGGAGGTCCATATTCTCTTCGGATACTACTCTGCTCAAAATGAACCCAGAGACCCTTCAAAGAAGTGGGCATCTACCCACTCTCATTCTAGCCACCCCTCCCTACAAGTCATGCCCAACTCCATGCATTGTGTTGTGTTGCTAATGCAGTTCTGTGTCTTTGCACAAACTGTTCATGCCCCACTCAATTTGTTTCCTCCTCTTCTGACAAATTTGTACTCATTCTTCAAAGTAGCACTCAGCTAGACCCTCCTCTGTGAAAGCCAAACTGTGATAATGACTCACTTCCTCCCTGTGATTTTGTCTGTCCCTACTTCTATTATAGTTCTTGTGTGGGGAGTCTTCTCTTGTGCAATTAGGAGATCCATGAAAGCAGGGGAAGTCTTAGACCAGACACTCTGTTAGTGCCCACCAACATGGGCTGAGTGAGTGCTAAACCAGCCAGGCAGACTGGCGCCTCCTACTATGGGAGGGTTCAATCCCTGTTGGAATCAAAGAGACACAGGTCAGGAGCCAGCCATTTTGAGGGTAATTTCGCCACTATTCTCATGCACCCTGCAGAGTTTACTAGAGAACATGACCCACAAGAGAGTAGTACAAAGCTAAGCTCCTTAGTCACCCTTCAGGTCTGGAAATGAACTCACCCCCATGACTTAAGTTTCAGCTAAACAATAAGAGGTCTACACAGTGAACAGTAACACCTGGAAGTTAAGCACTCAGAGTAATCAACTACTTGAGATCAAAAGGGAAGCATGTTCCAGCTGATATGAAGGGAGGGGAGAGGCATAAGAACACCCAAACTTACAGATAGTACTCATCTGACCTAGCTTCCATGGCTTGATAATCAGAACTCAAGTTGTCAGGTGCCATCGAGTCGGAACCAACTCATAGTGACCCCATGCACAGCAGAACGAAACAATGTCCGATCCTGGACCAACCTCACTACCGCTGCCACACTTGACGCCATCAATGATGCCACCTGGCTGATCCATCTCCTTGGGGGTCTTCCTCTTTTTCTCTGACCCTCCATCTTACCCAGCATGACATAGCTTGTCAAGTAGAGGAAGGTAAAAAAGAAAGTAATTTTTGATAAGGAAATGAGTATAAATTGCTACAGTTTGATGAACCTGACCTATACTAACGGATGTAGTAGCTCAAAATACCAACAGAGAGGGAAGGAGTCTTCACATTAAGTATCACTGCTATCCCCTCTGTATACAGTGTAGATAGGGACGGGCCACCTACTACCTAAAATGAGGGGATGATAAAGGCACAAAATGACAGGCTTACAAGGTTTCAAGAGGGAGTTTAACTCAAGGGGGAAGGTAGAGTCCCCACTGAATAGTTTTCATCTTGTCTAGATGGGTCTGGTGAAAAGAGATGGGGATAAGATTCTTAAGATTCAATAGTGAGTAATTGTTATCATGACAAATTGTGACTGTCACAATTGTTAAAGGTAGAAGTTTTGTAACAAAAATGAGAGAGTAGTTAATCTTACAGTCCAGAAAACAGAGTACCCTAGGACCATCAAGGAAGAAGAGCACAAGCAGAATGCAGGACCCCATCCAGAGAAGCAGTGACACCAGAGATGGAGGCAGAGATGGGGACATGGAAAGAGGGAGCAGCTGAGGACCCTAGATTCATGGAAAGAGAGGGACTGAGAGCTGGCGACCAGGGGACAGACTTGCAGAATGTGCCCTTTGGTAGTGTAAATTATAATATATGCCTGAGTGTTTAAAAATAAGAGCTAAAAGGAATAGAGAGAAATACTGTTAACTGATGGTACATGGTACACAAAGTATATGATTTGTTGAATGTAAAACTGATAATCTGCCCTGTAAACTTTCACTCAATTCACAATAAAAACTTAAAAAAGAAAAAAAAAAAAAGGCAGCAGGTGCCCAAGGAGGAAGGTCCAAAGGCTGGAAGGGGTAGGAAAGAAGGAGGAATGGAAACAGAAATGCAGGGAGGGCCTGGGATAAGTAATATTCCATTGTGCGGATTGACGTCAATGACATGCAACAAAATGTGGATGAATTGATGAATGGAAAACCGATTTGCTCTGTACACCTTCACCTAATTCACAATGAAAGTTTAAACAAACATAGGCATCAACTGATCAAACCAAAAACAAACCCACTGCTATGGAGCTGATTCCAACTCATGGGTCTTCCAAGACTGCAAATCTTTATAGGAACAGACCATCTCATCCTTCTCCCAAGGAGCAGTTGGTGGGTTTGAACCACAGACCTGTTGGTTAGCAGCCCAACATCTAAGCCACAGCACCACCAGGGCTCTTTAGCAATCAACTGGAGGATATTAAAATAAAATAATAAATATCTCCAAATCTTGCTACCACCAAACCAGTGGTCTCATCTTTCCTTTTTCTCTCCTGTTATTTGTCTGTGTGGACAGAAGTTTTTACATGGCTGTAGACACAGGTCATTTACCATCAAGTGCACTGCTTTGCTCTCTTTTTAAACCATGTATTGATTTTTTCACTCCACTTAGTTCTCCAAAGTGTTTAAGGCAGAATCAGACATGTTTTTTTCTTTGTTCGGTAAAGTGCCCCTGTGACTGTACTCTGCACACTTGCCTTCCCAAAGAATGGGGCGGTACATGCAAAGGTAGGCCTTTGCTGTCTACCTGCATCTGTTGCCATCGGGGTGATTCTGTCTCATAGCAACCCCAAGTGGTACAAAGTAAAACTGAGCTTCTTAGGGCTTTTTTTTTTTTGGCTGTAATCATTATGAAAACAGATCAGCAGATGTTTCTTCCATGGTACTGCTGGGTGGGTGCGGACTCCAACCTTTCAGTTAGTGGCCTAGAGGAAATCACTTGTGTCACCATTGGTGTCCATCTGTCTGTGCTAAAATCTCAGCTCTGTCACTTTTCAGATCTATGACACTAGGAAAACTACTCAACCTCTGTAATCTGCAGATTTCTCCTCCACAAAATGGGTATACTGTTGTTGTTACTGTTAAGTATCATCGAGTAAACTCAGACTATAGTGACCTATGAACACTGCCAGGTTGTGCACCATCCTCACAATTGTTGTTATGCTTGAGTCCAACGTTACAGCCACTGTGTCATTGCATCTCACTGAAGGTCTTGCTCTTTTCCCTAACCCTCTTTACTTTACCAAACATGATATCTTTTTCTAGGGATTGATCCATTCTTATAAATAAGTCTAACCATCCAAACTTTCAAGGAACATTCTGGCTGTACTTCTTCCAAGACAGATTTTCTTTTTTTGTTCTTCTACAAGTCTACGGTACTTTCAAAATCCAACAGCATAATTCAAATGCATTGAATCTTCTCTTGTCTTTCTTATTCACTGCCCAACTTTCACTCGTCTATGAGGCAATCAAAAATATTCTGGCTTGGGTCAAGACCACCAGAGTATTCAAACTGATAAGTTTGGTCCTTATCACTTGAAAGAGATCTTGTGCAGCAGATTTGCCTAATTCAATACATCGTTTGATTTTTTGACTGCAGCTTCCATGAGTGTTGATTATAAGTCCAAGTAAAATTAAATCCTTGACGACTTCAATCTTTATTTCCAGTTACCATATTGTGGTTTATGGGTATCGCTGTGAGGATTGGGGGTCAGAATCCATACGGTAGGTTTTGTTCTTTGATCTTCATCAGCAAGTGCCTTAAGTCCCCTTTGCTTTCAACATGCAAGGTTGTGTCATCTGCAAATCGCAGGTTGTCAGTGAGTCTTACTCCAATCCTGATGCCTAATGCTTTGTCCAAAACGGAGCTATTGGTTCTTTTGGCAGCCCATGGTACTTTCAATATTCTTATCCAACACCGTAACTCAAAAACATCAATTCTTCTAAGGTCTTCCTTATTCACTGTCCAGCTTTGGTATCCATATAGGTTATTGAAAATACCATGGCTTGGGTCAGGCGCACCTTAGTTCTCAAGCTGACATATTTGCTCTTCAACACTTTAAAAAGGTCTGTGCAACGGATTTGCCTAATGAAATACTTTGATTTCTTGACTGCTGCTTCTGTGAGTATTGATAGTTGATCCAAGAAGAATGAAGTCCTTGACAACTTCAGTCTTTTCTCCGTTGATAAGAATGTTGTTTATTGGTCCAACGGTGAGGATTTTTGTTTTCTTTACATTGAGATGTAATTCATACTGAAGGTGGTACTCTTTAATCTTCATTAGCAGAAGAAAAATTCAATTTATACAAAATCTTATATTCATTAAATATAGCTTATATTCATTAAATATATTCATTAAATATATTAATTAAATATAGCTAGCACTTCATAATCTTATTTTACTTGTTGTTATTGTTTGTTTGCAGAAGAATGAAGAGAAATGGCATATCTAAGGGGCCTTACTTCTTGAAAATAATTTTGCAGAAGTCTGGTCATTTCATGAGAGGTCAGCTGGGTGTGGAGCTGCAGAAGCATTTATACTAACTTATAACCACTGAGTGACACCATCTATGTTGGGTGCTAGGGAGGAGCTGTGGCATCAGCCAGACTATTGTTGGTCTGGGTCGTTGCTAGGTGCAGTCGAGTCGATTCCAAGTCGTGCACAACAGAACAAAACACTAACCAGGGTCCTGCACCTTCCGCACAATTGTTACATTTGAGCCCATTTTTGCTGCCACTGTGTCACTCCGTCTCCTTGGGAGTCCTCCTCTTTTCCACTGATCCTCCACTTTATCAAGCGTAATGTCCTTCTCCAAGGTCCGGTCCCTCCTGATTACTTGTTCCAAGTATGAGAGACAAAGTCTCACCATCCTGACTTCTAAGAAGCATTTGATTGCACTTCTTTCAACACAGATTTGTTTGTTCCTCTGGCAGTCCATAGTACTTTCAGTATTCTTATCCAACATCATAATAAAAATGCATCAATAATTCTATAGTTTTCCTTATTTATTGTTCCACATATGAAACACATGCATTTAAGGTGATTGAAAATACCGTGGCTTGGGTCAGGTGCGCTTAGTCCTCAAACTGGTATCTTTGCTCTTTGCTACTTAAAAGCGATCTTGTACAGCAGATTTGCCCAATGCAATATGTCATTTGGTATCTTGACTGCTCCTTCATAGAGTGTTGATTGTGGATCCAAGCAAATTGAAACTGAGTAGAGTAGAAATTGCTCTTTGACACAGTTAGCTCTTTGACAGTGGAAAAGTCACGCCCCATTTGGGCCTCATTTTCCACAGGATTGGGCACCGGATGATCAGAATAGACAATTCCAGCCTTAACGGTTTTGTTGTTTTTTTCCCATATCCCCCCAGACCTGTCCAGATCTGCCTTTGGCACATGGATGGATTTTTCAATGATGATTTTTAAAACATTTTATTTTACTTGTTCTTTCTGCTACCATGAAAATATCTGATGTTCTACTGAACAAATGAATGCATTTAATAAACATACAATTATATATGAAAGAGTGGGCGAGTTTGGGAAATAATTAGTCTATTGTTGTTGTTGTAAAGTGCCATCAAGTTGATTCCAACCCATAGCAACCCTGTAAGGGTTTCTGAGGAGCAGTTGGTGAGCTTGAACTACCAACCTTGCAGTTCAAATGGCTTTGCACTCTGATGCATTAACCTAGAGCGCCACACCAGGACTCCGTTAGTCTATAGTTCCCAAAATATTGCACAGAGTATTATTTATGGTGGCTTTATGTATCTAGCATCCCATAAGGGATGGGACACAGAGGACATGGCAAACTCAGAGTTCATGAAACTGTGCCTTCCTTACTCTGGAATCCACATGAAGAATTGCAACAATGAACTTTAATTGCTCTTGTTGTTGTTGTTGTTAGGTGACATCAAGTCGGTACCGACTCATAGTGACCTTATTATGCACAGCAGAATGAAACACTGGCAGATCCTGGGCCAACCTCACTACTTTTAGCACGCTTGAGTCCATCGAAGCTGCCACTTGGCCCCTCCATGCCGTTGGTGGTCTTCCTCTTTCTCTCTGACCCTCCATCTTACCAAAGTCATCTCTATTTTGAAGTCAAAGGGGCGGGGAGTGAGCCCGCACTGTGCCTCCCACGAGGCTGAGTCAGGCACCTGGGGACAAAACAGACACGACTGGAGTGTCTCTCTGCAGGAAAGCAGGGTGTGCAGTGTTCCGAGGTTAGATCCACACTTTGGCTCCTCAGTCTGCCACTCACTGGATTTATGTACCAGCCACCTGCCATGTCGACAACAGTGAGCTATTATGGTGTTAGAGTTCAGCCCCTCTCAGAGCCACAGTAAAGAAAAGCAACTGTGTTTACTTTAAATACATAATCAATCATAACCCCGTGAATAGCCACTTTTCTATTAATGCCTCCATAGATCATCCAAAGCCCTCTGGATTCTACATAATCCTCTTTTGTCTGGCTCCTTGTCTTTCATTTTACTGTTTCACTCAGGGGATAATACAGAACTGGTGTTCCAAACTGGCCTTTCTTCTGTATTTTCCCTTTAGATCCTGTGAGCAAAGGGACGCACTGCCTGTAAGTAATGCTGATGGGAAAATGCACCCAAGGAGTCCATGGATCTGAGAGAACTTCCAGCGACTTCTGAGCGGTGAAATCAAGCTTTGAGGGCTGACTTGGCCAATTAGAATCTGCGTGATTATGGCCACTCATTGTGCTTTTCGGGAACGTTGGTTTCCTAAACATTAAGGCAGGAACAATGTAGGAATCTGAATCTGTGGCAGTTTCTTAGCACACTCCACATTGGAGATTGTGTTGGCATTCCCTCTCATTGGCTTTGCACTGTTGTTGTTGTTGTCAAGTACCGTCGAGTCGATTCCGACCCATAGTGACCCTGTATAGGGTTTCCAAGGAGCAGCTGGTGAGCTTGAACCACCAACCTTGCAGTTCAAATGGCTCTGCAGTCTGGCACGTTAACCCACAGTGCCATACCAGGACTCCTTTGCACTAGACCTATGTAAATGTTTACTTGAAAGAAGGCCATCAACTGACTGGCACTTTGGAATAAGCACGTAATCACAAGGTCAGTGGTTCAAACTCAACAGCCACTATATAGGGTCGCTATGAGTCGGGACCAACTCAACGGCACTTAACAGCAATCTGCTGACTGATGTTCGGAGGGAAGTGGACGAGAGGGTAAAGACACGGGCTCTTACATGAACATCTTTTAGCAAACACTTGAACAAAGTGGGTGGTTGTGTTGGCGATGAAAATGCTTAGAAGAGGAGTAAAAACAAATACCTTCAAGTTCAGGTAGTTCCCGACTTACAACAGGGTTCCATTCCGACTATTCAATCTTAGCTCGGTTCTGATTTGATTTGAATACCTGTTTTTTTGTTTTGTTTTGTTTTTTAAGTTATTATTATTGCCTTTTGTTACCAGCATCTTTATAAATCCAATTTTTATTTGTCTTTGGGTGTTGGATGCATCACATATACTCATAAACTTAAAGATACCAGGAGATTTCAAAAATTCATGGAAAAATTCCATTATCTTTTAATTTCATTTTCCACAAACTTTTTGAAGCTCTCTCACATTACACAGGTCATACAATTTTACTCTGAAGATCAAAAAAAAGTTGGACAACATTGTCATTTTGTCAGTGGTAGTAATAATGTCACTTATGGAAGGTTTGGGATCACCTGAATTCTCCCTGGGTATAAGAATGATATTTATGTCCAGAGGGAAGTTCGAGTTCTCCATATGCCCCTTTTCTGTTCCTCTTCACCCATTTCATAGTAACATCTTACTACTTCCTGAATTTGCTTACCAACTGTAAGCATTTGGGTTCATGTTTTACAACAACTAAAGACCCTGATTCGTTTAGAAAGTTTAATCTCTGCAGTGGTGTTTTGAACAGTAAATCATGAAATTGAACATCAAGGGGTGACTATCTGAAAACGATGACCTCAGCAAATTGTGCGCTACCATAGTGCAGGAAGTGCATGTAACTCATGATAAGATGTTGTTGTTGTTGTTAAGTGCCATCGAGTCGGGTCCGACCCATAGCGACCCTGTACAGGGTTTCCGAGGGTGTAAATCTTTACGGGAGTAGAAAGCCTCATCTTTCTCCCGCGGAGCGGCTGGTAGTTTCGAACCGCTGACCCTAAGGTTCGCAGCCCGATTCGTAACCACATGATAAGATGTACAAAAAAATAAAAACCCTAAACAAGACAAAAATGGACACTTTAAGTGTAGTTCATGGTAATTCAAATAGTTTTTAGGTGGAAGATTACGTGTATAGAAAAGGAAATCTTTCTGATGCTAGTGCAGCCCAGGAATGGATAGACTGTTATCTGCCTGCATATTTTAAGATCTAACCCCATGGGCCCTTATTCACAGACCCTTGTAGGTTCTAAGCGTCCTTTTGCTGGAGATGTATAAACAGGAGCAACATATGAGCAATCAACATGGGTTAGGGACAGGTCTTCTTGGTATCAAAGATGTTTCTAACTCTCAAAGTCTAAGTTTTTCCCATGTGGCATGACAAGTCTTTGGCCATAACCTTGAGTGTAAAACCACCTTTATCATCACCCATGCTGCCTAGAGTCTTGAGACCAAAAGGAGAAGACTCTCCTACTTATTGGAGTTATATTTGCACCCCAAATGAAATATTTATGTTTTTCCTAATTCATAGCATCTAGGGTAGGCAAGTATCAAATGTCTATTGCAACAATGAATTAATTAAACAACGAATGACCCTCTAAAACACATCATGATCCACATTTTACAAAGGAGGCAAAGATGGTTTCTAAATAGGCGATAGCTACTTAGAGTAGAAAGGAACCTAGGTGGTGCCCTGGTTAAAGCATTTGGTTGTTAACCAAAAGGTCAGTGGTTTGACCCCATCATCCATTTTTTAAGGAGAAAGATGTAGTGTCTGTTTCTACAAAGATTTAAAGACTTGGAGAACCTAGGTAGCAGTTTTTCTCTGTTCTATTGGGTCACAATGAATTGAAATTGACTCAGTGAGAGTGGATTTGGGTTGGGCTGGTTACTTAGAGTGGACTTAAAACAAAAAAACCATGCTTATCGTTTTAGAACATTTTGAGGAAGAATATTTGCTAACGAGATTCAGAAGGCAAATTTCATTTTCAGAGTTCTGAGTCACAAAATCAGCAGTTTTGAGAAGCCTGCTGTATATCAACATTTCCAATGTCTACCATCACCAGACAGGGCAAGTGGCCTGGTTCAAACACAGTTTTTCATTAAGCCAATTTGTACCATGCAGTCGTAAGGAGTTAGTTGCCACAATTACAAGATCTATGTAAGACACTAGGATAATTTTAACATAATAGTGTTAACAATTTTCATAAATCTTTGACATTTTGTGTTTACAAATCAGCCTAAGAGAAAGGAAGCCTCCAGCAGGTGTCGTGTGAAGATACTTGTATACATAATTAAAAAACAAACAAACAAAACAAAAACCCACCTATGCCAGATGCTAAACCAAATAAAAACCACAAGTTTAATTTTCTCTTTCTCAGAACATGAAGAACATTTATTGAATACCTGCTGATATTTTCCACAGTATAGAAGAATGGGGTCTCCAGGGCTGAGCCTTTAAAACACGGCCTTCAGAAAGTTCTCAATTCTTAGGAATCTATTCCAATGGTGATTCCAGAAATTATCCTGAGCAAACTTTGGATGAGAACTCCCTAGACTTTTTAGGAATGGATGTAGAGTCTGTGGAATATTCACCCCTCTCCTGTTCCCAAGTTTGGCAAACACACGAGCATGCGTGGTTCCAGGTATGTAGCTGCTGAGGCAGAAGCCTGTCAATTTACCCCTAAAACTGCTTCCTCTCTTCAGGGGCAGCAATTCTGCACATACCGTGGGGTTCAACAACAACAATAAACAAAACTTAAAAAAAAAAAAAAAAATGAAGACAGCAGATGCAACTGATAATGAAAAAATGGACTTTCATTGTTTTTCTAGTGGAAGTATGAGAAAGTCAACATGAATAGGAGAAAAGTTGTTTTTTTTTGTTTGTTTGTTTTTGTTTTTGTCATCAAATACTTTTCTGAGTTGAGCAAAAATGCAGTTTCTAATTGGCGTGTTGAGTGGCTTTCAAGGGCCAATGATGTAGTGATGATTAAAACTCTTTGAATCCCACAAGGTTGAATAATCCACCACAAAACTTTTTTCATTTTGAACATCCCAATAGCCATTCAACTGCATTTTTAGTCATTGACCTAGGAATTGCATCTGGGTCTTGGTGGCAGAGCAGTTAAGCACTTGGCTACTCAATAAAAAGAGGTGCTGGAGTCTGTTTCCATACAGCTTAGAAACCCTATGGGGCATTTCCTATGGGGCGGTTGGTTGTACCCAGTCCTATAGAGTTGCTATGAGTCAGAATTGACTCAGGAACAAATGGGTAAGGCTGTTTTGTTTTGTTTTAGTTTATTTTTGCTTTTTGAAGGAGGGAGGAGTGGGAATTCCTTGTATTTAATTGTATTAGTTTTCTCACTTCTTCATTCATCAAATACTCCTGAGTGTTCTGAAGTTGAACACAGAAATGAACAGCAAAACTATGTTTCTTTTTTTCAAAGAGCGTACAATCTAGTTGAGGATGCTTTCCCATCATAAATCCCCCCAAACGAAACCTGTTCCCATTAAGTCAATTCTG
>NW_006408573.1:16629719-16633326 GCF_000296735.1 Chrysochloris asiatica | reverse complement strand
AAACCTGTTCCCATTAAGTCAATTCTGACAGAGTAGAAGTTTCCCAGATTGTCATCTGTACAAGAGCAGAATGCCACATCTTTCTCCTGTGTAGCTGCTGGTGGGTTTGAATGCTGAAACTTTTAGCTAGCAGCACTTAACCACTGTGCCACCATGTCTCCTTGTCCCCTATCATTGTTGTTATTGTTAAGTGCCATCGAGTTGCTTCAGATTCATAGTGACCCTGTATAGGGTCTCTGAGGAGCAGCTGGTGGGTTTGAACTGCTGACCTTGTGGTCCAAGTTGACCTTGGGTCCATGCTTCATCCCACAGTGCTATACCAGGACTCCAATCATATGTGTATATCAATTGCCTGTGAGCTTATGAGAAAAAGGAATCTGAAAAATCACAGATGGGCCATTCAAGTTAGCATATGTCCCAAGAGTCATGGGGTTTAGTTTAATGGCTTAGTGAAAATTTTTAACATTTATTTATGCAATTATTTGAGCGAACTACATGGAAGTCCTTGTAAAAACCAGTAGAACTGTGTAACTGCCTTTTAAAAAATATCATCAGTTTTCTGATCCCCAAATGGCAACAGTTGTAGGACCATGTGCTGCCCAAGCCCTTGCCACCCTTGCAGGTTCTTGCATTCTTGTCATTATGATGGGATTTCCACTGGCCCCTTTCAAAGGCCCAAGATCAAGAAAAGATTTGAGAGAGGTATAAAAATACTTTGGGGCTGAGTGAAGAGAAAGCTCCTAACTGAGCCTGTTGTTGAGATCTCAGAGGGAGGAGGGCCTGGAGCAAGCATGAGCACAGGTGTTGGAAGGATGTGTCTGGCACCTCAACACCTCAGCTGCCTTCGGGAGTCATTAGCAGAGACCCCACCTTGGTTCATCTTGGCTATTGTGAGTTTTAAAGCAATAGGAATTAATGGGAGCCTTGGATACTTTGAGGACAAAAGTCAAATTTTCAGTTGAAATCTCTGTCCAATTCCAGATAGTCAGGAAGGGAGGACAGAGAGATGTTCAAATCTGAAGGAACCCAAGGCAGGAGCTGATACTGAGCTATGGAGCTAAGCTTCTGGGGCTAGCTTGTTGGAGAATTGGTTGCTGTTGTCAGTTGCCTTTGGGTCCATTATGGCCCATGGGGACCCTACGTGTGCAGAATAGAACTGCTCCACTGGGTTCTAAAGGCTGTGACCTTACAGAAGATCAATAGTAGGGCTTGGAATTGGTTCAAACACCTGCTGAGTTTGTATTTCTATCTCAGATATATTGAATCAGGATCTACATTTTAACAGGATTCCTAGTCAATGGATCTTTTAAAAAAATGTAGATTCAATTCTATAAACCTGGATTGGAAATGCAAAATTTCAGCAGGGGCCTTAAACCATAATGAATAGTTTCGAAGCCCTCATTAGCAGGTGCCTCTGGGTGAGTTTGAACCACCAACATTTCAGCTAGGTAATCCTGAGGATAGGATGTGGAGGGGGGGGGTTAGAATGTTGAATGGAACTATTGCAGAGAAACCCCATTAGTATTTGCTCACACACACACTGTACCATCACTTCATGGGCCATGGTTGGGACCAGGATGGTCAGCACCAAGGCTGATAAAAAGAGGAAAACAGAAGCTCTCCTAAATCACAATTTACTGTAATCATTAGTCAAGTCCCCAGGAAAAGCAATCAATAATGACAGAATAATCAGAGAAAGGCTGTAGGGGTCCAAAGCAGCTTTGGGTACACAAATAGTACCCCCTGCTGGGTTTGGCTCAGAGATTGATCTTGTCTCAGATGCTTCTCACAATGAATTTATGAAGACAGACTTGCTGGACATTTCACGACTCCCACCCAGGAAAGCATGTTGTTGTTGTTGTTGTTGTTATTAAGTGCCATCGAGTCTTTTCCGACTCATAGTGACCCTGTATAGGATTTCTGAGGAGGAGCTGGTGAGCTTGAACCACCAACCTTGAGGCTCATACCAACCTTGCAGTCCAGTGCATTAACCAGCAGGACCAGCAGAGCATAGATTCTTCATAATCTGGGCATTGGGAGCATTCTGGAAAGAACCCTCCTATTCTGAACGTAGGATCCCTTGGATTGTGGACATGGCTATTGGGCTTGGCTGTTTACTGAAAGGTTGGAGGTTCAAGTTTACCAAGAGACAGCTCTGAAGAAATACCTGGTCATCTACTTCCTGAAAGTCAGCCATAGGGCATCTCATGAAGAACAGTTCCATTCTGATATTCACAGTACTTGGCAGATATTATGATGTCTTACAGTGGGGCTCTGGACCTCCAAAGGGTTGATGTCCAGGGTAAATCAGCCTCAGCAGAGGGTAAGTGGTCATGGTGGAGAGCCACTGGTCTTAGCATGGCCATTGTTTGGTAGTAAGAATCGTCATGGATGGTCTTTTTGTCTGCCATTGTAATAGCATCAACTCCAGGTGATCAAGGTAGTTTGGGCCCCAAGGCATCCTCAAAGTCCTTCAGTGATTCCATTCCCAAACTGACAAAACTTACTCACAAGAATCTGAGTTTTTTTAGTAACTAATGTTCATTTACCAAAGCAGCAAAGTATACACAGGCATTCGACTGTGTGGATCATAACAAACTATGGATAACCTTGAGACAAATGAGTATTCCAGAACACTTAATTGTGCTCATAAGGAACCTGTACATAGACCAAGAGGTAGTTGTTAGAACGAGGGAACACTGAATGATTTAAAATAAGAAAAGGTGTGTGCTAGGGTTATATTCTTTCACCATACTTATTCAATTTGTGGTGATGATGGATATGTGCTGTGGAGTCGGTTCCCACTCCTAGTGACCCTGTACAGGGTTTCTGAGGCTGTAAATCTTTACAGGAGCAGAAAGCCTCATCTTTCTCCCGTGGAACCGCTGGTAGTTTCCAACTGCTGACCTTGTGGTTCACAGCCCAATTCGTAACCACTACACTACCAGAGCTCCTTATTCAATTTGTATGCTGTGCAAATTATTCTGGAAGCTGGAGTATATGAAGAAAAAAGTGCTACATTCCTAACTCAGTTTTAAAGTAGATTTTATGTCTCAGTTGGAAGAGGTATGTATATAATGTCAGTTAGTCCAATGCTTGTCTTAGTATGTGTTATACCTTTCTGGAGTCCTGGTGTGGTGCTGTGGATTTATGTGCTGGACTGCAGGATCTGTTTGAAGCGCATGTTGGTGGTTCAAGCTCAACAGCCACAGCTTGGAAACCCTATACAGAGTTGCTATGACTCTGAACCAACTTGATGGCACTTAACAACAACAACAACAACATACCTTTCTATGAAAAGAAAGGGACTCTTGGTGTGGCCTTGTAGGATAAGCACTGGACTGTTAGCTACAAGGTCAGCAGTTCAAACCCACTTATACAGTGTTGCTATGAGTCAGAATCAACTCCACGGCCCTTAACAACAACAACAAATGCAAAGAAAGGAGTCCGAGGTTGTCAGTTCAAACCCACCAGTCACTCACTGGAAGCCCAATATGGGGCTGCTATGTGTTGGAACTGATTCGACGGCACTTAAGAACAACAGCATGTAAAGAAAGGATATGCGCTGTAAGATAAGCGCTGGACTACTAACTGCAAAGTTGGTGAC
>NW_006408573.1:16627493-16629584 GCF_000296735.1 Chrysochloris asiatica | reverse complement strand
TTCTGCTCCCATAAACATTTATAGCCTCAGAAACCCCGTACAGTGTCACTATGAGTCAGAACCAACTCCAAGCACATAAGCACCAGCCAACAGACTATTACATCAGTAATAACCACAATGTCTGGATGCCTGTCACAATGTAGCGCCCAATTGTTACTACGAACCATTGTATGCACCTTAAAATTTTAGTGTAATAGTCTTTATGAGTTGGTTTATAATTATAGATTGCCTAGAAGTTGGACTTTCGTAGCCTGGGAACTGTCTGTATCTTCTTCCTTTTGGTAAACAACTTGAGGGGGAATGGAACCATATGAAGCAATGCTTCTGCATCTTCAAACAGCAGGGTAATGAGGCTGCCTTCTCCTGATGGAATGTCTTAAGGAAACAGGAAGATAGCCAGCCATCTTTACTTGGCTGCGTGTTTATTCAGTGGCTCTTATTTCATTCCTCTTAAAGGAAACACTAAGGGACTTGTATGCCTATGGGCATATCATTGCTTACTGATCCAAGGTTATTTCTTGGAGTTTGTTGTTTTCTCTGGTTTTCCACCACCCAAATTTTATGGATAAGAATGTGTCACATGCAAGCACAAGTAACGCCCAGTATATGCTAGGCCCAAGTAATGTCCAGTGCATTTGAGTCCCATTGTTGGTTGCTGACACTCCCACACCCCCACCCCCACCCCCGTGCATAACTTCCTACCCTTTAACATTTTGCCATGACACCAGAATGTGATATTAGGAAGTGGTAAAATGATTCCAGATTTTTAACAGGTAGACATGTTCTACTCTGGGATGCCAATAGCAGAATGCCAGGATCTCTGGCAGCATAGTGGTTACGAGTCAGGCTGCTAATCTCAGGGTCAGCAGTTCTAAACTACCAGCTGTTTCTCGGGAGAAAGATGAGGCTTTCTGCTCCCATAAAAATTTACAGAAAACCTTATACAAGGTTGCTATGAGTGGGCACCGACTCCACGGCCCACCACCACCACCACCAGTCAACGTTATTGTGTGTCTGGCCTGAGTTGACATTGAACTTTCAATTGCTTCATTTTAAATATCAAATCGACCTTCATCCAGGTGTAGTCTTTATAATAAATGTTTGTCTTGAATTTCCAATCTGGAAGAATTAATTATTTAACTCCAGGGTAAATCCTTTGGACATGGTTACTAGGAGGGACCAGTCCCAAGAGAAAGACATCATGCTTGGTAAAGTCGAGAGTCAGCAAAAAAGAGGAAGACCCCCAATGAGATGGATTGACACAGGGGCTACAGCAATGGGCTCAAACATGACAACAATTGTGAGGAAAGTGCAGGACTGGGCAGTATTTTGTTCTGTTGTACCTAAGGTTATTGTGAGTTGGAAAGCCATACCAGGCACCTAACTTGTGGCACTGTGGGTTAATGTGCTACACTCAATGTCGGTTTGAACCACAAGGTCAGCAGTTCAAGCTTATCAGCTGCTCTCTGGAAACACAGCTGCTCTAGGAACCAACTCGTTGGCACTTAACAACACAACACTCTAGGAACTATACATTAAAAATATATATATTCTGTCCTGTTAGTTAAACTAGCCATCATTGAAAACCTACTACAAGCATACCACTATAACAATGTGAATATTGCAATAAAGTGATTCACACAGTTTTTTTTTTTTTTCACTTCTCAGTACCTAGAAGAGTGATGTTTACACTATATTGTAGTCTATTAAGTCATTATGAAAAAGTTAGAAACATTGTGCGAATTACCAAAATATGACACGCTGACAAGAAGACAGCATATGCTGTTTGAAAATGGTGCAGATATGCTTGGTAAGGGTGCCACAAACCTTCAATTTCTTTAAAACAACAACAACAAAAAACAAACCAAGTATCTGCAGAGACCAATAAAGTGATGTGAAATAAATGAGATGTGCCTGCATGTGTTAACCACTGCTCTAGACACAAAAGCACACGATACCTAAGTTGACAGTAGCTATAGACACAGATGATGTCTATAGAACAGCTTTTTGTGTAACCTTTTATTGTGAATAAGGTGAAGGTTTATAGAGCAGATGAGTTTCCATTCAACACTTTCTGCGCATTTTGTTTCA
>NW_006408573.1:16608939-16623493 GCF_000296735.1 Chrysochloris asiatica | reverse complement strand
TTCTGATTGCCTCCAGGTAGATGTGATCAGGAGATGGGCTTCCCTTTTCACTCTTCTTCTTGAGAAATTTCAAGATGCCACTGTTGGTCATTGTGACGTAACTCAAGATTTAATTTTCAGCCTATTTCCTTTTCAGTCTGCCTGTCCTACTCCACACTCCCCGTTCAGGGCTTTTTCCTAGTGATAAGCCATTCAGGGCCAGCTCTGGCCATTTTGCTCTGGTGTTTAGTTTAAAGTGGAAACTGTCACTTTAAATTTCAAGTTGATCTGTGAGCATGCATAGTAGAACACTTTGGGGGTCAGGGTGGGTTGTCTACTCACTCAGGCACCTCCTCTAGTCACCAGAATGGAGGTGCACAGACAGCAAGAGACCAATGAACAGATACCAAAAAAAAAAAGAATGTCCACACCTTTATCTCTGTGGTTCTGTCAGGTGTCTGTGACTGCTCTGATCCTTCCTCTGCTTGATCTTGCCCAAGATGGCTGCTCTGGGAGCAGCTGAGTGTCTTTAATTAGAAAGCAGTGGATTTCTTGCTTCTGTTACAAATTCTGCTAGTTGTATGCCTTTTAACCTTCTAAATATTCCTTTATAAATGGTTCTGGGACCATCCCCTGAGCCTGCTTGGTCCAGTATTCTGTGTTGTTGCTGACAGAGCTCCTCACTGCACTTCCACCCAATCTGCCATTTTGTTTGTTCCCCAGGAGTTTTTAAAACCCCAGTCAGTCATCACTCACCAAAGTAGGAGGTAAAACATGGTCTTTGAAAGTTATGATATGCCCACTGGCCTTGAGAAAAACAAGACTTAAGCAGATAAAGAAAAGAGACTCAACATCAAATTGTTAGTAAATAGATCCAAATTGAGTACTGAGAAGCATTTTAATTCAAAACAACATAGGTGCCTCTTTTCTTTATTTTCCATTTTCTGCATGCAGATTTACTCTGGACCCAAAAGGGGTATTAATGGTCTACTCTTGCATCATGTGATTCTACTAGTACCAGTTGGCATTGAGTCAACCTCAAGTCATAGTGACTCCTGAGTAGAAAATGCCAGAGTCCAATGGTCATTTTCAAGGGTTTCAATGACTGATTTTTTTAAGAGGCAGATCACCAGGGCTTTCTTCTGAAAAATCCCTGGGTGGGCTAGAACTTCCAACTTTTTGCTTAGCAACCAAATGCAGTCCCCATTTTCAGCCTGGGGACTCCTTTCTGCTCTGAGTCAACACTGTGATCATGCATATGAGAGGCAGGGACTTGAGCAAGCTGGAGTCCACAGTCCTGTGAATGATGTTACCAACCTTCAACCTTGCCATTAATAAACTGAGCTGTTCATGTTTCTCTGTGGCATCGCTTGACATTTAGGCTGAGTGTTTGTAATTCCAATAAACTCAGGATGTGATGTGTGTGTGTGTTTGACTGTCACACAATTAAAAGCTAAACCGAGGAGGCTACGGCTTTCATTAAAAGCCATCCGCTTTTATTTATTTAGTGTTTAGGGGACCTGGAGAGAATACAAATCAGGAACAGGCCTCCCGGGCACAGTTCTTTACACACTATCCAGGGATACCAGTCTAACTACCAGACTGCAGGCAGCCTTCTGATTGTTAAGTTTAAAAAGAAAAAAAAAAAAAAAATGATCCCAGGAATGTGGGCATTTGACGAAATCAGACATGTGATTATTTTTCCCTTGCTACAAAAGTACCTGAGAGATCTACCAGCCCTTTCTTTGATTAATATTGCTGGTGGTGGCTGCACACTGCTCAACTTGGCATTGCATTTATCAAAATTTGCCAGAGCAGACAGGCATTGCCATGCAAGAAGGATGACCGTAATGGGCCCTTGTGTCTGGCAGCAAATATCTAGGTCCTGTGAATACAAGGGATTCTCTGAGCAGGGAAAATGGTTGGCATATTCACCTGCTAAGGCATATTCACCTGCTAACTCAAAGGTTAGAGGTTCAAGTCCGCCCAGAGGCTCTTTGTAAGAATGTATTGGGGATCTATTTCTGGAACATCTGGCATTGAAACCCCTAGGGAGCACAGTTCTCCTCTGGTACCCATGGGGCCGCTATGAGATGGGGTGAACATAATGGCAACTGGAAGGAGGGGAAAGAGAAAGAGGAGGAGAAGCAACAGAGAAAGAAGAAGAAGATGAAGAAGGAGAAAGGAAAGCAAGCATTAGGGCATGTTAGCATAGGCTCATGATCTGGCCTCTTAATTCTTTCTTCTCCTGAACCCTAAAGGTCCCATCAGTGGATATTGTGATGAGGGTGTTCCCTTTTATGTCCCACAAGAGACTATCTGCATAATAGGTATTCCTTAAGGATCTCAATTTCCTCTTGCTTCCCTCTTGACTTGTGCAAAGGGCAGGACTGAGAAAATGCCTTCAGAAGAGCCATCTCATTCATTGGTTTCCAATGGGTGCCCCAAACTGTCTGCTGTGGACACATCTGGAGAGTGAATTACAAGATACACATTCCTGGACACTAGCTCCAGTGTTCTGGATTCAATATCTCTTAAAAAAAAGAAATGCATAAGTCAGCCTCAGGTGATGATCAATTTGTTTTCTGAAACAGTGATTTCTAAAGGCCATGCTGATCCTCCCTTTAAGCATTCAATCTTTGCTCAAGGTAGATCCCTGAGCCAAAGCATTCCTTGGAAGCCCGAACATGATTGAGGTCTTCCCTGCACTCTTAGGATAGACCTGAAATATATCATCCTCATCCTCATCCTCATCCAATTGCCATTGCCAAATTGGATGGCAGCCAACACCTCTAACTTTAATTGAAGGTTGCTCCAAAAGCTCAAAGTATGAATTCAGCTTCTGCATTTACACTGAAATTCTAGCAGATAATATTGGTCTCCCTACTACACTGTGATCTCTTCATAATGGCTAGGGGGAAATGTTCCTAAGTGTTCAGGTTCCTAAGTGACTCACAGAGTTGTGAGGATATCTCATCTCATATGAAATGGCTCCTGTTTACTTCTTTATCTTGGATGCCAGGGAGCTCAGAGCCCCCATTACACAAGAAATCATGTAAGCATTTTGATCTTTACAATTGCTACATGTATTTTACTCTCCTCCTGAAATTCCTGTTTTATGAATGCCATTTTAATAAACTATTTGAAACAAATGGGATTGGGAGAAGAACCAAAATCTGAGAATTTGGTAGGTTTGACATTTGTGGAATGAACTGTGAAGGCTTTGAAGCCCAATGAAGCCCAATAAAGGACATTTCATGGTTCCGTTCTTCTTTCTTTTTTGCTTGCTGTGGTGCATCCCTACTTTAACCTCTTTATCATGCCCTTCGTAAAGCAGATTGCACTATGGGATATGTCCTTGTCTTCCTAACACCTAGACCATACCATAGATCTTTTTAGGTTGTGACTAGAATTTAACAGCATGAGCTATGTTTCTACTACTTCCAGGTTCACACACATAAGACTTTAACATTATATAGGTCTATAGATTTCTCTTATTACTTTTTATATTCATATATATTAATATGAAAAATTTCAAAGCCATTTTAGATTGGAAGTAATTCAGCCAGATATGATTTGAATATGAAGTCTGATTTCAATTGGTTTAGAAATATTAAGCAGGTGCTACATGGGTTGTTCCTACTTCAGAGCTGAGCTCAGAGCCATAACGCTTGCCTTCTGTGGAACAAATTCCAGGAAGCTAAAGTCCTCCCTTAGGATCGGAGGTAGGCACAGGACACAAAGCTGTTCTGACCTTTCCCACAAGAACCTTGTAACACAAATAAAAAATCAGTGATGAATAAAATAAAACAAAAGCACGATATCCTAACAATAACCACTGGCGGTAAAATTTACAATGATTAAAAAAAAACTTAGGATGTGTAGGTCAAAGATCTGAATCATGCCACAATTTTAAAATCTAGTAATCCCACATATATTGTTGTTGTTGTTAAATACTGTCAAGTTGATTCCGACCTATAGTGACCCTGTATAGGGTTTACAAGGAGCAGCTGGTGAGCATGAACCACTGACTTTGCAGTTCAAATGACTTTGCAGTCTGACACATTTGCCAATAGCGCCACACCAGGACTCCAATCCCACATATAGGAAGTGATTATGAAGAGGCATTCCGGAAAGAGGGAACAAAACAGACTATACACAAAGATTTCATTGTAGTGATATTTATAACATCAAAACTTTAGAAAAAGGTACAGATTCACTGAAGTAGGATTGGTTACAAAATTTAGCTTATGAACAATCACTGATGCTTAAAGCCAACCGTCTTATTCACTGAGACAATAGCATCAGGAGTAGACACAGTTTTACTCAGTTGCATAGTCATTCAGGTGGTTGGAACAGAGTCCATGAAGAAATTCTCAACCAGGAGCAAGAGTGGAAATGTTTCCACACCTCCAAAACGTAGATTGGCGTGTTTCAGAAAGACGTATAATATTTCTGTAATTATGTTAAATTTGAGGAAATTGTTTAGTTGTTTCTTAGTGAACTCAATTTGACATAACAGAATCTTGAATACTTGTTCTCTGACAGTTGCTCACTCCGTTCTGAGACGGAATTGTCATTTCAAAGTATGCTTTTCAGTTGTCACCAGCTTTCAGGTAAAACCAAGGCCACAAAAACTTCCTGACAACATACTGTTCTCTTTGTACACTAGTCCGCTGTGTGGGAAGGGTGAGGTTTTCCAAATCCCCTCTATGTATTTCCTATCTGGTCTATCCAATCACTGAGTCTATTTCAACTGATTGTGGTCCCATGTGTTGCAGATTTAGAAGTGCACTTCTTAGAGTTTTCATCACGGTGTCGTTTCAGAAGCAGATGCCCAAAGTTTTCTTCTGTGGCACTTCTCAGTGGTTTGAACCACCAAACCTTTCAGTTAGCAATCAAGGGCTCAATCCAGGGGTGCATAAATATTTCCTAGGGATATTAAATGAGGATTGTCATATGTGGGCTCCGCCAAGTGATTCATTTGACTGATGGAGTGTCTCCCATTGCCTCTACTGCAAAGGCTCTGATGAATGATGGTAGGGAGTTGGTCTTTGACCCACAGACATCAGTGGCCAGTCTACTGATGCCAGAGGACCTAAATTTACTCAACATCTAGTGGATATTTGGGCAAACCAGTGCCTTAGGCCTAAGCAAACTTTCTAGAGCAACATGCATACTGAAAAGTGCATGGATCCTTTTAGAGCCCAATGAAGTTCCACAAAATACAAACACCTATGCAATCACCACTTGATGAAGACATAGAACATTCCAGCACCCTTCCGTGCCCCTCCCTTGTCATGTCCTCACAAGATAGCCAGTATTCTCACTTTTATCATCATTGATAAGGTTTGGATAGCTTTGAGCTTCTTGCAAATGAAAATATAGTCTATGTTAATCTTTCTACTATTGATGGACCTTGTAGATACTTCTAATTTTGACTCACTGTTTTGCTATTGTTGTTGTTGTGAAATGCCACAAAGTTGGTTCCGACCCATAGTGACCCTGTATAGGGTTTCCAAGGAGCAGCTGGTGAGCTTAAACCACCAACTTTGCAGTTCAAATGGCTTTGCAGTCTGGCGCATTAACCCACAGCGCTACACCATGACTCAGTTTGATAGAGTTGGTAAAAGCATTCTTTTTCTATTCCAGCCATTAGCTTTTAGTTTCAATAAAGGAATTTTTTTTTTTTTTTAATGTTCCTAGCCTTTTTAAAGTGGTTTTCAATCTCCCTCAGTCCTGTCCTGTTCCTACTCCCAACATGAAGCCATAAATCATATTTGCACAGTATTCATGATTTGCTACAAAAATGATCTCAAATAGAGGAAGGATGTCTGACCAGGTCTGTTCTATGGAAGGGTGTCCTGGGAAAGCCCCCTACCTCATGGACTGTGACATATGTGATGGCCCCAGACTCAAGATTGTCATGCCTCCTGAATGATGGGCATTGAGATCTTCCCTAAGGCCCCTCTACTTCCATCCCACAATGCCTAATGGGGTCTTCACATCTCTTCTCTGAGTGATGGTCCTTCTCTAACATCAAGGCAAGGACAAATATACCTCAGATTCAAGTCCAGATAGTACTGAAATAGAGTCTGGTGAGGAAAAGTTTGGAAACAAAGCAAGTTCATCATTTGTGGTGGAAATTTGCTCCCCTTGGCAAAAGTAAGAACATTGAGAAGAGTAATACCCAGAAATGAGTGAGCATTTGCTGTGTGTAGAAAGCGGCACAGGCTGCACACACGTGTATAATGCACTCTTGACTTGTCAACTAGAGCCACAGATTGCGCAACTCATAAGAAGAGGGGGCATGGTGGCTCTGTAGGTTAAGCACTGGACTGCAAACTATAAGGTCAGCAGTTCGAATCCCTCAGCTGCTCTATTGGAGAAAGATACGACTTTCTGCTTCTGCAATGACGTATAACCTCAGAAACCCTGTATCTGGTAGCTGTGAGTCAGAAGCGATTCAACGGCACTTTACAACAACATCATAAGAAGAGAAATCTCCCACTCTTCCAGTTCTGCAGAGTTGAAGCTTAAATTTTGGGTGTCAGCAGACCCATGTTCTCCCCCAAAGTCTCTAGGGAAAGACCCCTTCTTGGCTTGAAGCTGCAGCATAATTCTGTCGTCCCATGGCCTTCTTCCCTCTGTCTATTTTCCCTTATATGATATCCCTCAGATTGCTCTATTATCTGCATTACTCTGGTATGACCTCATATTAACTAGTGGCATCTTTAAAGACCCTATTTCCAAAAAAGGTCCTGTTTACCAACACTATGGGTTAGGACTTCAACATAACAGGGGGCAGGCATGGTGGTGGTAAGAGGGTGGGGTGGGCATGATTAAATCTATAACAAGTGTTCAGTAGCTTTATGAAATAGATACCCTGGTGCCCATTTTCCAGATCAAAAGCCTGAGGCTTTGATAGTCGATATTACCTGCCCAAGGTCACCGAACTTGGAAATAGTGCAGCCAATAGTTAACCCCCACTCCTGTGCCATGATCTTACTTTTGACAGAAGAATACCTAATAAAATGATTTTATTTTTTTCAATAATGAAATGTAACGATGCCCAACCCAAGATGCCATGGTAACAGTGTCGAGCGTCGTATACGAGAGAGAAAACAGGGCAATAAAGGATGCGGATATGGCGCTGATGTCTCATGGTTCTGAGTGCTGCTCCTTGCACTGGTCTCGGCTGCGCAGCGGCTGAGAGCACATTGATTGGTGTTCAGGTTGAAGGAGGCTGAGTCCATGTTAATGGGATCAAGCACCTTCCTTCCAAGTCACGCCAACAGGCCTGGCCTGCGTCAACCCCGCGACATATAGTGTCAGGCTGTTAACAGGAAACACAGGTGATTTCCAACTCTCTTTCAAGCCCACTGTCATCCAGAGTCAGGCAAGTTCCTCCTATTGTCTCAGAAACAGAGCTACCAAGCTGCTCTTTCTCCCTCCTGCTGATCCAGGAGGTGGGGCACCAGTCTTTCTTCTTGGGGATTGATGACTGCAATTTGTCTTTCGGGGGCTTTCTACCACTGCCCGGAGAGGCGACAGCCACCAGAGAAGCCTTCCCAATGCTTCTGAGTCAGCAGATTGCTTCAGGGCTGATTTGCTTCAGAGCCTTCCCCTTAAAGACTGCATTGATTCTAGGGTCTTTGGACTTCATTCCAGCCTGGGACCTTAAGTTGGCAGGGGTAAGGACATGAGGAAGAAGAAGGGTGCAATGACAAGAGCTACTCAGCAGGTTTACATACACAGCCCTAAGCTATCTGTCGCTACTGATTTATTCTATTTGTTTAACAATTGTAATAAGACAAGGATGCCTCTAATACCATAGAACACTCAGTAGGAGGAAAAGACCTAGAGATCAATCAATGGATACAAGGATTACAGTCACGGGAAACAGAAAAAGAGGGTGTGGAAAGATCAAACAGCTGGAGGCCACCAAATGGCCTTCCATTCCTTTTTGTGTGATTCCATTGTCTTCCTCCCTTATTTTGCACATCCCTTCTCTCACCTGAACTGTTACTGCCCCTCCCTCAACCCTCTCTATTTTCCCCTTATAAATCTGCATACAACTGCCATCATGGCACTGTAGGATCAACCACAAGGTCAGCAGTTCAAACTGACCAACTGCTCCTTGGAAACCTTGTACATGGTTGCTATGAGTTAGAACCGACTTGATGGCACTTAACAACAGCAACATGCAACTTTTTTGTGTTTTTTTTTTCCTTGTGGTAAAGTACACATAATATGTTGTTGTTATTGTTATGTGCCGTGGAGTCGGTTCCAACTCATAGCGACCCTGCATAGGGTTTCTGAGGCTGTAAATCTTTATGGGAGCAGAAACTTCATCTTCCTCCCGCAGAATAGCTGGTAGTTTCAAACTGCTGACCGTGAGATTAGCAGCCCAATTCATAACCACTACGCTACCAGAGCTCCTTTCACATAATATAAAGGTTACCATATTAACCATCTTAAAGGGTACTACTCAGTGGTACTGAATACATTTACAATAGTAAGCAACCATTACTGACAAAACCAGTGAAGGACTGATGCATTTGTGTTATGGTATTGGAACAAGTGCAGCCAGAATGCTCCTTGGAAGCATTAATGGCAAGATAAGGAGGGACCAGGCACTGGAGAAGGGCTTCATACTTGGTAAAATAGAGGGTTAGTAAAAAGAGGAAGACCCTCAGGAGATGGATTGACACAGTGTTTGTAACAATGGGATTAAACCCTGGAATGATTGTGAGAATGGTAAATCACGGGTCCGGGCAGTGTTTTGTTCTCATGAACACAGGGTCCCTATGAGCTGGGGCCAAGTTGAGGGAGCTCACTACCTGCTCTTTGGAAACCCTATACAGGGTCGCTGTGAGTTGGAATCAACTCAATGGCATTTCACAACAACAGCAATAAGCATTCAGTCCACACCACTGACTCCAGGACAGTGGTTCAGATGAAACTCCCAGGATGAAGGGCAGCCTGAGTCTGAATACTGGTTACATCGCATTGGGCTGTGTGGTGTGGACACGCTCTTAGCATCTCACTTAGTTTTCTCGTCTGTAGAATGGGGCTGTGATAGCAACTATCTCATGGGGCTGCCTGGGAATTTAATGAGATGATGCACAGAAAGTGCACAGCTCCGGGCCTGACCCCTATTAACCCAACAATAGCCTTTATCTAAGGAGCCCAGGTAGCATAGTGGTTACGAATCAGGCTGCTAACCTCACAGTCGAAACTACCAGCTGTTCCATGGGAGAACGATGAGGCTTTCTGATCATGTAAATATTTACGGCCTCGGAAAGCCTGTACAGGGTTGCTATGAGTTGGAACCGACTCCACGGCACATAACAACAACACAAGGAACCCAGGTAGCACAATGGCTAAGCACTCAGCTGCTAATTGAAGGTTCTGTGCTGCAAAACCCACCGCCAGCCACTCCATTAGAAAAAAAAAACAAAAAAAAAACCTGGCTATCTGCTCTGGTAAAGATTGTTGATGTTTTATTGTCTGATCCATAGTGACCTGGTATAGGGTTTCCTAGGAGTGGCTGGTGAACTTGAACCACCAACCTTGCGGTTCAAACTAACCTTGCAGCCCAGTGCATTAACCCATAGCACAATACCAGGACTCCTAGAGAACCGTGTGGAGCAGTTCTAGTCAACCTGATGTTGTTCTATTCAACTACTGAGACAACAACCACGACCTTTAGCCACTACTGCCACCAAATACTCCCATTCTGGTCCCTATGGGGAATTCCTCACCCCTCATTCCTGCTCTGTGCTCTGCCTAGATTAGACTTTTTCTTGCTCCTTTGTTTTAATAGACACAGGATTGCTATACATTTCTTTTTACTTGCTGCCACGGGAGGTTTCCTCATAGTCATCCATGTGTATTTATGCCTGAGGCTTACCACTTTAATTTGATCTTTACCTCATTTTCAAATTCTTGTAATTATGTTCTCAGCTCTAGGTTTAGTTTCTTTTTTTATTTCCCCCAAAGTCCCTCATGAACAGGGCACAGAGTGAGGGAATGCACCATCCGCTCCTGTCCGACAAGTGATAGTAACACAAACATGGGCTCTTCTCCCACCCACGGTTCCTGCTCCTTTTGTCTTTCTGAGACTCAGATCCAGTGAGGGCTTCCTTTCATAGCTCATGTTTGAAACCAGGTGATTTCACATTTGAAAGAGCCTCACTTGGATAGTTTAACAGATGGTGTTTTTGTGAGTTCTGTCCAAATTTGTATGCAATGGGAAAGAGCCCTGAACTTGGAATCAAGATGCAACAGAGATTGGGCAATGCCGCAACCCATCAGATAGGAGAGCTGACTCATCCAAAGATTACCCAAATGACTTAATGACCAAGCCAGGTTTCCGATCTCTGGGTTCAATATCCTTGTCACTATGAGATGCCTGGAGGATTCTAGTCTAGTGTGCACACAATATCATGGAAAAGCAAACTTTTAATAAAACAGTTTATTTACTTATTAATTATTGCCTAATGGGAGTCAATGAGCTTTCTGATCTTTGGGGCTTTTATCTCTGAATAGAAAATAATAGTTCTTACTTGATAGGGTAAGGAGCTCTGGTAGCGTAGTGGTTATGAATCGGCCTGCTAATCTCATGGTCAGCAGTTTGAAACTACCAGCTGCTCCGCAGAAGAAAGATGAGGCTTTCTGCTCCTGTAAAGATTTACAACCCCAGAAACCCTGTACAGGGTCACTATGAGTCAGAACCGACTCCATGGCACACAACAACAACAACAACTTGATAGGGTTGTGATGAAAATAAAATGATATATTATGAGATTTAAATGAGACTACATGTGCAATGCATGTATCGCAGTGCCTGGCAGATGCTTAATATTTATTAAATGCTAATGGAGTCCTGGTGTGGCGCTATGGATTGCAAAGTTGTTTGAACCACAAGGTCAGTGGTTCAAGCTCACCAGCCGCTCCTTGGAAACCCTATACAGGGTTGCTATGGCTTGGAAATGACTTAACTTGATGGCACTTAACAACAACAATGGGGCTGTAGAGTCCTGGTGTCCACTGTATAATAAGCACTGGACTGTTAACTGTTCCTCAGAAACCCTGTAGAGGGTTGCTATTAGTCTGAACCAACTTGAAAGCACTTACCAAAAACAATAATATGAATGATACATATTGTCCAGGTGTGGCACTGTAAGATAAGCCCTGGGAAAGTAACTGCAAGATTGGTGATTCGGACGCACCAACCATTCCTCAGAAACCCTATACAGAATCAGAACCCACCTGATACTTAACAACAACAATGATTGTTATTATTACTGTCCATTCAGGCAGCCCAAGTCACTGGTGCATCCTACTGGTGATCCACCTGGGTTTGAATTTTGGTTCTATCGATCACTCAGTAAATAAGAGATCTTAGGCAAGCTATAGCTTTGATCTCTCTGATCCCTCTTCTTACAACTGGAACTAAGAACTCTTATTGGGTCTCCCTTCATGGAATTATAGCAACATTTAAAGAAAATAATAACTATTGAAAGTTTCTGTACCCCCCACCCCCACCCCCACCCCCATACCTAACATTGTTTAAAAACAAACGCTAGTTAGGTAAATGCTTACTTCTTCTTCTCTGATATTGATATCAGATGAAGTTGTTTCATTATGGGTATCAGAAGAGCAACATCTGACTCTATGGTGTTTGAAAAGTCAACAAAATACCATCCTGAAGCATGCTTCCATTGTCAGAATCAGTGCAGAAGAAGTAAAGTGTCTCTACCCTCCCGCAAGAATCATTCCCCAAAGAATTGGCAAAGGTGATTTGTTAGCAGCATGGTGTTTTTGTGTCTGTGTGCAGAGGGCTGGCCGACTCCTCTATGGCTCCGCCAGGGCACACATGGACTGGAGTTCATGCCAGCTCATGACCCTCCATATGACTAGTGGCAAGGGCTGACTAGAGGAGGTGAGCCATCATGCGCTTATTGCATTTTTAAAGAACTTGTCTCCCATGATCGTATTAGGTGCCATGTTCTCTCATGTGGGCCCCTTCCATTCGACTTTTAATAAAACACCTGAACAGAGAAATTATTTCTCTGAACGCTCTGTTTCATTCTCCAGCATGAAAAAATAGGTAGTCTAGGGTCTGGAGGCATAATTTACTGACTTCATTTAAATTGGGACTGGAGGTGATCCTATTTACACAGCTGGATTTGTACTGTGTCTACTCGCTTATTCCTTCCCACACCGCAGACTGTGAACTCCATCCAAGACACCAAGTCCCAGGTCCCTTATTAGAAACAGTAGGTCTCTTCTAACTTGGTTGGTTTAAACATTTGTGAATTAAATGAAATCAGAAATGGTCATTTAGATTGTGTTGAAAACCTGGTGATCTTTGACTCAGAGCGGTGGGTCAAACATTGACTACAACCACAGGGCTGAGGATTGAGAGCTTCAATTCTCTGTCATTTATTCATTGATTGAAGCAATATTTATTGAATCAGACACCCTTCCAGTCACTGCTGGTATGTTGTTGTTGTTAAGTACCGTGGAGTCAGTTCCGACTCATAGTGACCCTGCACAGGGTTTCTGAGGTTGCAAATCTTTACGGGAGCAGAAAGCTCATCTTTCTCCCATGGAACAGCTGGTAGTTTCGAACTGCTGACCTTGAGATTAGCAGCCTGATTCTTAACCACTATGCTACCAGAGCTTCTTACTGATGGTATAGGTACTTCCCCATAAAAAATCAGTCACTGGACACCATATGTGTCACAATGGATCATTCTATTGAGCATGGGGTCACCAGGACTCAATGGCCAACTCCACAGCAGCTAATAGTAAAGGTGATATTATTAGCTATTGTGGAATTGGCTATTGAGTAATCTATGCAGTCCCATGCGTACCCTACAGCACTATACCAGGGTTCTTCTTCCTATTAGTGGACTAGAAAAGTAAGGCCTGTGTTCTCATGGATCTGTCTAATAGTTGATAAGACTAACTATATACAAGTGAACAAATTAGCACTTATGGCGTTAAAGCCTTAGGACATAAGAGAAAATGACATTGAACGTGACTTTACTTTGCAGTGAACATGACTTTAGAAGAAGAGGCATTCGGGAAGACCCTCACAGGATGATAATGTGCCAATGAAAAAACATTCTGCAGGAGAGGCAGAGGATGTAAGGGCCAGGGAATGATGAAGTATAGCTGGCATCACAAAGAGGCCAAAACACTGAGATCTGGAGTGAAGAGAATAGGGATGTGCTTTGTAGAGAGCACGGAAGGAGCTAGAGCATCCAGGCATTCACAGACAACACCAAGGAGACCGAAGTTCCTAGATCAGTGATTCACAACCTTGGCTACATACTGGAATCACTTAGAGAACTTGAGGAAATACCAACTCCCTTCCCTAGAGATTCTGATGTAATCGGTTTGCAATGGGACCTGAGCATCAGAATGTTACATTTCCCAGGTGCTCTGGTGTTAGTGTGCAGTCAGGACTGAGAACCACTGCTCGAGGGGAATGGACATTAACCAAAGGGCTTGAAGCAGGAGAGATGACGATAGTCATTACTCCATTAAAAAGCACTTGATTTTTCACCTTTCACAAAAGAGGGAAGAAGAAACCGATCCCATACTTTTCTTAACAGCTAGGATCAGCACTAGACTGTGAACCATAAGGTCAGCAGTTGAAACCCACCAACTGCTCCTCAGAAACCCTATACAATGTTACTATCAGTTACTCGATGGTTACTCAAGGGTTACTCAACGGCACTTAACAACAATAACAACAACTGAATAAAATAATATATGCAAAGTTATGGTGGATGATAGATAGATGTTCACCAGAAGTGAGCATTTTTGTAGCACTTCCGAGTTTTGAAAAATACTTGACTGTTTCCTCTATTTATTTGTTTTTGGTGGGGGGAATACATATCTTCAAAGGATCAAATGTCTACTTGGACACTCAACTTCTTTTCTTAGCTGACACCTAGTGGATTGAATTGAGTCTAACTTCTGACAAGGCAACCATATCAGCCATTTGTCCATTGGCTCTCATGGTATGTCAGTGCCCCAAGTAGAGGTGGTAATGTTTTGAAGGACTGGGAGTCTCACAGAGGACACCATGACATCACTGCAGGAGACATACCATACTCAAAGAAAGTGTGTTGACCCACAAAGCCAGCCTGGATTTACTTTTAGGAATCCCATCCTTTTTCCAGACTTCATATTCTCAAATGTACACTGAGAAGTAGACAGACAGATTCAAGGTTTCAAACAACAACTGAGACAACAGGTCCTAGAGGACTTTGTACACTTGGGCATCCATTCAAATCACCTAAAGGGCTCCAAACTCAATCTTTCTGACCCAGGATGTGTGAGATAGAGCCTGGGCATGGCTTTTTGTCCCTAACTAGACCTGCGATATGCAGATGATACAACCTTGATCACTGAAAGTGAAGAGGACTTGAAACATTTACTTATGAAGATTAAAGAGCACAGCCTTCGATATGGTTTACATCTCAATGTCAAGAAAACAAAAATCCTCACCACTGGACCAATAAACAACATTCTTATCAATGGAGAAAAG